>NC_142121.1:30315000-30645000 GCF_056152115.1 Neolamprologus brichardi
TGAAACATTTTAACCCTCTTTAACAACATTCCAACATAACATTATCATTGATCGGGGAGATTAAAATTAATTATATATTTTTATGTGGTTCAGCCACAACTCTACTAAAACCTCAGCCAGTAATAGGTAGGCCAACTTTTGGACCATCCAGTTGTCTGTATGACTGCCGCAGTACGTACATCACATTTGCACACTATCAGTGCCAAACAGCCCTGGTGGAGTGAGGAGCTGTAAAGAGAAGCAGATGCTCTGTTTCTAAACATGTTTTAAGCTTGTTTCAAAGATTCTGTACAGCAGCTTTAAATGTTTTCCAAAAGCACACATACACTTATCAGTGTTTCTCAAACTTTTTACAGTGTGTACCACCTGATAAAATGTCAAGCTCTCCTAAGTACCACTATGAAAGCATGAAACTCATAAATCTTACAACACAAAATTAGTATTGTTAAATTAGTCAAATTAGTATCTGCAGTAAAGATGTTTTCATACATTGTATACATTCTACCACATGCAAGGTTGCGTCCATTTTTATAGTTTTTATTAATATTATGTAATAATTTATTTGTAATAATTTATTCTGTTGTGGGAGTGTTTTTGATGTATCTGTATTATATTATACATACACATTAAAAGTGAATCTCTGTCCAAAAAATGCACTCAGTTTACTTCTTACTCACTATGAGCATCATTCATTATTCTCCCCCAGTAATTAAGGTTAGGATATGTATTTATTTATTTTTATTCAAATCCATTCTTCTTTAGCAGCATTTAAATAACCTTGATCAGATTTGATGGTTTTGTTACAGACTTTTCAAAAAAGTGTTTTGCTTTTCTTTCACAAATGTGGGGATTAAATTGTGTTAAAATGTACAAAACAGTGATGTTATGTTTTGTGACGAGGACCCAGGCACAGAGAGACGTGATGAATTTAAGAATCTTATGATTTAATAAAGAAATTTGCAGACTTACACAGAGATGGTAAAATTATGATGACTGATAACGGAGATGAAGACAACAGACGATGAGGACAGGGAGGAACAGGGTTTAAATGCACCAAAGTGACAGAGAGAACTCGGGACAACATTTAAGGATGCAGGGACTGACAGAGACAGGTTTATCTTGCCTGGCTGGGCAGCTCTCTGGGTGCTCAGCACCCCCAAAGCTCTGATTCTAGAATCGCCCCTGGTGAGCGGTGTTTGTTTTTAACATAGTTCACGGTGGAAAACAGCTGCTGACATAATGTGGATCTGAAGATCCATAATTCGCTTACCTTGGGTTGAAAGTCTCGATAAAGGCACGGCGTTTCGGCGGGTATATCGGCTTCCGCAAGTGTGACGCTTATTTTGAACGATTAAAAAAATAATAGAATATAATTTTATTTTTATATTTCAATATCACAATAATCTTCCAATTTAGAACTACAAGTTAAAAAAAAGAGCTAACATAAATAAAATACACTTCAGCTAATTACTTAAAAAAAAAAAAATATTTTCCCAAACCACGCGGAGCCGCACTAAAAGGACTAAAGAGCCGCATGCGGCTCTGGAGCCGCAGGTTGCCGACCCCTGGTCTAACCCTTTCACTCGTTTGATTTTTTCCTCGTGTCTTTTCATCAAGTCTGTCTTTGTACGGACCGGCATTGTTCTCCTTCGTTTTGTACATAACTTTTTTGGTGGGCAAAGAAAAACCAAGAAGGCATTGGAACCAGAGAATGAACGTTTTGCGTTGCTGCAAATGCTTGCATTTGATGCTGTACTTGGATTGTTTTGCCACGAGTTCCCGGCATGCAATGCGCGAAAGTCACGTGGTCTGTCAATCTCTATAGGTGTCTAACTTTATGCATGCTTCCTAATCTGTCACGCTCATCAGTGGCTCATGGTTGACTGTTGTTGTGATTTGGCGCCAGGGGCGATTTTAGCCCAGTTTTGGAGGTGCTTCAGCACCCCAAAAATGAATCAAAGCACCCCCAAAGATGTCTTACTTTTTTTGAAAATATTTGCTGTTTGTGGGACACACTACTAAAAGTATAAAAAACATACAGTACTTAATTGAGATGGAACATTTTAACAACAAAAGTATAGATAACCCCTCCCCCCTCCCAAAATGGTTTGTTCCAGCTCGGCTCTCTCCTACTTGCTTTAGCGCCGTTGCTGCCAGAGCGATGGTGGCTGAGACGCAGCGGAGCAGAGGTGGAAGTGCCTGGTTTAAAACAGGACATATTAGCTGCATTTAACTTTCAGTTACTCTTTATATAGTTAGGTAGGAGTCAGACCATGTTTCTTTTTAACTGAAAAACATTACACTAGGTAACTTGAAAATAGGGCTGCCACGATTAGTCGACTAGTCACGATTACGTCGACTATCAAAATCATCCACGACTGATTTAATAGTCGACGTGTCGTTTGAAGCTTTGTAAGATCACAAAAGACGCAGGAACAAGTAGAATTTAAGAGTGTAATAACGGACTGAAACAGAAGATGGCAGCACTGCATGTACAAGGATGCCAGCTGCCGTTAAACCCCGAAGAAGAAGAAGGAGCTGTGTCCCAGAATTCATAGCGCAGCCCAGCTCAGTTTCCAACAATGGCGGCAGCTAGTTAGTTTTAATATTACTCTTATTATTCTTTCTGGGTCACAAAATAAACGTTTAGCATATTTTCAGGCGAGAATGTAGCTGTGTAAACCTCAAATATCTGCTCAGTTTATCAAGACACCACATATTTTCAAAAGCGCTCCGACGTTTTCGGAGGCGTCTGTTACCCACTAGCTTGATAGCTAGCCGGGGGCAAGGCTCACTAGAGCCCGTGAGAACACCGGACTCCGGCAAATCGTTTTCAAACCCACTGCGGTCTTTCGCTACTCAGGTTAAACATATATAAGTCACTTAGATAACTTAAAAATGTTATTGTTTGGCTTTTTTTAGTATTTTATTTGTTCCTGAGTAAATCGGTTAGGCTGAGATTAAAGTTATAGTTTTTACACAGCTGAATAAACGTCAAGCAGACAACTGATTATCAGAAGTGTGAGATTCTCGAGAATATACTCCGGTGTCCCGTTATATTTTAGATAACAATGAGTTTATTAAACTTCACCGAAACAATCTGCAAATTTCATTCAAATTTAATAAACTATCATCTTGTCTTTATTTTTAGTTAGCACATAACTTAAACACTTAGAGCTGTAAGATAATGATAGTTATATGAGAGCAGATGCATGCTGGTGCAATAAGCTGTACGCTGTACATCCAATGGATGCATGATCTGATTAGTCGACTAATTGCAAAAATAATCGGTGACTAGTCGACTATCAAAATAATTGTTTGTGGCAGCCCTAGTTGAAAACGTGTTTTCCGACGATGTTTGCTCTGTAGTAAAATTAGCGATATTTGACTGCCCTGTTGATCTCATTGAAATGTATACAGCCTATTTAAAATCTAAAATTTAACATTGTCCGTAGCCTGCTGTTGTTACCACTGTCCTGTTTGAAATGTAATGAGAGAAACTGGTTATTTTGCCACATGTGCATGTGCCGATATTGAACCCAAGGTACTAACTAACTAACTGACTGGATGCCCATTAACCTTATAACTCCTGTTGTGTGTGTGTGTGTGTGTGTGTGTGCGTGTGTGTGTGTGTGTGTGTGTGTACAGATTGTCAGTCCAAAGAGGGAGAGAGGAAAGAGGGGAACATGAGGACAAAGTACAAGATCAGGAAGTACCAGGTAAGAAAACAGACAGGGAGTACTAACAGGCAAAACAGTAACTGTTTAACTGGCAAAGAAAAAGAAAGACAAACAACTAATACAAACAACTCATACAATCTGGAAGTTGTGTTCTCCCTATATTAAAGCAGACTCCAGCACCTGGCTGTGATGTCAGTTGAGAAAGAGATGCGTGAGAGACTTGACCACCAAAATGTGATAGACAGATTTACCAACCTCAAGGTGAGGCGACATAGGTTAAAAGAAAAGAAAAAATCTGCAGAGCCATAGTAGTATCTGCAGTAAAGATATTTTCATACATTGTATACATTGTACCAAAGGCCAAGTGTCTCCATTTTCTAATAATATTTTGTATATTTCAAGGACTCTTCTATTTTTGGAGTGTATTTTTTATGTATCTGTATTGTATTATACATACACTTTAGAAGTGAATCTCTGTCCAAAAAATGCACACAGTTTACTTTTTACTCACTATGAGCATCATTTATCATTTTTCCCCAGTAATTAAGGTTAGGATATGTATTTTTTTTAAATTCCAATCCATTCTTCTTTGGCAGCATTTTAATAACCTTGATCAGATTTGATGGTTTTGTTACAGACTTTTCAAAAAAGTGTTTTGCTATTCTTTCAAAAATGTGGGGATTAAATTGTGTTAAAATGTACAAAACAGTGATGTCATGTTTTGTGACGAGGACCCAGGCACAGACAGACTTGATGAATTTAAGAATCTTATGATTTAATAAAGAAATTTGCAGACTTGCACAGAGATGGTAAAATTATGATGACTGATAATGGAGATGAAGACAACAGACGATGAGGACAGGGAGGAACAGGGGTTTAAATGCACCAAGGAGGCAGTCAGACAGAACTCGGGACAACTGGAGGCATTTAGGGATGCAGGGACTGACAGAGATGGGGAAGAAGTCTCATTGTGATGAGTAAAGTTTACCTTGCCTGGATGGGCAGCTCTCTGGGTGCTCAGCACCCCCAAAGCTCTGATCCTAGAATCGCCCCTGTTTGGCGCTATATATATTTGCTACCTTTTTTACTGTCATCAAGACAGACAGTCTTCAGCCTTTTGCATTGTCTCATTGTAGTCTTGGGGTAAACTTGCTGTGACTTCCACTCCTGGGAAGTGTGGCAACTGCCTTGAAGGTTTTCCATTTATGAATAATCTTTCTCGCTGTAGGATGATGGACTTCAAATTGTTTGAAAATGGTCTTAAACCTCTTCCCAAAGTAATGGGCAGCAGCAGTTGCTGCTGATGTCTTTCCTACTTGGCATTGTTGTGGAAGTTTTCCACTTAAATAAAGCCTGCAGACGAGCGGTGAGCGGTAGCTAACATTCTTTTAATTCATGCACACAAAGAACAGACAACCAAGCTTGTGGAGCCCTCCATGGCCGCGGGACAGACGGACAGCAGAGTTCTCCCTGAGCCAAAGTCAACCTCTCAGTTAAATACCTTCTCCAGGAACAAAGGCAGTACACAGCTGTTTCACACCTTAAAGTTCACACTCCCTTGCTACTTCCCAGAGTCCTCAAGAGACAAAAGACTGGTCCTCTGGAGTTCCTGTTTTCCCCCCAACATCCTGACTACACCCCCTACCATTTGTCTTAAGTATGAGTGTCAGACATGTTAATACAATAACATAATGTGATTAAATACCTAGGTAAAAGAAATTCCTCTACAATCCCACCCTTTGATTCTAAAATCAAGAATCACATTAAAACCAGAATTTCTTTCCTGACATTCTGTATATCACATCAACATTATTGTACACTTAAAAGGAGTTTCACACTGTGTATCCTCACTTCACTGTTCTCCCACCACCCTTTGTTCATCTTTAATCTTCCCCACAATCTAAGCTCTCACATGCAAATGGAAACAACAATGATACAGAGGAAAGGTCTTCTCCAGAGTGTCAAAGTACTTTGCATGGCAAAGTGGAACAGCATTAGGTGGTCAGTCTCAGTCACAGTCATGGCTCCTGGTGTCTGTGCCATTTACAGAGTCATAATTCCAACGCTGATCTTCCTTGCGCTGTCACTTTTGGAGCTTAGCACGCTCTCTCCATCCCTCGATTTCTGTTCCAACGCGGCTGTAGATTTAAGGCAGAGCACGTCGTACACCTTAGTTGTCTTCCTCAGCGTCAACGTCGAAACTCTTTCATTTTATTTTAAGATTTTGCTGTTCAAAATCTCCTCATGACAATCCTTTGGAAGCCCACTGTCGTTTGTCTGTTGTCCTGCAGATGGTCCCTGCTTCTCACTGGTCCACTTGAAGCGTTCTCTCTTAGTCATAGTTTGCATCTGCGCCTCAGTCAATCCTTCCATATCCCTCATGTCACGGTTCCTGCAATTTAAAAATGAAAACTTCCCCGGAAAAACACTCTTTTGCCCTATGTTAGCTTATCGCAATTAGACATACACAATAAAGTTGTGCGTTGTCTCTTAAAAATTCTCAGGGCTTCTCCCCTGAAGTAGCTTTACTCCAGGCCCTGTCGTAAGAAAAAAAAAAACATTAGCCAGTGGTGTGTCCTGCTGTAAATCACGTGATTAGATCATATGATTATGCTCTCTGCTGTGGAAAAAGTGATATAGATGTTAGCGCAGCGCGTCTGTATGCACACTTTCTCACAGTGACCTCTGCATTGTAAACAATACAAGGTCATGAATAACACACCGCTGGTAAATTCACAAAGACACAGAAAGTGGCAATTAAAAGGTTAAGTCAGCACGGCTCAAAAGCCAATGCAACCTGTTGCTGTCACCTTTCTGCTCCTGTAAAAAGAAACATACATATATACATCCACCCTTTTGTCTCTCTGGATGGAGGTGCAATCTTGCATATTGGTGTCAAGTCAGTCAGGTTTTTGTCAGTCCAGTCAATCCCCGTGTTTATTGCTGATAGCAGAACCTCTTGTGTCGCAATACGTTTCTACTGCCAGCAATGACGTCATTTCAAAAAGGAAAAAAAAGAATTTAGACTGGATTACCTCGCTGAATCCTTTTTGCCAGGGACTTGTTTTCTGATTGTCCCAAATAAGTGGCTTTCTCCCGAGCCCATTTTAATTTTGGAGAAGCTCACTTGCGATTGATCAACATGTTGTATAGCGCTTTCGATTCCGATCTTGCAGGCCTGCTTGAAAAAGAGAAAATTGCCAAACAAAAATCTCAGTGCACTGTTAAAAATCAAAAAATATGAAGGCCTCTTTTAGAAGTTGTCTAAGCATACTCCCTTAGAATGATAGATCAAAACAACTAATTGGCAGGTTCAAAGTGGTACCAAAAGAAAATGCATCAGCCAAGTAAATCCCCAAAACTTTCATCCATCAGTCACACACCTCACACAACAGCAATATTCTATTAGAAAATGAGTTTTTGTTTTCCCCATGTACCCAGATGTGTGTCATGATAAGACCTCCCTCACACATCAGAAACAAGAAACTCAATAATCTATTAGTCCCCACTCATCTGACCCTCCCGCAGCATTCTGTTCACCGCTGATTCAATCATCCTTCCCCAAAAATAACACTAGTTCACTAGTCTATGTATCATTTCTTAACCTACTAAGTGAACCGGACAGATGATGGTAACAGAAATGCTTAAAATGCTATTTGGTCTTCATGAGCTTCATTGCATGTGTGTTTGTGTTAGTAGGATTAATGCATTTTTCTGTTTGTGTTATTTTTTGTGTACCTCTCCTCTTTGCGGTGCTCCAGACACTTTTCAATTCTCCACGCAAGGCAATCGTTTTTCTTCCCAGTTTCCTAAACCCAAATTTTATTCCCACACTACAACAGCATTCCTCCATGTTGTCCCCTTCTCCTTTGACTGTGGTCTCATCTCATCTCTCCTCCTTGCAGCAGTCCAGTGAGAGTCAGTTGTCTTTCAGCTTTGTCCTGTGTTTTCCACTGTCTCATTTTGCCATTTTTTCGCCGAAAGTGGCAAATGTCCAACTCAGGCAGTCTTTTCAAAAGTCCATTCACACACAGTGAAGGTGCAGCTCGTTGGAAATGCACATCCATCCATCCAGTCATGATGATGCCATTTTTCTCCTTGCTGTCGCTGTCTTGCACAGCTGTTGCTGCTGGACCTTTTCTTCACTGCTCAGGATTTGCTGTGAGCTCTTGAGATCCATCTCGTTGTTCTGTAACTGCATTTCTTGTCTTCAGGGAGAGATTCTTGGAGCTTGTGTTCTCAGGGTGACAAACACATGGAAGTTAAGCTGTAAAACAATTCAGCCAAAACTTGGCTTGAGTGTTTCTAATGGTGTTAACCTATAATTTTCTTCCGACTGCTGCATGTGGAAAATTGATCCAGGTCTGCTCTTCACCTGCAAGTGACACACTGAGACATTTTGATCATTCTTCTCATTGCTTAAAACAACACATCTCCCCTCTCTGGTTCTGAACTCCCCTTTCTTAAAAACCCAGAGAGATTGTAGTTGTTTTACGTTGAAAAACAACCAAACCCTCTTCCTATTTTTGCTTATTTTTATCAACAATTCTGCTAAAAACAATTTTTTTACGTGTGTCCACCCTAGGGGAGCTGGTGGCCTGCAGTACCACCTTCTCCCTCTAGTTGGAAACAACTTTTACACACATTTCTACACTCCTCTCCTTTCTCTCTTTTTTTTTTTTTTTTTTCTTGTTTTTGTTCCCCATTTTCAACATTTTGTAACCCAATTTTTACTGTTTTTACACACACATCAACGTTTCCCACACAACCATTCTCTGCAATCTTACACACCACACATTTACTCAATTCTTACCATACAGTCACGTATTGAGTTTTGTCTCTGGCCGCCTGGTGGAACGTCTGCCGATCTACTGGATCTAGATCCCATTTTACTACACGAGGCGTCCCCCGTGAGGCCCTTGCCTTCTACGGACCAAGGAACGAACACCGCCACTCCGTGCACTATAGTACACGGAAATGGATTCCGACAGTGTACCCGAGTTGCTGTCCCTGTGACGTACTTGGACCGAACACAGGTCTGGGCCTGCTTCTCCCCAACAACGCGCTCGAGCCAATGTCCTTGTGATGAGCCGTACCCAACACAAGCCTGGGGCCTCAAACCACCAGGTTTTCCTCCCGGAGACTCGAACTCCGGGGTCGGCCAGCGTTCCCCCCCTCGGCCAGACAAAAAACTCTCCATGACTGTATACAAGTTAGCTACAACTCACCCATCTGCAGAAGTCCCCTCAAAATCGATGATCTCGGTGGTAACTGAAACACACGGCTCCGTGACTCCTCCATTTCCTTTGCTTCAACAGCTGGTAGGACAAAGGTACCTTTTCCCTCAGGGGTGATCAGCCCGTCCACGGAACCGTTGTTCAGCGACCACACGGACCACCCTGCTCGCAGCGCCATTTTGTTGTGGAAGTTTTCCACTTAAATAAAGCCTGCAGACGAGCGGTGAGCGGTAGCTAACATTCTTTTAATTCATGCACACAAAGAACAGACAACCAAGCTTGTGGAGCCCTCCATGGCCGCGGGACAGACGGACAGCAGAGTTCTCCCTGAGCCAAAGTCAACCTCTCAGTTAAATACCTTCTCCAGGAACAAAAGGCAGTACACAGCTGTTTCACACCTTAAAGTTCACACTCCCTTGCTACTTCCCAGAGTCCTCAAGAGACAAAAGACTGGTCCTCTGGAGTTCCTGTTTTCCCCCCAACATCCTGACTACACCCCCTACCATTTGTCTTAAGTATGAGTGTCAGACATGTTAATACAATAACATAATGCGATTAAATACCTAGGTAAAAGAAATTCCTCTACAGCATTGTGTTAACATGCACCTGAATTATGCAGACCAGCAAACTACCCAAATTTCTACTTTGATAGAGGAGCTCACACTTGTCGATAATCAATGAATCTAGTATATATGAGTGGATGCCAGATGGCTTCCCATTTTTGAGCCTAGTTCTGCACTTCGCACTGTTGCCATGTACTTGTTCTATGGGTGTTGGCTGATTGTTGAGGTCTTCTCTCTATTATTGTAGGGTCATTACCTTACAATATAAAGTGCCTTGAGTCAGCTATTGTGATTTGGAGCACAAAACCTGTGGCTATAGAAGTGGTTGGAACACCAGTATTCAATTATTTGGATGGATGAGTAAATACTTTTGGAAATATAGGGTATATAAATAAACTTAAATTAAAGTCAGGGGCAAGCAACCTGCTCCATGATCCTTGAGACTCTAGTTTATTTCTGCTTCTGTTTTATTGTTTGAGAAAGAAGTTTCAGAAAAAGCAGCAGAAATTTAAACCATTTAGGTTTCAGTAAATTAAAAAAAAACAACTGCCTTTTAACATGGTTAATTTTATGTTTTAGTTCTATGTGGATGCTGGCAACTTAGATTGGGTAGACTGTGTACAACTCTATATGCACATATACCATTTGACTTTGCACAAGCATCCCCCTTCGCATTTGTGTCTGTTTTGAGCTCTGTGTGCTCTGGAATTTAAAATGTCAACAAACCCTACCTTATTCCCTTTGTAACATGTACTGTATTTCCACACTTATTAATTGTTGACTGTGGTCTTTAAAACATTATTTAGATCATACTGAATGACAAAGTCTGTTGTGGTTACCCACATTAACATTAATATTTTATAGCTAATGAAAACATTACATAACTTTTTCTTGAGTTGTGTCTTGATTAGGATGTTCAATGTGTAAATTAGTGGCTTGTGTGTCTGATACCAACTAAAAAGACTGAAGTGCAGCTGTGTTAAAATGATGCAGATAGTTGACCCTGGTTTCGGTGAGGGCAGGAAAGACACTACTGTTGAGAAATATTGTGATAACGCTGCCCTTTGAAACTGCATTAAAGCCACAGTACACTCTTTGATGATTGCTTTAGATTAGCAGGGCTACTCCTTTCACCTAGATTCCCAACAGGATGGACTTTGAACACACACAAATCCAATCTGCTAATTCACTGAGGAATTCAAACAACTTATTCAGAGGAGCCTGCAGGTAGAGCAGCTTGATTCACAGCTGTAGAACTTAAAGCTCAGAGAAGGGGGTGTTTCCTTTGTCATTCCCCCAAAACTTTCTCTGTGCTCAATTCAGTTAGCGGTTGGTACACTGACGAGAGAACAATGAGGACAGCAGGAGTCTTTGTGTTTTTGCTGCTTAACGTGGTCACGGAAATAACTGGTGCTGTGGATAATACGAAGGGATCTAGTTCAGAAAAGTCCAGTCCCAAAAACAAGCTGAAGACAGAAGAGGCTGAACTTCCTCACACCAAGCCTGCAAGTTTTTCACAGTTTTTAGGCAAACTGCTCGTGGTGCCCATGGATGGGAGTCATTGGATAGGTCTTAAAGCCATTGCCCAGGAAATGGGTCGCCGTGGACACAGAGTTACGGTGGTGATGCCAGAGACCACCGTACGAATGGGTCCGGGGAAACACTATGACACTTTGACCTATCCTGTACCTTATGACAAGGCTTACATCGACTCTGTGATGTCCACACACAAAGACATCATGAAAAGATCTGCGCAGCCTTTCATGGAGAAGATCAAGAAACGGTTCACACAGTTCCAGGCCATTTCTGATTTTCTGCACATCACTGCAGAGAAGTTGCTCTTCAATGCCAGTCTCATATCACACTTGTCCCAGCAGGTGAGTACAAATACAGAAAAGGAAAACAACTTTGGTATCAGCTGCAAAACCAACATTGGAGCTTAAGCTTTGCAAATTGTACATGGAGGGTCTTTTGCTTATGCTGTGTAAGAGTGTTGGGATGGAGGTTCTCTTCTACAAGTTGGCAGTCCAAATTTCTCATCATGTTGTACATCTATTAATGTAACTGTAGTGGTCGACTGTGTATATTTCATAAATTTTTAATTGTATATTATTATTAATAGATCCATGGAAAATAAAATAAAAATAAAAAACATGCCACGCAGCCCACCCTGACACTGAGGTTTTACACATCAGGACATTAAAAGCTATATAGGCTTTATCAGGTCTCAAAATCGGGCCACTACAACTTCACATGAACTATAAAACATATTACACCATGTCATTGTTTATTTAAGACCTTTAAAACCTCTTAAGGACCAGATGATGTTTATTATGTCCTAATATGTGAAACCAAAGACAGGAAAACAGGTGCACTTTCTTTTTACCATATCTGTATGTGAACAGTGGTGGATGCTCATATTAAACTTAAAAGCTCAGGTCAGTACATGTGCAAGTAAACTGTAGACATCTAAATGCTCTGTTTCTGCAAGTGCTTTTTCTTCTCTTGACTTTGGATGAAGTCAGTGAGAGAAGATATGCCAAACATAAATGTACAACTCTGGCTGGCGTAGCATGCACCTGGTGTTCAAATCTTCTGGTTATGAGCAACAGCCAATGAGAAAAAAAAGTTTACTTAAAGGGGGAGGGGCTATAAAAAAAAGCTTCTGCTAGACTGATGATGAACTAGGGAGCTGCACAAAGGTCCAATAAAGGATAAAAACTGAACTGTGAATCATGCAATGCTGTCCTACTTTCAAAGGAGCATCATAGGTCCAGTTTAGCCACTTTATACCCACAATCTGTAAAATCCTCCATGTGTGAACCATGTATGCAAGAGACTGTAGTGCTGAAACACAGTGGAAGATTGACTCCTCTCTGCTTTTCCACCTTCTTCCTGTTTCACTTTATAGGACTTTGATGCCGTCTTGACAGATCCCATGGTTCCCACGGGCTCATTAATAGCTCGAAAATTAGGTGAGCTCCTCTGCACTCAGGTTATCTGTTTGCTTGTACACCTGCACATTTTCTCACCTATCATTACTCAATCACTTCCAGGTCTCCCTACTGTCAATCTGCTGAGAGGAATACCGTGTCACTTGGACATGAAGTCTGCTGGCTGTCCATCTCCGCCCTCATACGTTCCTCGCTTTTTCACTGGATACACGGATAAAATGAGTTTCAAGGAGAGACTTATCAACACTTTGGTGAGCCAGGCAGAAGTTAGCATATTCAAGCCTTAAAGCACAGCTTTTCCAGGAATGTTATTTGCATCTTCTTTCAGACAATGTATGGTCATGAACAAAACACTGGTGGTTTGTGACCATATTGCTCAGGAAATATGTGCTGTACCTTCAAATTATCTTTCCTAAATGACTCTTCATACTTTATACTCACCTCATTTGTGGTCATTAGAGTATTATTTATTCCCTACAACTAGTGCTGGTGAAGTTACTTGAAAATAATAATTAGTTACTAATTACTGATCACTTCTCCAAGAAGGTAATCCCATTACTTTACTGATTTGTTATTTTCAAAAGTAATGAGTTACTTTAGTACTACTTTTAGTTACTTTTAAAAACACGATACACAACAATACATTATAAAGCCTATGAGCCCCGTTCGATTTTTTCTGAATATTTCATTTTATAAAATTGAATCAAATGAAAAAGTCTCTTTTAAAACTTGTTTTATTCATTTTAATTTTTTAACTTTATGCACATTGCACCAAGCAAAAATTAAATTATATGCAAGAGTGTTTGACTTGAAGAAATGTGTTTAACTTTTAAACCTATTTTCTGTATATTCCAGCATGTAAAGTTTTAGTAACGCGGTAACACAGCGTGCTTATGGGAAAGTAAAAGTAATCTACTTTCTTTTTTTTTGCAATCGTACTGCTTTAATTTACTCAATACTTGAAAAAAGTCATCGGATTACAGTAACGCGTTACTGCCCATCTCTGCTTACAATGAGGTTAATTTGGGACAAACTAGCATGTCAGTGTTATTAGTATTACAGTATGTCTTGGATTTATGTCTTCAGTTTTGGTGCTGTATTACTGTCCTGTAATGCCTCTGACCCACAGGTGGCATTGGTGGAGCCGCTGTTTTGCAGACTGCTGTATTGGCGCTTTGACCACATAACCCGTGACTTCCTTGGAGAGAACGTGGGCGTGGCTGAAGTGCTTTCAGACTCTGATATCTGGCTGCTGAGGTAACACACGCAACGTCTGTGTATTGTTGACATTTGCTGCCTGTGTGAGTGTAAAAAAACAAAAAACTGTTGCTGTATTTAAACAGGAATGACTTCACGCTGGATTTCCCACGCCCACTCATGCCCAATATTGTACTGGTTGGTGGAATCAATTGCAATGTGAAACATCCTCTGCCCCCAGTAAGACTTTATGAGTTTTAGACTCTAAATGCATTTATGAACATTCTGGTTGACACCACTTACCGTAAGACTGTAAGACCAATCAGGTAAGAGTGATAAATGCAAAGTACTTAAGCAAGTTTGTGTTTTGTCAGGATCTAGATTCCTGGGTGTCTGGAGAGCACGGGTTTGTAGTGTTTACTCTGGGCTCCATGGTGTCAGATCTGCCAGAGGAAATCACCTCTGTCTTTCTGGAGGCCTTCAGACAGATTCCACAGAAGGTATATCAGCATACAGCTTATCTTGTGTTATAAATAAATACAGCTAATCTTAATCTACAATAAAACTATGACAGGTCATATGGAGATACACTGGAAAGGTTCCTGACAATGTCCCGGAAAATGTGAAGATGATGAAATGGGTCCCGCAGAATGACCTGCTAGGTGTGTGTCTGCAGCAGCACATCCTGAAATGTGAAACACGCTGATGTGTCATATATCAAAATATCTGATATTTCTGCATGTTTTGTGTCTTAGCTCACCCAGGAGCCCGTGCATTCATCACTCACGCTGGCTCACATGGTCTGTTTGAGGGACTGTGTCACGCCGTTCCCATGCTGATGGTGCCGCTGAACGGGGACCAGCCGGACAACGCTGCGAGGATGGCCAGCAGAGGTGTAGGAATTGTGTTGAACATTTTAGACATTAATACAGAAACTCTTCTGAAGGGACTGAAGGAGGTCATCAATGACAGCAGGTGAGGGAGTCAGCAGACAGCTCACAATGTCACGTTTGCAGATCTAAATGATTGTCATTCAACCAAAACTTTCCACTTTGGTCTACAAATTTTTATTTTTTTTTTCAAACTAGCACGTCTTTAGCAAGCAGGTGACAGTCATGGGCATTCTTTATGGAACATGAGGGGTTTCTATTTGCAGGACCACTGTGCACACCACAAACATCTGAAGGAAACTGAATGCAAAACCTTTCCAGGTGCCTGTGTATCATGTGGTTTTTAGACTCAGTGAGACTTTCTGACCTTAACCCAACGTACTTGCCCTCTCATTTCACAAATGACTATTCTATGTGTAGTGATGATTGCAGCTACATGAGGGTGACTCCTTGGTGGTCACGCACACCAAAGAGTGTAACACTGGCTCTGAATTTCCTGTATTAGCACAGTCTGACTTTTATCATTTTTTCCAGCCTCAGCATCAGAAACTCTTTTACTGATGTCCTCAGAAATGTCCTTTATTTGTGCCTCAGTGTATTTCTGAGTGAATATCAGATCCCTGTGCTTTAAACTAAAACAGGGTGCAGGCTTTTACTTTCCCCCTCACAGGTATACAATGAGTGACTTTTTCTTAAGTAAATAAAAGGTTCAATTGGGTCCACATCACATTATCTAATTTTAGGACTTGTGTTAAACTTGATGGTGGTCACATTAATTGCAAAAAATAAAAAACTCTAACAAACCTTCAAACACTGAACCACTGTACCATCTGTTCTTGAAAGAACTTTACATATGATCTAACTCAGCTGACTGTCATTTAAAAAAAAAACAACTGCCCATTTATCTGTGTTTTCAGGTATAAAGAGAACGTGAAGAAGCTGTCAGATCTTCATAATGATCGGCCGTCGGACCCGCTTGAGCTTTCAGTGTATTGGACAGAATTTGTGATGCGGCATAAAGGGGCGAAGCATCTCAAATCGGCTCTCCATGAACTCTACTGGTTCCAGTACTTCAGCCTGGATGTAATAGTGCTGCTAACTACTGTGGTGCTTGTCTTTGTAATGCTGACAGCAAAATGTATGAAGCTGTGCTTCCGTAAACTGAGACGAAAGTGGAAGCAGGAGTAAGGACAGTTTTTTTACTGGAAGTACTGTGATGTTGTAATTGTATTCTCATCACGGTTTAAAGGATGTTTTGATAAAACATCAGTATCGATAAAACCTTAATGCAAAATGTTGATTAATTCTAATTGAATACACTTAAGAAGCCTTGTGTGATCACAAAGATATTTAATCTAGAGAAAACACAGAATATAATTAGATTCCATTACATATGCTCTGGGGTTGAGGGGCAATGATGAACATTAGTGGCCACCCTTCTTTGGAGGGAACATGGTGTACTCTATAGCCAGAGCTACAGTAAAGGCAGCAAAGCCCCACTTGAATCCTCTCAGCAGAACTTCTGACAGAGTCACAGCACGAGCGAAGCCGCCTGAATACCTCCACGCCTCGTTGCTGCAGAGAAAGGGAAAGTGACAGAGAAGAAAGACGGGCAGCAGTGTCAGATCACACAGAATATAAGGAGATGTCAGAAATATATCATACGTGGGCAAAAATACTGACCGTGCCCATGGGTCCTTCAGACCCCGTGCAGCCAGCCTCTGCTGTGTGAACTCCAGCGGCGTTCCCTGTGTCTTCCACTGTCGCCAATCTGGCATGGAGAGCTTGCTGTGGCCGTGGTCACCTCCCATACTGGAAACATAAGCAAACAGGCCATTTTTTAAACCTTCACCTTACTGGCAGACTTTGTTTTGCTTCTTGTGTCATCTGTGTTTTACTTAATGAAACACGCTCACTTTCAGTAGGTTCAGCAAATGGCAGCAGCTCGCTTAATACAAACATGTTCAAACAGAGGAACTTTTATTTTAAAACAACAGGACGAAGTTCATTGTAGCCAAATCTGCAACTTATTTCTGGTATCTGGGTGTAATCATGCAAATGGCTAATGTATTCAAAGGATGATTACATGAAAGCCACAAATAAGCTTAAGGAAATGAGTCCTGTCATTCTCTGTGAAACTGTACAGTAACTCTTTCTGTCTGTGACAGGTGAACACGCCTGTCAGGAATAAAAATCCACTTAACCTAATTTTTTGTTATTGGTTTTTTTAATCACTGTTGTATAAATAAAATTTTACATAAAATCTCATACTATAAGGCTCACTGTGTGCTTGTGGCAGTGTTACTTTCCCTATGCTGTTTATTTATTGTAGACTTTACTATTTTTATTATATAACCTGCTGCTGTAACACAAACATGTCCCCTGTGGGATCAATAAAATATCTGTCTATCCATCCCCTTTAGGGTGCTTAGCTCTAGTTAAAAAGTTAGTCATAAAATTTAAGCTTTATTTACATTGCACACTAAAATTATTATGCACTATCGACTTATTTAACAAAGGAAACAAAAGCGCGAGAATCATCAGGATAAAATCTAGTGACTGTAACGACTATCGAGTAAATTCCGAATTATTAAAGATGTGTTTAAGTGCCGTGTCTTTATTCTGTCCCACAAGCCATATTTGCTGCTAGGCTAAACGACACAAACACAAAAATGTTAACCTCGCTATTTACACTTCCTCGAACAAAGTTATCAGCGATTAACTCCCTTTAAATAGTCAACATTATTACTGTGTAGCCTGTCTGGTTAAACCCACCGACCTATTAGAGGATAATATGTCAATTAAACGTCAACTTCACACATACAAGGAGGCTAGCATTACGTTAGCAATGCATTTCTGTTTGCAATTCTTCTAACATTTATTTTCAAACGCCTCTTTCCTGGTGAAAATATTGCTTTCCTATCACCTGGTGTGAGAAAGAAGCACAAACGACTGTAATACAGAAACACCGAAGATTTTAAAGAGGAATAAATCCGGTACCTGAACAATTGTTGTGACCTCTGCTGCTGAGATAATTGTTACGACAGTTGACGCAGGAATACGGCAAATTATGGCACGGCATTAGGGACAAAACTCCGTAACGCTTTTTTCACTTTTAAAGAACACGCTGTTTTTTTTAGTTCGGTGCCCGTGATCAACAAAATAACGTTATTTAATTATAAAGATATGATTGATTTTCAACATCAAACACAGAACAACTACATAAATTCACAATGTAAATATATTTACGCCTAATGACACTTATTATTATTAACATGCGGTGTTACCATGTTGAAACAATTACTATCGTCTGAATGTCTTTTTGTATTCCTGGCAGCCAGCTGCAAGATAGACATTTCATTTGCAAATGATTAGATGGTCTGAAACCACAGGAGAAAAAATGTCTGTACACACAAAGGCCAAAACTGTGAGAGCCGTTTGTAATCATATACATGCTATCTATATAGTGAGGATCACATTCTTTGGTTTCTCAAGTGCATTTAACACAATTAATCAAGAACAGATGCAGGAAACGTTTGATACCACATGCTGTAACCTTCTATAATACAAAATGTCTACCAGGCAGAAAATCAATTTCCATATATTATCATTATTAGTAGTAATATCATTTCATATTCCTGTCAACTGCTGTAAGAAAAGAATTTCCTAAATATGGCATAAAATATTTTTCCTTCCATCTGTTCAATATATGATCAGACATCTTTTTAGACTTTTTTATGAGATAATTAGTTCAAAACAGACACAGAGATGTTAAATGAAAAAAGAAAATTATATTGTTCTGTTTTACAGTTTTATTAAATTTTACTCACAGACTTGTTGACAAGAGAATTGGAGAGAAATATGATATGTACATTTCAAAAGTTTGCATGTTACAAATCTTTACCTCTGGACACTTCTCGTACTATTAATTACATACAATTATGTGCAAATTCTTAACAATCAGTCACACACTACATATACAGACTTTCTGTATATGGGGATTTTGTGCTCTTGAACGTCCCATGAGTGAATCAGAGTTTGCTTTTTGGGTTGACCAGTTCATTCAGAGCATCCAGGTTCTCCCCCTCTGGAGCTTCAGGCCATGCACTGTGGTCTGGAGACAAACACAAGAATTTAGCTCCTCGTACTAAATCTAATATATACTGGGAAGACTACAGTGCAGTTGTGTTAGAGAGCTATACGTACTCGGTATCTCCCACATGGACTTATACAAACTTTGTCCCGCATCGACCTTCAACGTGGCTCCAGAAATGTAGGAAGCAGCAGGAGAGAGCAGGAAACACACTGCAGATGACACCTGGACAAAGACGGCAATTCATAAATTGTTCAGTACAGTTGTGCTTTAACCTTTCTCCTTCTATTGTATGGCTTCATAACTACTTCTTTATATCCTCTAATATTGTTTATGGAGCACTGTGAGACCTTTGTGGTCTGACTTCATTTTTTTTTTTTTTAACAACACTAAGGGGAATTTTCAGGAGACTCTTTTTTCCTCTAACAAAACTGGGAACTGGGTTGCAAACCTCTTCGGGCACTCCCAGCCTCTTCGCAGGAGTGAATGGAACGGACATCTTGAAAAGATGTGGTCCGTACTCTTTATAGTTCTCCATCGCTGTTTTGGAAAAGATTGTACCCTGCAGCCAAACAGAGAGATGAAATTCATACGCATCTTGAAAAACTGAAACAAAACGGATTACGTGCTGAGCTGTACGCACAGGTGCAAGAGCGTTGATTCGGACCCCCGAGGCTGCCCACTCGATGGCGAGACTCTTAGTTAAGTTATCCACCGCTGCCCTCGCTGCTCCTGTGTGGCTGTCGGGGAGGAGGAGACACACCACGCAGCAGGCAATTTTTTAAAAAAAACCAACTATGTGCCTTTGCACATTCGTGTGTATATAATGGGGGAAACTGTTCTTACGCCATGCCCGGAAAGCCGTTCCACATGTTGGCAATGATGCTGACGATGGCGCCTCCGTGCTCCTTCATCCATGCTGTGTAGACTGGAGGGGAGAACAACGACGGTCACGCTGAGAGACCAAACCACAAACACCAAAGCCTGTGTTATCTGTGCCCGGCTCACCCTCCTTGCAGCAGTGGAAGGTTCCTGTCAGGTTGGTGTCTACCACAGCCTTCCAGCCCTTAGAGGACATGTCTTCTGCAGGGCTGCTGAACTGACCTCCTCCGTTGTTCACCAGAAAGTCTATACGGCCATATCGCTTCAGCACTGATGACACAAGAGCCTTCACCTTCAAATGACAGAAAGACAAAAAGAAAATCAGCCACTTACGCACTGAAACGAGCAGCAGATGCAGAGCTGCTCACCTCCTCCTCGCTGCGGATGTTACAGGGCAGAGCAGTGACACTTGCAGGACTGGAGGGAGGGATTTTCTGTCTCATCTCCCGAGCTGCTGCCTCCAGCCTGTCTGCCTTTCTGCTGGAGATCACCACACTGCAGCCTGAAGACCAACAAGTGAGCCACGAAAAACAATTACAGCACTTTCCGAAATAAAGCTTCGAGTCAATTTACTGTGAAACAACACTGACAGCCACCAGATGTTTGGTGTTTCCAGCTGTTAGCGAACACTCACAGCCACACTTTCACAGTGTCCCTGCGCGCACTTGACCGCGGTCACTGGTGCGACTCTTACAGACTTGTTTGTATCTGTGTCGAAGTTCACTTGCTGTCACTCAGCTGCTCCTCACTTCAGACTCTTTGCGCTACAACAACTATTAGAACTCACTCACCCAGCTCCAGCAGCTCCGCAGAGATAGCTTTACCGATCCCGGTGCCTCCACCCGTCACTATTGCAACTTTATGGTTGAACAAGCCTGGTCGGAAAACACTGGAAGCCGCCATGCTTGTTTCTGGTAGTGATGTGACGTTCTGTATGGAGGCTTCAAAGCTTGTGTCGAGTAATTTAGGGGGCGTTTCCGCGATGCGCGTATTGAGGCTTGCTTCATTTATGGGAGGAGCTGAAAATGATGACGTCCGAAGCCTCGCTGCCCGGTTGTACCATGTGACTGGTTCATGAAGCGGTTCGAACTTTGCCGCGAGCTATGACAGCGATATAAACCCCTCAGACTTCATTCAAAATATGGGTGTTTGATGGAGAGTTGCGGTTAGTGAGAGTTTGGAGACAGTTTGGAGGTTTATGAGAGTGAGGAGAGAAAGTCAGGAGAGAATGGAGCCAGCTAAGAAGAGGAGGATGTCCTCCCCTGTGTGGGAACATTTTGATTTTATTCCTCCCAACAAGGTATGTAAATTTCTACAGAAGATGTATTTTCATAATACTGATGGTGCAATAAAACTTATGTTAAGTTGTCTGTACTTTTGTACAAGGTGAAGTGTTTGCTATGTGCCAGGGAGCTGGGATATAACAACACCTCATCCATGCTTAGGCACTACAGAGCTTTGCATGAGAATAGGGGGAACACCGATTGTGGAGCAAGACCAGGTGAACCATCAAATGCCATGATAATATAGCATGCAGTAATGTTACTAAATGATATAACAATATTATACAACTGTAATAAGTTATGTGTGTGATATTTATATTTGTGCTTTGTTTTTGTTGTCTTTCCTCAGGAGAACAATCTCAAATAGATGAAGACCTGGTTAGCATGGTGATTGAGGACTCCCAGCCATTTAGCATTGTGGAGGACAAAGGATTTAAAAGATTTGTTAAATCATTAAATCCTAGCTATGTTCTCCCCACTAAAAAGGCCATAAAAGCAGTGGAAATTTAGTGTTTACAGAATAAAATGTGGGCAGGACTGAGGCTCAAAGCCTCAGTGTGTAGCTGTCCATACCTCAACGTTACAAAAGCACAACCACTGTCCACACCCCAACCACACCTCACCTCACAGTAAATGATCATTTCCATTTTAAGCATTTCCAAATAATCATTTTCTATACTGCCAGTATAAATATACACAGTATACTGCCATCACTACAACATACATGTTTTACACACTCCTTTTGTTGTTGATATTTACAGGCTGTGTGCAAAAGGCCACACTCTTCAAATTCATGCCAACTAATATTTTTACGTCCAGTAGGTGTCCTACTAGATCAAATGAAGCTTCAAGAAGCTTTGCGCTGGGGTGAACCAATTGGATGAAAAGCTTCAGTGCTTCATGAAGCTTCATCTGCTCATCACTAGTTTCTGGGCCCCGCTGAGGAAAACCGAGGGAGCGTAGCACCAGCAGCGCCCTCTTCTTGATGTGATTTTAATAGATTTGAAAGAATATTGATTCCTAATATTAAATGGTCAGAAGGCAAATACTGATGATTTCTTGAATCATCAGTATTTGATCAGTATTTGACAATGTCAAAACACATAAAGATTTCAAGTAATCAGTTGGAATACAGTTTGATAAAACATTGAAACATGGAGACGGATGATAATTTTTTTATAGTTTACCCCAGAGGACAAAAGGAGTATGGCAATCAGGAGGACATCACAAGGTTTAATTATTAAAAATAATGGGAACATGATGACTTACCTCAGTTTTCTTTTTCTTCAGTGGCAGTTCTGTCACTAACGGTGACATGTACACACCTTTTCATTTATTGCGTTTGTCTTTCCATTTCTCCATTTCCACGCAAAAAGACTTTTAAGATCATCTCTTAATTCTATAGTCATAGCCAAATGTTTTCACTTTTTCTTAGTTTCTTGTTCTTGTTGTATAAAACACAATTTTCATTATTAGGAAGTTATTCATACCTTTTGTCTTGATTTTTTCATGTCTGCATATTCAAGCAGGAGGGCATCGTGCACTTTTTGATAAATTTCCACAAAGTCATCGAGCCTTGTCAGTCTCCTTCTCTGGATACGGATTTTTTTTCAAATCCCACTGGCTTTTCTCCACGATTCCTTGGGTTCTGTTGTCTTGTGTAAAATTCTTAAATGCAATAGTACATTGTTTAAGCCAGTATCTATGTATTGTAAATTTATGTACAATTTATGTTTCTTCTTCACTTATTCTTCTCGCTATGATACCTGGTTCTTGGATTGCTGAATGTCACCATAGAGTTTACTGAGCTGCTGGTAAGCAGGACCAGTACCATGACGTCCAAGATCCCCTAAGGAGAATACAAGCAATTCAAAAACATAATTAAAATAGATAATTCAACATTTAGCACATTTACATTAATGAATAACTTACAATTTAAGATAGTAATACAACAAATAAAAAAACGTACCGAGCATCATTGATGACCACAAAGTTGCATGTGGTAGAAGGTGATTTACCAGACCGGCAATAAATTTGGGTGCATGAAAGATGTTTCTTTCGCCCTCACAGTCCAGTGTTGCATTGTCAACAATTGCCTGGGAATGGGTCTTCAAGGGGGCATTCTGAACATCAGTCTGTAAAACAGATATATATCTGTATTCAGCAAGTTATCAAACCAAAGAAAAATTAATTATGTAAAATGTTATTGTGGTTTAAAATATATATTTTTAAAATAATGTGAATTCATTAATTCATTTGGGACAGACACAAGTAAAAAAGTTATTAATATGGTTACTTAAAAAATAAATCTTAGCTAACCTTGTAATCTTCAGCAATCACAGTCTTTTCATCCAAATCCAGAGTCCCCCGTTTTTACATAAGGATTTTCAAGTTGTTGTAGTGTTTTGTTACGTTCCTTCCACTACAAGGACTGCAAAACACTATTGCTGCACTATGGACAACATCATCCATGTCTTTTAAGTTATCACAGCATGCAAGGAGCCCAAACACATGCATTCCAAGCCTGTAGTTCTCTGGGATGCTGGGAAAATGAATGAATGAAATCACTGTTAGTTTACATTACAAATCTTGTATTCTTTTTTAATTATTGATATAAATGTTTTTTTTACAAAGGTCCTTGGCATTTTTCATGACATGGCTCAAACATCGATGAAGAATGGGAATGTTGAATTGCTGGCCACTCAGTAAGACATAGTACTTCTGCAGCAGATCCTCTAGACTTGTTCTGCAGAATGTCATGGAAATGGATCGGAGGAGTACCAGGGATCCATCACACATGAACATGACAGGCCTGTTGTAGGCCCGATTACCAAATGCTCTTACCAGATCAGTCTGAAAGGCCTGCAAGAAGTATCACAGGGTGCAGAGTGGAGATGGCCAAGATTCAGAATCCAGTGAAAATATCCTCTTACAGTTTTTCTGTAATCTGAGGTCAAAGATGAGAATATGTAGAGTACAGTAGAGTAAATTGTGCAAAGTTTACGATCAATTTTCTGGAAAACCGTACAGTAATTTTGGCTGTGGATGACAGGGTGAAGAGTGGGGGTCACCCAGAGTCAGAATCCAGTGAAATATCTGCGTCACCTCTTACAGTTTTCCTGTAATCTGAGGTCAAAGATGAGGACATTAAAAGTACAGTAGAGTAAATTGTGTAAATTTTATTGTTAATTTTCTCTGAATCATACAGTAATTTGGGCTGTGGATCACAGGGGGGAAAGTGGAGATGAACCAAAACTGGGAGTGGATTGTGAAGCAAAATAGTGTCAGGACACAAAAGACTGCGTTTCTAAGCCAGTCGGCACCGATACCGTAATATGCGTAAGAGTAGTGCAACAACATTTTCGGTGCGGCTGGCGGTGCGGCTAGCTTGACTGTGACTTCATAAGCGAGGGCTCACTTGACCGCAGTATGGGGGAAAGGGGAGGCGGAGGTGGAGAGACCCAAGGCGGCTGCCAGTCCGACTGTCAGGTGAAATGAGCTTCAGGTACGAAGTTATGACCTGCAGTCTATCTGGGTCAGATATAAACCAAGTTTTGGTGTAGTTTATTTTCGTTGTGCTAACTTTTTAAAGTCAGTTACAATAACTCGTACTGTGTACTAGCTAGCATGACGGAGTTTCTATACAGTTGGGTGGGTGCTATGATGTTACTGGAGAACTTTATGGTTAGTTAGTAGAGTTGCCTACCATCCTGTAAAAAACGGAATCCTCTGGTATTCAGAGTTAATATTAAGCATTTCGTATTGAGCTGAAAATAAATACGATTTGTCCCGTACTTCAGCTACAATAAAGAAAAGGACAAAAAGCTGGAGTTATTCTGTGTCTTTACGCTGTCAGCTGCCTCTTCTTCTCTCATTCTCCCCCCTCCCTCTCCTGCCGCTACTTCAATCGTGAAACTGATCAATGATCAGCTGATCAGCGTTTCTGCCGCCTCTCTCCCGTCTCTCTTGCTTGTTTATCTCCCGCTTTGCGCCAGAAAGAGGAAACTAGCGGAGGTCGCGTTAAACAGCAGAAGCGCCTTTAAACTTGATCAGCTGTTGTTAGAATTTATTTAATATTACTTTCTAGTATCAGCTGATGTTTGTTGGAGCTGTAAAAGCTGCTGGTCATGATATCGGTTTGGTTATCTGGTGAGAGGGAAACATGAAGAAGAAACCAGGAGATGTCCTTACTGAATCACCAGAGCTGAACAGGTGATGGAGAAACAGGTTTACCTTTTAGGTGACATGAATGAGTTGAAGGGAAGCTATGAACTGTTTCTGATAGACAACTTACACCAGGATCCTTTTCTATGTAGCTGACAGCTGGTAACTGTGCAGGGGCAGGTCTAGCAAAGTTTTGCCATGGGGCCAGGTAGAGCATTAACAGGGAAAGGAGGGCAAAAAGAAATACTTTTCTTTCTTATTCTCATTTAAAATTTCTAGCTTTTAACAAATAATTATCTGAATCTTACAACCAAAGTTTTCATCTGATGTCAAATGTATAGAAATCCATTATTGTACATAGTAAGTTTTTTCAGGGTCCCAACATAATTCCTTCAGAAGAAAGTACTGTACATGATGCCAGTATTTTCCCACATTTTCTAGATACTGTACTAGTACTTTGTGTAAAATGCCATCAAAAAGTCAGTTAAGTTTTATTCTTTCTCACCTGTCTTTCTGTCTCCTTTCACGTTTTAAAGGTTGCCATGTTAGAAAACATATTTTGCCCTGCCATGCTGTTTATTGATGTGGTAAATAAATAGTTTATGAAAATATCACTAAATCTGTCATTTATTATTTTTAATATTCAGTAATGGTCATGTTTTACCTCTAGTCTGCTCTGTCTTAATTTCAGGTTTCCACCATATGTTGTAGATAGTTCAGGAAGTTAACTCAACCAAGCAGTCTTTGGGTTTCGGCTAAGTACTGTTTAGAATACCAGTATAGGGAGCCTCCAGCCTCCAGTCCCTCCTGCTCAGACTATGAAAACTTCCAGATGGTTCCCACTCTGGAGACCTCCTACCTTGCGCGGGCTGCAAAGAACGAGTTCCTCAACTTGGTTCCTGATATTGAAGAAATGCGACCAGGGTGAGTAATGCCATATTAACCTAAATACTGTCACTAAGACATGTGTCTCACAGACCAAATGTAAGTCGACACTCATGTTCTCTAGTTCAAGCAGAAATGATGTGGATTGATTCAAATTCCTGAGCCTGGATGATTTCAGCTGGAAACAAACCAACTCTGCTTCTTCCTCAGAAAAACAAGCGCTCTCTTAAAAAATAAATAAATGAATAAAATCACTTCTTTTCAGATCTGTTGTGTCCAAGAAGGGTTTTCTAAGCTTCATGGAGCCTCGCTCTAACTCATGGGTGAAGCATTTTGTGGTTGTTCGCCGGCCCTACGTCTTCATCTACAACAGCGACCAGGACCCCGTGGAGCGAGGCGTCCTCAACCTCTCCACAGCACAGGTGGAATACAGCGAAGACCAGCAGGCCATGCTTATGGTTTGAGGCAGGATAGGGAAAGGCTGGATGTAACACGCTTGTCTTTAATGAGAATTCATTCAAATTGTTTTGGTGCACGTTGGCCAGTTTTGGACACATTGATTGATGAAATGGCAAAGGGACTGGGATTTATCATTTGAATGAACATAAATATAATGTGATGTTTTCTTTTCAAACGCCCAACACATTTGCAGTGTGCACAAAACATGGAGGCATCCTCCTGCAGGCCAACAACGAGAATGACATGAACGACTGGCTGTACGCCTTTAATCCTCTGCTAGCAGGAACAATAAGGTACACACACACAGACACACATGCACCTCTCACACCACAGTCAAACGTACAGCTTCTGCACCCTTCAAAAACATTCCCTTCTCCTCACAACGTAAAACTCTCCCCACAGATCTAAGTTGGCGAGGAGGAACTGAGCGGGCGGAGCAGTACGCGGGAAAACCACCGCTTCCATCCTTTATGAAAAGCCTTTGAAAATACCAAGTGTTAAAACGTATTAATCATTGTGATTCTTGACGGTTTTCTCTTGTAAGTAGACTTGTGGCTTAAGTCTCTTTTCATGCGACTCAAACGTTTAAGTTCCACAGAACTTTTGCCTCCCCGCTTCCCTCCAGCAACCCCGCTGCCAACTTAGCTTTCCTCCTCTCTATTCCCTCCCCTCAGCTTTTTGTGTTTTTGTTTCGATGACAATGTTTGGGTCTAAATTTGTTCCGCTTGGTTGTCATTCCCAAACTCCCCTAACTAAGTAGCATGTTGTAGTAGTCTACTTGTGTGTGCACGACTCTTTAGAAACTTTCCGTTTGCCAATCATCTGTACAAAAAAATGTCTCTATTGTGGTGGACCACTGGAGGGCTCCACTCACACCCAGTTCTCAGGAAGTGTTGTTGCTGTGTTTTGGAGGGAAAAGAGTTCAGTTGTGTGGTGATAAGTAATAAACGAGCAGTGTCAATCGAGAGCTCTCGTGTCGTCTGTGTTTACCTCCACATTGGTGACCCCTGACTTGAACATGTTGCAGTCCGATGGTGGCACCGACTCCGCTCTGGATGCATCAGCAGCCGCCAGCCCTCTGCCTCCGGCTGCAGCTACGTTTGCTATGGCGCTCGAGCTGCCGGACTTTTGGCTTCACGATCCCCCGTCGTGGTTTGTGCACGTGGAGGCTCAGTTCGCCCTTCGTGGCATCTCGGCTGACGACACGAAATATCACCATGTAGTGGCTTCTCTCGACCCGCTAGCCACCCGTCGTGCGTTGACTCTCCTCCGGGACCCACCTACCCGAGGGAAGTACGCCGCCCTTAAGGAGCTGCTTCTTCGGCGCTATGCCCTCTCCGACGCAGAGCGAGCTGAGAAGCTCCTCTCCCTCTCAGGCCTGGGTGGCGGTACGGCTCTCGAACTGATGGAGCACATGCTATCCTTTCTCGGACCGGACGACGGGGGATTCCTCTTCGCCCACATATTCCTCCGACAGCTGCCGGCGCCCGTGAGAGCCGGCCTCGCCAACTCTCCGCTTCTGGGCACGAAGGATTATCGCTCCCTGGCTGAGGACGCGGATCGTATTCTCCTGGCTACCCGCACTTTCCACGATCACGACCTAGTTCCAGCTTCGCCGGCGACGCCTTCCACTCCCCCACTGACCTGCCCCGACGTCTCCGATCCTTCGCTGACGGCAAAGATCGTGGCACAGCGACACCACGGATGGGACCTCTGTTTCTACCATCAGCGTTTTGGCGCCAGAGCGCGCCGCTGCCTGCCGCCTTGTGCTTTTCCGACCCTGGGACATGGACCCCGCCAGCGCGCTGTAGCGGCCGCGACCGCTGGCGACAAAGAAAAACTGCTCTTCATAGAAGACTCGCGCTCTGGGAGACGTTTCCTGGTCGACTCCGGCTCCCAGAAGAGCCTCCTTCCCCCGTCCGGAGCCGACAGTTTAGCAGCGGGCTGCGGACCGCAGCTTATTGCGGCTAATGGCTCTCCCATCGCAACGTTCGGGGAAAGGTTCGTGACTGTTTGTTTTCATGGTCAGGATTTCCAATGGAACTTTGTTGTTGCCGCTAGCTCTGTACCTATTTTGGGCGCCGATTTTCTTTGTGCCCACGGACTGCTGGTCGATGTCGCTAACAGACGCTTAATCGATGCACTGTCTTTTTCTTCAATACCCTGTTTCACTCGCGCCATCGAGCCCCTGAATCGGGCTAATTTAGTGACTTCAGGGAATGTTTTTCAGCGTTTGCTCTTGGAGTTCCCTTCACTGACTGTTCCTAATTTCTCGAACACGGCAACGAAGCACGGGGTTGAACATTATATCCCGACGGTCGGTCCCCCGGTGTTCGCACGCGCGCGTCGCCTCGACCCGCGAAACTCTCCGTCGCTTGGGAAGAGTTTGCCGCAATGGAGCGCCTCGGCATAGTGCAGCGCTCGAATAGTGCCTGGGCTTCTCCGCTACACATGGTGCCCAAGTCAGGCGGTCGGTGGCGGCCGTGTGGGGATTTTCGCCGTTTGAATAATGTCACGGAGAACGACCGTTACCCCATTCCCCACATCCAGGATTTTTCCGCCCACCTCGCCGGCACCTCGATTTTTTCTAAAATTGACTTGGTGCGGGGGTATCACCAGGTTCCCGTGCGCGCCGAAGACGTCCCCAAAACTGCCGTTATTACCCCTTTCGGCCTGTTTGAATTTTTGCGCATGCCTTTCGGCCTGAAGGGTGCCGCCCAGACTTTTCAGCGGTTGATGGACTCTGTTTTGCGCGGGCTGCCCTTCGTCTTCGTGTACCTTGACAATATATTGGTGGCCAGCTGCTCTGAGAGTCAGCACGCGTCCCATCTACATCAGGTTTTCCAGCGCTTGGCGGCACACGGCCTGATCGTCAACCCCTCCAAGTGCCAGTTCGGCTTGACGGTTCTGGATTTCTTGGGCCACCGCATTTCCGCTGACGGTGTGGTTCCGTTGCCAGACAAGGTCCGGGCCGTTTCGGCTTTTCCGCGTCCTGCGTCCGTTAAAGCGCTGCAGGAGTTCTTGGGGATGGTCAATTTCTACAACCGCTTTCTCCCCAGAGCTGCGCACCTGCTGCAGCCTCTCTATGCTGCCTTGAAGGGTAAAACAGCTAATTGATTGGCTCCCTGAACGCATCCAGGCATTTTCTGGGGCCAAGACCGCGCTGGCAAACGCCGCCCTGCTGGCCCACCCGTTTCCGTTGGCGGAGATTGCGTTGACCTCCGACGCGTCGGACGTGGCAGTGGGCGCGGTGTTAGAACAGCGGGTCTCCGGTGTCTGGCAACCGCTCGTTTTTTTTAGTCGCACGCTTAGGGACAGTGAGTGCAAATATAGCGTTTTTGACAGGGAGTTGCTGGCCCTGCACCTCGCGACACGGCATTTTCGGTTTTTTCTCGAGGGTCGGAGCTTCACCGCATATGTCGATCATAAACCTTTGACATTCGCGATGTCCAAGGTCTCTGATCCGTGGAGCGGGCGCCAGCAGCGCCAGTTGGCAGCCATTTCAGAGTTCACAACTGACATTCAGCACGTGGCTGGTAAGTCCAACTGCGTGGCTGACTGTCTATCCCGTGTGCTGGTCTCTCCCGTTTATGTTGGCATAGACTTCGAGGCTATGGCCGCTGACCAACAGGCCGACCCGGACGTCCTTGCCCTTCGGTCTGCGCAAACGGGCCTTGTATTGGAGGACAGACCCGTGTGGAACGGTGGGCCCAGCCTGCTTTGCGATGTTTCCACCAGCCGTCCACGCCCTGTAGTCCCCCTTTCGTGGCGTCGTCGTGTTTTCGACTCCGTACACGCCCTCTCTCATCCAGGCGTCTGGGCCTCGGTCAAGCTGGTCAGCTCTAGGTTCGTTTGGCCGGGCCTTCGTAAATCAGTGAAAGAGTGGGCAGCCGCGTGCATCCCATGCCAACGTGCTAAGATCCATAGGCACACACAGGCGCCCCTCGAATCCTTCCGCGTTCCAGGGAGGCGTTTTGATCATGTGCATGTGGATCTGGTTGGTCCTCTGCCTCAGTCACAAGGTTTCACGCACCTTTTGACTGTAGTGGACCGCACAACCCGCTGGCCTGAGGCAGTGCCTCTGGCGTCCACTACAGCAGCAGCAGTGGCCAGGGCATTTTTGTCAACGTGGGTTTCGCGTTTCGGTCCCCCCGCCGACATCACCTCAGACAGGGGCCCCCAGTTCGTTTCCGAGCTTTGGTCTGCCATGGCTGACGGCCTGGGGGTCAAGGTCCACCGAACCACTGCGTACCACCCGCAGGCCAACGGGATGTGCGAACGTTTCCACCGGTCGCTTAAGGCCGCGTTCCGTGCTTCTCTCACAGATGGCAACTGGGTTGACCGCCTTCCATGGGTTTTACTGGGGTTGCGCTGCGCGGTTAAAGAAGACCTTGGGGTTTCCCCGGCTGAACTGGTCCTCGGTCAGCCCCTCCGGGTCACCGGGGAATTCTTGCCTGAGAGCCCACCCCCGTGCTTCGCTCCATCTGTGCTGTCTCTCCGTCCCCCAAGAGACTCGTTTTCTCTTCCTGGCCCAGTGTACCATTGTGTGCCCGACACCTTTGTTCCAAGGTCGTTGGACTCCTCACAGTTTGTTTTTGTCAGGCATGACGCTCATAGGCCTCCGCTGCGTCCACTGTATGATGGCCCCTTTAGGGTTATTCAACCGGGCCGGAAGTATTTCCTTTTGGATTTTGGGGGTCGACAGGAGGCTGTTTCTATTGACAGACTTAAACCAGCACATGTGCTTCGGGATGATCAGGTGGTGCCGGCTCAGGCCCCCCGCCGTGGCCGCCCGCCTTCCACTGGACCGGACAATCCTGCTTCTTCCTCTGGGAGCGCCCCCCACCTGGCGGGGCCCGAGCTGTCTTCAGTTTTTCCTGACCGCCCATGCCAGCCTGGCCCTCAGGCTCGTTTCCCCTCCACCAGCTCTCCACCTCCCCGGTTCAGCCGTTCTGGACGTTTAATTAAAGCGAGGGTTCTGGACTAGGGGATGACCCTACTGGGTGTTCGGGGGGGGGCATGTGTGGTGGACCACTGGAGGGCTCCACTCACACCCAGTTCTCAGGAAGTGTTGTTGCTGTGTTTTGGAGGGAAAAGAGTTCAGTTGTGTGGTGATAAGTAATAAACGAGCAGTGTCAATCGAGAGCTCTCGTGTCGTCTGTGTTTACCTCCACACTATCAGTTTTATTTGTCTCCTGAAATGAGTTTCATTCTATTTTGGGGGTTTTTGCTGTTGGTTTTTTATTAAATTAACATGCTCGCATGATACCTGCAGCAGTCCTCAGGAGAAGACCAGGTTTGCTCAGTTTCAAACAAAAAACAAAAATGAACCAAATCAACCAGCTTACATTTGAAACCATGAAGGGAAAGTCTACAGATATCTCCAAGTGACGTGTTAGTTTACGCTCTGCTACCTAAACTATAGCTGCTAATAGATTTATAGGGTATTTTTCTTCTCGCAGTGAATTTGCATCAGGCTGAACCGTCTCTGAAACAAAAACTCAAAATGGGAATGAACTTTGACAGGAGGGCCACGCCCAATTTCCTCTGTCATCCACGTCATACTTAGATCCTCCTCAATCTGTGTACATACGCCGCCTCTAACCCCCGATAGTGCCAGTCAGTTAGTGAGTCAGTAAAATACTGACTCACTAACAGGGTTACAAGGAGATGAGGAGGAGGACTAGGAGGATGAAAACGAACTAAGGAGAGAACTTGATTTGTACATGCAGTCTGTTCTGGGATGAGTGTGGTAGTTAACCCTCATTTAACACATCCCTCTCTGCTCCTCTAGCTTGCTCTATCTCACTGAGAATCAGAAAGCCTTGACATTTACTGCTATTAACTTTACACTCTTGTTGTAAAGATGCAAAGAAAACACAGTGAAAAGGTTAGAAGGACGTAAAGAAAAAGAATGAATGAATGGTTTAATAGAAGGAAAGAAGTTAAAGGGACTACATATTCAAAGGTCTTATTTCTGATACTACCCCATGAAAATATTTGCTATTTTAGTGTGAACTAAGAGAGGGTTTGAATGTAAGAGAGAGGAGGAAAAAGGAAAAGGAGACCTAAAATGTAACCCCCTGCAGCTCGACTGAGGAGGTGAGTTACATTAGTGCTTCCTCTTTATTAGAAAGCGGTTTAAGTGAATTAGAAGTCTGTTGTTTTTTTGGAGGAGATCTACTCATTAGTCATGCTAGACATCCATCTGAACTCTATCAAAATAAAGGTGTATTTTAACTCATTTTTATTTTTTCTAATATCAGAGGTCTAGGACTATACAAAGTAGCTGGTGAGATCTAAAACGACAGCAGACTTATTGTGTCTTTCTTCACCTCATCACTTTTTTCTGTGTGTGTTTTTCTGTCGATGCCTTTCAAACAAAACTAGCCATGATATTTTCCACCTTCCCCCTCTGACAATTAATATCAGTTAACCCCGCCCCCTTTCAGATTTGTTCACCAAATGAAAAGAAAAAAAAAATGTCATTAACGCTGTTTATTATTTGTCAGACCGGTTTTATTTTCATACTTTGTAAATATCTATGTTGTATGGAGCTTGAACTAAAATGTAAATATGTTTACTGTATTTGTAATAATTATAATCCATTCGCTGTACAGCATAGATGTGTCATGCAGATATCCTAATTCTGTGTATGGTAATCTTGCACCATTGAACTGTTAGTGAATGAGGCAACAATAAAAGTGGGAAACGTGCATTAGCAGATCAAGTGCTGCCTGCTTATTTCCTGCTTTATGTGAGCTTCTGCTGTAGTTTATTATGTGCTTTAGTCCCAAGAAACCACCCTTTTACTGTGGCGCACAATAAGATCTTCTGATGTTTGGTGTCATCTTCCTGTGATCTCCTGTGAACAGGTGGATTAATTCATTTCAAGTTTATGTATGTAGCACCAAATCACAGCAGGGGCTGACGACTGTAAAGACTCTAGAATAATTATGGAGGCACAACATTTAAAGCTCCCATCCTTCCATCCCACACACCTAAAAGTTAGTTATATGATAAACAGCCTCGTGTTTGTTTGCTTGATTTGTAAAATGCAAAGTGGTGACGTCCTCATATGGAGACAGCTTTTTTAATAGGCCAAAACAAGTCATTGTTTACAAAAATGTACATTTTATTGGGCAAAATGAGGTAAACAGTGAAGAAAAGTATGAGAAAACGGAGCATAGGATCTCCGGAGACTGTGGCAACTAGAATTATTGTATACATGTGTGTGTATTAAGGACTGACACAGACAAAGAATGAATCAGACAATGAAGCAATGTCCTTTTTAAATGTTTATTTATAAACAGGATAAAACCATTCAAGTATTGAGTCATGAATAAAACATCAACCTCTGATCTGCTAATTGGGAAACAGAGGATGTCAGTGTATTTTTCAGTGCTAGTCCAAATTGAGTGAGATGACTTTACATTTGAATAGATTCGATTACAAGTTATATTTGGTTTTAATTGAATGAGTTCAATTTGATTTAAATCAAGCCAATTCACAACATATAAACTTGAAATATTTGATAAAGATAAAGGTTGTGCAATAATACAGAGAAAGCCCCAACAATCAAATGACCCCCTATGAGCAAGAACTTGGCAACAGTGGGAAGGAAAAACCAGAATCAGGGAGGGGCCATCTGCCTCCACCGGTTGGGGTAAGAAAATGAAACTAAACTATAGGGAGACAAAGAGGAAAGATGTTCATGATATATATGAAACTTTCCACTAGCCTTGACTAAATTATTGTTTTTGACAGGAAAGTATTGTTTCATTCATGTTTATTCCACGAGGTGGACAGCAGGAATAAAACAAACCAGATACTAAGAAATAAAGTATACAATGAAATTTTCTCGATATGCTAAAATTCCCACTGAGACTGGATAAGATTATTCTAAAACTGGTCAAAATACAATTCTCTTCATGCACAGAAATCCCACCCAGTCCCACAACCCAGGACGAATATTCCTTGTGTGTTCTTGAGCTGGACAGAAATTCCTCTTGCTGAGCGGGGTCCACGCCAGCCTCGTGTCAGGCAGACGAGGAGCCTCCTGTCCCAGTCTCATCCGTCCACTGGGCCCATCACATCCCAGCCCAGTTCGCATTCTGCATTGGAGTCCGTCGCTCGATACCACCGCGGCTCCCCTCACATCATCACCTGTAAGTAAAAACAAATAGGAGCCAGAACCATCATCCCGGAAGCTGCCCTGGCTTATAGCCATGGCGACCCTCTCCCAACACGGCTGCACCCAGTGAACAACAGTGAGACGCTACTGACAAATGCAGGCAGTGGTATACATCTGCCCTGATGTCAATCACACACGTTGTCTCCTACTGTCGCCGTTCCTGCTGTCGGGACTGGGTCACCATATCACGCTGACCGGTCTCCAGAAAAGGCATCGCACCCCCCACGATCACGCAGCGGCTCCCTCTTTTCCACCTGGCCTTCATGCGTTCCTCTTCCAGTGCTCAGCTTGCTTCCTTTTAATACGACCTTTAAACAGCTGAAAGGACACCTCTGGATACACCCATGCCTCAACATGGTAAATGGTAAATGGACTGGTTCTTATATAGCGCTTTTCTACTCATCTGAGCACTCAAAGCGCTTTACACAACTTGTGCATTCACCCATTCAGACCCATTCGCACAAGCACATCTTTCTAAGTGCTTTATAGCTAACATTCACACACATTCATACTCCGATGGATGCATCGGAGAGCAATTTGGGGTTAGTATCTTGCCCAAGGATATTTGGCATGCAGACTAGGGGAAGCCAGGAATCGAACCACCAACCTTCCGATCAGTAGATGACCTGCTCTACCGCCTGAGCTACAGCCACCCACAAGTGTGATCACATGTGATCACTATCAGCTAATTTTTCCCATGCCCAGCTAATCCACAGTGGATTAAAACAACGTAAAATGACACACTAAAAACATGCGATACAAACAGAATAAAATCATGCAAATAAAAACTACACTCACAAATAGATACTAAAATCAGAAGAAAACCAAGATAAACGATGAATACAAAATTTCTACTGTGTGCAACTCTTTCAGTCTTTGATTATTTTTCATTTCTTACAATCAGAATTCTCCAATAGATTTGTAGAAGAAAATTATTTTCTTTCATGCATCACCAACTGAACCTGTTATGTTAACGTCTCAAGCTCCAGCCTAACCTCATTGAATTTTGCTTAGCAAAGTACTTTTCAACTCTAATAATTAGTAAGATTATATTTCTATCATCTGTTGGTCGTCTGACCTGATAAACTTCAATGAACATTATGACACAGGAGTGATTGTCTCTAAAAATGGGCTCCTGCACGCTTGCAGACATTTTTCCATCACAACTTATGGATGATGAAGGATTTGATTAAAAGCTGTGAAACATTACTGATAAACTGCATGTGATGTTACATTAAAGCCAATTTTCTATTAAAATCAGGGACTTTTCTAACTGACCTCTGACCTTTGAGCAGTAGTGTGTACTGTATGCTTGTATGTAACTGTATCTGACCTGGATTTTATCACCAGTTTCAAATAAGAATCTTCTTTAAAGTCTGTCTTTCAATACAAAATAAGTTAAACTTTATCGAGGCTGATGGTAAACTGTCCCTAACAAGTCCACTTTATTGCGTGCTCATTGACTTTCTCCTATCAGAGCTGTTTAACAAGCCCACTTTATACATGCTTATTAATCTATCACGCTTATCAGTGGCTCATGGTTGCTTAAAGCCTATGTCTGAACTTGACCACAGAGGCAGAGCATCATTCAATCTTGGCAGCAGCTCCAGGATGACAAACTCCACTTTCTCTGCATCAAGACAGCTCATAACTTTTTAACAGTCTCTCCTGATAGTCTCATATCATCTGCTCTAATCAATAACCATACACTATCATTACAATGTAGACTACAGCTCAAAAGTCTGAGGTGAATTAGAAATGTCTTGTTTTCAGAATAGACTCAAATTTGGTTTCAGATTGAATCACAGCAATTTATCAAAAATAATCATATAAATGCTTAATATTAACACTGATCACAAATCATGAATGATTTTTAATAGAATATCTACAGAGGTGTTCAGAGACCCATTTTCAGCAATAATCCCTCCTGTGTTCAGTGGTACATTGTCTTATCTAATGCAAGCTTAACACATTAAAGCCTAACTTATCACTCAAAACAGCTTTTTAAAGATCTTTGCACAAACTGAAACTATTGTGGTGATTAAAGAAACAATAAATGTGTCTGGATCATCCCAGTGTTTGTTTTTAACCTCATGAAACCAAGTTTCCATTTTCCTCTAAAGGGGCTGCAACACCCAGCTGCACAAAACCTTCACGTTTTTTAACAGTTTCACTCTTTGAATATTTTTCATTTCTTACAATCAGAATTCTCCAATAGATTTGTAGAAGAAAATTATTTTCTTTCAGGCATCACCAACTGAACCTGTTATGTTAACTTCTCAAGCTCCAGCCTAACCTCATTGAATTTTGCTTAGCAAAGTACTTTTCAGCTCTAATAATTAGTAAGATTATATTTCTTATCCCTCCCTGATCTGAACCCGAGCGGTGCTTTGTTATTGGACTTCTGTGCTAATCACAGTTTGGCCATAACGAACACCTTGTTCGAACATAAGAGTGTCCATAAGTGCACGTGGCACCAGGACGCTCTAGGCCGTAGGTCGATGATCGATTTTGTAATCGTATCACCAGACCTGCGACCATATGTCCTGGACACTCGGGTAAAGAGAGGGGCTGAGCTGTCAACTGATCACCACCTGGTGGTGAGTTGGATCAGGTGGCGGGGGAGGACACTGGACAGACCTGGTGCACCTAAACGCGTAGTGAGGGTGTGCTGGGAACGACTAGCAGAGGCCCCAGTCCGCGAGATCTTCAACGCACACCTCCGGCAGAGCTTCAACAGCATTCCGAGGGAGGCGGGGGACATTGAGTCCGAATGGACCATGTTCAGCGTCTCCATTGCCAAAGCTGCTGCATTGAGCTGCGGCCGCAAGGTGGTTGGTGCCTGCCGTGGTGGTAATCCCCGAACCAAATGGTGGACACCAGAGGTGAAGGGAGCCACCAGGCTGAAGAAGGAGTCCTATCGGGCTTGGTTAGCCTGTGGGACTCTGGAGGCAGCCGACAGGAATCGACAGGCCAAGCGGAATGCGGCTCGGGCAGTGGCTGAAGCAAAAACTCGGGTGTGGGAGGAGTTCGGAGAGGCCATGGAAAAAGACTTTCGGACTGCCTCGAAGAGGTTTTGTCAAACCGTCAGGCATCTCAGGAGGGGAAAGCGGTGCTCTACCTGCACTGTGTATAGTGCTGGCGGAGCGCTGCTGACGTCGACTGAGAAAATTGTCAGGCGGTGGAAGGAATACTTCGAGGACCTCCTTAATCCCACTGACGCGTCTTCCGAGGAGGAAGCAGAGTCTGGGGATGAGGGGAATGACCCGCCAATTTCCGGGGGCGAGGTCACTGAGGCAGTTAAACAACTCCTTGGTGGCAGAGCCCCTGGTGTTGATGAGGTCCGCCCCGAGTTCCTGAAGGCTCTGGACATTGTAGGGCTGTCCTGGTTGACACGCCTCTGCAATGTTGCGTGGAGATCAGGGGCAGTACCTGTGGACTGGCAGACTGGGGTGGTGGTCCCCATCTTTAAGAAGGGGGACCGGAGGGTGTGTTCCAACTACAGGGGGATCACACTCCTCAGCCTCCCCGGGAAAGTCTATGCCAGGGTGCTGGAAAGGAGAGTTCGTCCGCTAGTCGAACCTCGGATACAGGAGGAACAATGCGGTTTTCGTCCTGGTCGCGGAACACTGGACCAGCTCTTCATCCTCTCGAGGATACTTGAGGGTGCATTGGAGTTTGCCCAACCAGTCTACATGTGTTTTGTGGACTTGGAGAAGGCATTCGACCGTGTCCCTCGGGGTGTCCTGTGGGAGGTGTTGCGGGAGTATGGGGTGTCTGGCCCATTGCTACGGGCCATTCGATCCCTATACAACCGTTGCAAGAGCTTGGTTCGCATTGCCGGCAATAAGTCGGACTCGTTCCCGGTGGGTGATGGGCTCCGCCAGGGCTGCCCTTTGTCACCGGTTCTGTTCATAATTTTTATGGACAGGATTTCTAGGTGCAGCCAAGTGGCGGAGGGCTTTCGCTTTGGTGGCCTCAGAATCTCATCTCTGATCTTTGCGGATGATGTGGTTCTGTTGGCTTCATCGGGTGAGGGCCTCCAGCTCGCACTGGAGCGGTTCGCAGCCGAGTGTGAAGTAGCGGGAATGAGAATCAGCACCTCCAAATCTGAGGCCATGGTTCTCAGCCGGAAAAGGGTGGAGTGCCCACTCCGGGTCGGGGATGAGTTCCTGCCCCAAGTGGAGGAGTTCAAGTATCTCGGGGTCTTGTTCGCGAGTGATGGGAGAAGGGAGCCGGAGATCGACAGATGGATTGGGGCTGCAGCTGCAGTAATGCGGACGCTGCACCGGTCCGTCGTGGTGAAGAGGGAGCTGAGTGTAAAAGCGAAGCTCTCAATTTACCGGTCGATCTACGTCCCTATGGCCACGAGCTGTGGGTAGTGACCGAAAGAACGAGATCGCGGATACAAGCGGCGGAAATGAGCTTCCTCCGAAGGGTGGCTGGCCTCTCCCTTAGAGATAGGGTGAGAGGTTCGGCCATCCGGGAGGGGCTCAGAGTAGAGCCGCTGCTGCTCCACATTGAAAGGAGCCAGCTGAGGTGGTTTGGGCATCTGACAAGGATGCCTCCTGGGCGCCTCCTGGGTGAGGTGTTCCAGGCATGTCCCACCGGGAGGAGGCTCCGGGGCACACCCAGGACACGCTGGAGAGATTATATCTCTCGGCTGGCCTGGGAACGCCTTGGTGTTCCCCCGGATAAGCTGGAGGAGGTGGCTGGGGAGAGGGAGGTCTGGGCCTCTTTGCTTAGGCTGCTGCCCCCGCAACCCGGCCTCGGATAAAGCGGATGAAGATGGATGGATGGATGGATATTTCTTATTATCTGTTGGTCGTCTGACCTGATAAACTTCAATGAACATTATGACACAGGAGTGATTGTCTCTAAAAATGGGCTCCTGCACGCTTGTAGACATTTTTCCATCACAACTTATGGATGATGAAGGATTTGATTAAAAGCTGTGAAACATTACTGATAACCTTCATGTGATGTTACATTAAAGCCAATTTTCTATTAAAATCAGGGACTTTTCTAACTGACCTCTGACCTTTGAGCAGTAGTGTGTACTGTATGCTTGTATGTAACTGTATCTGACCTGGATTTTATCACCAGTTTCAAATAAGAATCTTATTTAAAGTTTGTCTTTCAATACAAATGAAGTTAAACTTTATCAAGGCTGATGGTAAACTGTCCCTAACAAGTCCACTTTATTGCGTGCTCATTGACTTTCTCCTATCAGAGCTGTTTAACAAGCCCACTTTATACATGCTTATTAATCTATCACGCTTATCAGTGGCTCATGGTTGCTTAAAGCCTATGTCTGAACTTGACCACAGAGGCAGAGCATCATTCAATCTTGGCAGCAGCTCCAGGATGACAAACTCCACTTTCTCTGCATCAAGACAGCTCATAACTTTTTAACAGTGTCTCCTGATAGTCTCATATCATCTGCTCTAATCAATAACCATAAACTATCATTACAATGTAGACTACAGCTCAAAAGTCTGAGGTGAATTAGAAATGTCTTGTTTTCAGAATAGACTCAAATTTGGTTTCAGATTGAATCACAGCAATTTATCAAAATAATCATATAAATGTTTAATATTAACACTGATCACAAATCATGAATGATTTTTAATAGAATATCTACAGAGGTGTTCAGAGACCCATTTTCAGCAATAATCCCTCCTGTGTTCAGTGGTACATTGTCTTATCTAATGCAAGCTTAACACATTAAAGCCTAACTTATCACTCAAAACAGCTTTTTAAAGATTTTTGCACAAACTGAAACTATTGTGGTGATTAAAGAAACAATAAATGTGTCTGGATCATCCCAGTGTTTGTTTTTAACCTCATGAAACCAAGTTTCCATTTTCCTCTAAAGGGGCTGCAACACCCAGCTGCACAAAACCTTCACTTTTTTTAACAGTTTCACTCTTTGAATATTTTTCATTTCTTACAATCAGAATTCTCCAATAGATTTGTAGAAGAAAATTATTTTCTTTCATGCATCACCAACTGAACCTGTTATGTTAACGTCTCAATCTCCAGCCTAACCTCATTGAATTTTGCTTAGCAAAGTACTTTTCAACTCTAATAATTGGTAAGATTATATTTCTTATCATCTGTTGGTCGTCTGACCTGATAAACTTCAATGAACATTATGACACAGGAGTGATTGTCTCTAAAAATGGGCTCCTGCACGCTTGCAGACATTTTTCCAACTTATGGATGATGAAGGATTTGATTAAAGCTGTGAAACATTACTGATAAACTTCATGTGATGTTACATTAAAGCCAATTTTCTATTAAAATCAGGGACTTTTCTAACTGACCTCTGACCTTTGAGCAGTAGTGTGTACTGTATGCTTGTATGTAACTGTATCTGACCTGGATTTTATCACCAGTTTCAAATAAGAATCTTCTTTAAAGTCTGTCTTTCAATACAAAATAAGTTCAACTTTATCGAGGCTGATGGTAAACTGTCCCTAACAAGTCCACTTTATTGCGTGCTCATTGACTTTCTCCTATCAGAGCTGTTTAACAAGCCCACTTTATACATGCTTATTAATCTATCACGCTTATCAGTGGCTCATGGTTGCTTAAAGCCTATGTCTGAACTTGACCACAGAGGCAGAGCATCATTCAATCTTGGCAGCAGCTCCAGGATGACAAACTCCACTTTCTCTGCATCGAGACAGCTCATAACTTTTTAACAGTCTCTCCTGATAGTCTCATATCATCTGCTCTAATCAATAACCATACACTATCATTACAATGTAGACTACAGCTCAAAAGTCTGAGGTGAAATAGAAATGTCTTGTTTTCAGAATAGACTCAAATTAGGTTTCAGATTGAATCACAGCAATTTATCAAAATAATCATATAAATGCTTAATATTAACACTGATCACAAATCATGAATGATTTTTAATAGAATATCTACAGAGGTGTTCAGAGACCCATTTTCAGCAATAATCCCTCCTGTGTTCAGTAGTGATGGGATTTCCGGCTCTTTTTAGAGATCCGGCTCTTTCGGCTCTGAACCGGTTCTTCAGCTTGTTTTGTTGCTTTAATTATTTAATCATTAACACTAATATAAAATTATGCAGAAAAGGAATTACTAATGTAAAAGAAAGTGGTTTTATTTATATATGTTTATATATAGCCCCTAGAGACAAAGCACGTACAAACTCCAAAACACATTTCTAGCGTTTACTGAACTTCCAAAACAGAGCTACCCAGATCACTTAAATTACACAATTGAAAGCATGTGTGTATCGTTTGTGTATTTATAGACAAGCACTCATATTTATTCAAATAATTAAAAAAAAAAAAAAAAAGTTCATTTACCTGTTACTACCACACACCAAATCCGGTTGTTGATACTTCCTGGCTTGTGTAGCCACTAGGTAACAAAAACTCAACACTGCGCCCTGCATCCTGGAGCACTTCTGTTGTCTTTTGTACGTGATTCTGAGATTGTACGTGTTTTGGAGTTTGTACATGCTTTGTCTCCAAGGGCCACCGTAAATATACTTTATTTATTCACTCCACATAAAATGTAATAAATAAATCATATAATACAAAAAACAACTATTTACATTTTAAACTTTTAACTATTTAAATTTTCAGCTTTTTCCTTTTAAACAAATTTAACGTGAAACAACACAAAACACTGCAAACCACAACACAATTAAATATAAATTAAAATATTAAAACAAAAAGAAGATGCACATTCTCTGTCATATGGGCCTGCATGATTTCTGAATCCTTTATCATCTGCAACTGAAAATAGTGGATGATTACTATACCTTTCTAATGTGAAGTTGTTGTCCCTGGCTCTCTTTCTCTCTGGCTCTGTTCCTGTGCTACTGCGAGTGTAACTAATGCCCCTCCTCCCTCTGCCCAGCGCAAAGTACAGGCCGCGCGCGGAGTTTAGTGGAAAAACGGGCGAGAGAGAGGGTGAGAGTATGGAAAAAAAAAAAACCCTCACGGCTCCCAATAAAGAGCCGGCTCTAAGAGCCATTTCGTTCGCGAACGACCCATCACTAGTGTTCAGTGGTTCATTGTCTTATCTAATGCAAGCTTAACACATCAAAGCCTAACTTATCACTCAAAACAGCTTATTAAAGATTTTTGCACAAACTGAAACTATTGTGGTGATTAAAGAAACAATAAATGTGTCTGGATCATCCCAGTGTTTGTTTTTAACCTCATGAAACCAAGTTTCCATTTTCCTCTAAAGGGGCTGCAACACCCAGCTGCACAAAACCTTCACTTTTTTTAACAGTTTTACTCTTTGAATATTTTTCATTTCTTACAATCAGAATTCTCCAATAGATTTGTAGAAGAAAATTATTTTCTTTCAGGCATCACCAACTGAACCTGTTATGTTAACGTCTCAATCTCCAGCCTAACCTCATTGAATTTTGCTTAGCAAAGTACTTTTCAGCTCTAATAATTAGTAAGATTATATTTCTTATCATCTGTTGGTCGTCTGACCTGATAAACTTCAATGAACATTATGACACAGGAGTGATTGTCTCTAAAAATGGGCTCCTGCACGCTTGCAGACATTTTTCCATCACAACTTATGGATGATGAAGGATTTGATTAAAGCTGTGAAACATTACTGATAAACTTCATGTGATGTTACATTAAAGCCAATTTTCTATTAAAATCAGGGACTTTTCTAACTGACCTCTGACCTTTGAGCAGTAGTGTGTACTGTATGCTTGTATGTAACTGTATCTGACCTGGATTTTATCACCAGTTTCAAATAAGAATCTTATTTAAAGACTGTCTTTCAATACAAATGAAGTTAAACTTTATCGAGGCTGATGGTAAACTGTCCCTAACAAGTCCACTTTATTGCGTGCTCATTGACTTTCTCCTATCAGAGCTGTTTAACAAGCCCACTTTATACATGCTTATTAATCTATCACGCTTATCAGTGGCTCATGGTTGCTTAAAGCCTATGTCTGAACTTGACCACAGAGGCAGAGCATCATTCAATCTTGGCAGCAGCTCCAGGATGACAAACTCCACTTTCTCTGCATCAAGACAGCTCATAACTTTTTAACAGTCTCTCCTGATAGTCTCATATCATCTGCTCTAATCAATAACCATACACTATCATTACAATGTAGACTACAGCTCAAAAGTCTGAGGTGAATTAGAAATGTCTTGTTTTCAGAATAGACTCAAATTTGGTTTCAGATTGAATCACAGCAATTTATCAAAATAATCATATAAATGTTTAATATTAACACTGATCACAAATCATGAATGATTTTTAATAGAATATCTACAGAGGTGTTCAGAGACCCATTTTCAGCAATAATCCCTCCTGTGTTCAGTGGTACATTGTCTTATCTAATGCAAGCTTAACACATTAAAGCCTAACTTATCACTCAAAACAGCTTTTTAAAGATTTTTGCACAAACTGAAACTATTGTGGTGATTAAAGAAACAATAAATGTGTCTGGATCATCCCAGTGTTTGTTTTTAACCTCATGAAACCAAGTTTCCATTTTCCTCTAAAGGGGCTGCAACACCCAGCTGCACAAAACCTTCACTTTTTTTAACAGTTTCACTCTTTGAATATTTTTCATTTCTTACAATCAGAATTCTCCAATAGATTTGTAGAAGAAAATTATTTTCTTTCAGGCATCACCAACTGAACCTGTTATGTTAACGTCTCAATCTCCAGCCTAACCTCATTGAATTTTGCTTAGCAAAGTACTTTTCAACTCTAATAATTGGTAAGATTATATTTCTTATCATCTGTTGGTCGTCTGACCTGATAAACTTCAATGAACATTATGACACAGGAGTGATTGTCTCTAAAAATGGGCTCCTGCACGCTTGCAGACATTTTTCCAACTTATGGATGATGAAGGATTTGATTAAAGCTGTGAAACATTACTGATAAACTTCATGTGATGTTACATTAAAGCCAATTTTCTATTAAAATCAGGGACTTTTCTAACTGACCTCTGACCTTTGAGCAGTAGTGTGTACTGTATGCTTGTATGTAACTGTATCTGACCTGGATTTTATCACCAGTTTCAAATAAGAATCTTCTTTAAAGTCTGTCTTTCAATACAAAATAAGTTAAACTTTATCAAGGCTGATGGTAAACTGTCCCTAACAAGTCCACTTTATTGCGTGCTCATTGACTTTCTCCTATCAGAGCTGTTTAACAAGCCCACTTTATACATGCTTATTAATCTATCACGCTTATCAGTGGCTCATGGTTGCTTAAAGCCTATGTCTGAACTTGACCACAGAGGCAGAGCATCATTCAATCTTGGCAGCAGCTCCAGGATGACAAACTCCACTTTCTCTGCATCAAGACAGCTCATAACTTTTTAACAGTGTCTCCTGATAGTCTCATATCATCTGCTCTAATCAATAACCATACACTATCATTACAATGTAGACTACAGCTCAAAAGTCTGAGGTGAATTAGAAATGTCTTGTTTTCAGAATAGACTCAAATTAGGTTTCAGATTGAATCACAGCAATTTATCAAAATAATCATATAAATGCTTAATATTAACACTGATCACAAATCATGAATGATTTTTAATAGAATATCTACAGAGGTGTTCAGAGACCCATTTTCAGCAATAATCCCTCCTGTGTTCAGTAGTGATGGGATTTCCGGCTCTTTTTAGAGATCCGGCTCTTTCGGCTCTGAACCGGTTCTTCAGCTTGTTTTGTTGCTTTAATTATTTAATCATTAACACTAATATAAAATTATGCAGAAAAGGAATTACTAATGTAAAAGAAAGTGGTTTTATTTATATATGTTTATATATAGCCCCTAGAGACAAAGCACGTACAAACTCCAAAACACATTTCTAGCGTTTACTGAACTTCCAAAACAGAGCTACCCAGATCACTTAAATTACACAATTGAAAGCATGTGTGTATCGTTTGTGTATTTATAGACAAGCACTCATATTTATTCAAATAATTAAAAAAAAAAAAAAAAAGTTCATTTACCTGTTACTACCACACACCAAATCCGGTTGTTGATACTTCCTGGCTTGTGTAGCCACTAGGTAACAAAAACTCAACACTGCGCCCTGCATCCTGGAGCACTTCTGTTGTCTTTTGTACGTGATTCTGAGATTGTACGTGTTTTGGAGTTTGTACATGCTTTGTCTCCAAGGGCCACCGTAAATATACTTTATTTATTCACTCCACATAAAATGTAATAAATAAATCATATAATACAAAAAACAACTATTTACATTTTAAACTTTTAACTATTTAAATTTTCAGCTTTTTCCTTTTAAACAAATTTAACGTGAAACAACACAAAACACTGCAAACCACAACACAATTAAATATAAATTAAAATATTAAAACAAAAAGAAGATGCACATTCTCTGTCATATGGGCCTGCATGATTTTTGAATCCTTTATCATCTGCAACTGAAACTAGTGGATGATTACTATACCTTTCTAATGTGAAGTTGTTGCCCCTCGCTCTCTTTCTCTCTGGCTCTGTTCCTGCCTACTGCGAGTGTAACTAATGCCCCTCCTCCCTCTGCCCAGCGCAAAGTACAGGCCGCGCGCGGAGTTTAGCGGAAAAAAGGGCGAGAGAGAGGGTGAGAGAAAGGAAAAAAAACCCCTCACGGCTCCCAATAAAGAGCCGGCTCGCGTGGTTCACTTCAAAGACCCGGCTCTAAGAGCCATTTCGTTCGCGAACGACCCATCACTAGTGTTCAGTGGTTCATTGTCTTATCTAATGCAAGCTTAACACATCAAAGCCTAACTTATCACTCAAAACAGCTTTTTAAAGATTTTTGCACAAACTGAAACTATTGTGGTGATTAAAGAAACAATAAATGTGTCTGGATCATCCCAGTGTTTGTTTTTAACCTCATGAAACCAAGTTTCCATTTTCCTCTAAAGGGGCTGCAACACCCAGCTGCACAAAACCTTCACTTTTTTTAACAGTTTTACTCTTTGAATATTTTTCATTTCTTACAATCAGAATTCTCCAATAGATTTGTAGAAGAAAATTATTTTCTTTCAGGCATCACCAACTGAACCTGTTATGTTAACGTCTCAATCTCCAGCCTAACCTCATTGAATTTTGCTTAGCAAAGTACTTTTCAACTCTAATAATTAGTAAGATTATATTTCTTATCATCTGTTGGTCGTCTGACCTGATAAACTTCAATGAACATTATGACACAGGAGTGATTGTCTCTAAAAATGGGCTCCTGCACGCTTGCAGACATTTTTCCATCACAACTTATGGATGATGAAGGATTTGATTAAAGCTGTGAAACATTACTGATAAACTTCATGTGATGTTACATTAAAGCCAATTTTCTATTAAAATCAGGGACTTTTCTAACTGACCTCTGACCTTTGAGCAGTAGTGTGTACTGTATGCTTGTATGTAACTGTATCTGACCTGGATTTTATCACCAGTTTCAAATAAGAATCTTCTTTAAAGTTTGTCTTTCAATACAAAATAAGTTAAACTTTATCAAGGCTGATGGTAAACTGTCCCTAACAAGTCCACTTTATTGCGTGCTCATTGACTTTCTCCTATCAGAGCTGTTTAACAAGCCCACTTTATACATGTTTATTAATCTATCACGCTTATCAGTGGCTCATGGTTGCTTAAAGCCTATGTCTGAACTTGACCACAGAGGCAGAGCATCATTCAATCTTGGCAGCAGCTCCAGGATGACAAACTCCACTTTCTCTGCATCAAGACAGCTCATAACTTTTTAACAGTGTCTCCTGATAGTCTCATATCATCTGCTCTAATCAATAACCATACACTATCATTACAATGTAGACTACAGCTCAAAAGTCTGAGGTGAATTAGAAATGTCTTGTTTTCAGAATAGACTCAAATTAGGTTTCAGATTGAATCACAGCAATTTATCAAAATAATCATATAAATGTTTAATATTAACACTGATCACAAATCATGAATGATTTTTAATAGAATATCTACAGAGGTGTTCAGAGACCCATTTTCAGCAATAGTCCCTCCTGTGCTCAGTAGTGATGGGATTTCCGGCTCTTTTTAGAGATCCGGCTCTTTCGGCTCTGAACCGGTTCTTCAGGTTGTTTTGTTGCTTTAATTATTTAATCATTAACAATAATATAAAATTATGCAGAAAAGGAATTACTAATGTAAAAGAAAGTGGTTTTATTTATATATGTTTATATATAGCCCCTAGAGACAAAGCACGTACAAACTCCAAAACACATTTCTAGCGTTTACTGAACTTCCAAAACAGAGCTACCCAGATCACTTAAATTACACAATTGAAAGCATGTGTGTATCGTTTGTGTATTTATAGACAAGCACTCATATTTATTCAAATAATTAAAAAAAAAAAAGTTCATTTACCTGTTACTACCACACACCAAATCCGGTTGTTGATACTTCCTGGCTTGTGTAGCCACTAGGTAACAAAAGCTCAACACTGCGCCCTAGCATCCTGGAGCACTTCTGTTGTCTTTTGTACGTGTTTTGGAGTTTGTACGTGTTTTGGAGTTTGTACGTGTTTTGGAGTTTGTACGTGCTTTGTCTCTAAGGGCCACCGTAAATATACTTTATTTATTCACTCCACATAAAATGTAATAAATAAATCATATAATACAAAAAACAACTATTTACATTTTAAACTTTTAACTATTTAAATTTTCAGCTTTTTCCTTTTAAACAAATTTAACGTGAAACAACACAAAACACTGCAAACCACAACACAATTAAATATAAATTAAAATATTAAAACAAAAAGAAGATGCACATTCTCTGTCATATGGGCCTGCATGATTTTTGAATCCTTTATCATCTGCAACTGAAACTAGTGGATGATTACTATACCTTTCTAATGTGAAGTTGTTGCCCCTCGCTCTCTTTCTCTCTGGCTCTGTTCCTGCCTACTGCGAGTGTAACTAATGCCCCTCCTCCCTCTGCCCAGCGCAAAGTACAGGCCGCGCGCGGAGTTTAGCGGAAAAAAGGGCGAGAGAGAGGGTGAGAGAAAGGAAAAAAAAACCCTCACGGCTCCCAATAAAGAGCCGGCTCGCGTGGTTCACTTCAAAGACCCGGCTCTAAGAGCCATTTCGTTCGCGAACGACCCATCACTAGTGTTCAATGGTTCATTGTCTTATCTAATGCAAGCTTAACACATTAAAGCCTAACTTATCACTCAAAACAGCTTTTTAAAGATTTTTGCACAAACTGAAACTATTGTGGTGATTAAAGAAACAATAAATGTGTCTGGATCATCCCAGTGTTTGTTTTTAACCTCATGAAACCAAGTTTCCATTTTCCTCTAAAGGGGCTGCAACACCCAGCTGCACAAAACCTTCACGTTTTTTAACAGTTTCACTCTTTGAATATTTTTCATTTCTTACAATCAGAATTCTCCAATAGATTTGTAGAAGAAAATTATTTTCTTTCAGGCATCACCAACTGAACCTGTTATGTTAACGTCTCAATCTCCAGCCTAACCTCATTGAATTTTGCTTAGCAAAGTACTTTTCAACTCTAATAATTAGTAAGATTATATTTCTTATCATCTGTTGGTCGTCTGACCTGATAAACTTCAATGAACATTATGACACAGGAGTGATTGTCTCTAAAAATGGGCTCCTGCACGCTTGCAGACATTTTTCCATCACAACTTATGGATGATGAAGGATTTGATTAAAGCTGTGAAACATTACTGATAAACTGCATGTGATGTTACATTAAAGCCAATTTTCTATTAAAATCAGGGACTTTTCTAACTGACCTCTGACCTTTGAGCAGTAGTGTGTACTGTATGCTTGTATGTAACTGTATCTGACCTGGATTTTATCACCAGTTTCAAATAAGAATCTTCTTTAAAGTCTGTCTTTCAACACAAATGAAGTTAAACTTTATCAAGGCTGATGGTAAACTGTCCCTAACAAGTCCACTTTATTGCGTGCTCATTGACTTTCTCCTATCAGAGCTGTTTAACAAGCCCACTTTATACATGCTTATTAATCTATCACGCTTATCAGTGGCTCATGGTTGCTTAAAGCCTATGTCTGAACTTGACCACAGAGGCAGAGCATCATTCAATCTTGGCAGCAGCTCCAGGATGACAAACTCCACTTTCTCTGCATCAAGACAGCTCATAACTTTTTAACAGTGTCTCTCTGTCCTCATACTTCTATACATTCTTCTGTAATAGATAATTATATGCTATCATTGTAATCAATCTACACTACAGCTCAAAAGTTTGAAGTCAGTTTTCACCTGGTTTATAATCATGTGATTCGTCCACACATTAGTGTCTAAAAAAACGCTCATTTTTATCTGTGTCTGTCATCAAAATTTGAGTTGATTGCAATCTCTCCCTAACAAGTTCACTTTATTGCGTGCTCATCAATCTCCTCTACAGCTCAGCTAACTGAAGTCAGTTAGAAACGTCTTTTTATCTAAAAAAAAAAACAAGATTCTTTTTTATATTTTGTAAATTGGTTTTGAATGCAAATAAATATAATTGCTTAAAACTTGCATTGATCACCAATTATGATTAATGTTTGATAAAATATTTGCTGGTGTGTGGATTACAACAATAATAGCGAGTGTGCAGATTATATTACCTTCCCTCAGTTTATCACATTAAATCTCATCTTACTAGTGACCCAGCAGTTTTTCCAAATACAGCTGCACTAACAACATCATTTTTTCAAGTAATATAAAAATCATTTTTATATATTACCTTTTTAAACATTCCAGTTTTTTCTTTCTAATGTCATTAAATCAAGTTTGCACATTTGTATAACAACATTTGGACGTCCAGATCTTTTTAGCTTTCAGTTTTTTCTCAGTGTCACACATGGATTAGTTTTCGTCTCTTTCAATAGGAAAGTCAAATTTTCAGACCTTAAAGCAATCTTTGTTTCTTTCAATCATTCTAATATTTTTAATCTCCTGTAATATAATTGCAGTTAACCAGAGCTTAGCTACTCTGATCTACAGTGATTTTGGGGGTTTGGATTTGTTTTTCACAGGTGCAGAGCCTTTTTCTACAAAATTCCGAATAAACTGCATTTTTTTAAAAATACCATTAACCATGTAGACTGACAAGTAACTAACCATGTAACATAGTGATCAGTAGAGAAGAAAGAAAATAACCCATTTCAACATTTCTAGTTCAGATCAAAATTATTGATCTGATTAAGGAAACAGTAAATTTGGCCACATTATTGTCCTGATCCTCCAGTTTTCCCTTTCCAATGTGACTAAATAAAATTCAACTGTTTTTTTAAATAAAAGCAGATGCACATCCATATATTTCTTACAGTAAGAATCTTCCAACAACCTTTCAAAAGAAACATTTTTAGTCTTTCCTCAATTTTGAGAGTAACTGAAGCCACAAACCTGAAGCTCGAGACCCCAAACTAACCAAATTTAATGTTTCCTTAATCAGCACAGTAATTTTTAACTCTTTGTGTGTTATGTTTACTCACAGTTTTGATGCTTGCTTCTTCGACTTGATCCACGATTAGCTCTTCACCATCGCTCTGCTGTTTTCTCTCTCCTCGTGCTTCTCCTTCATGCGTCCTGTCCTCAAATATAATCCAACCTGCCTCCTTGTTTCCTCCTTGACTTGTATTAGCAAAATTTCCAGTTAAATTAAGAGAAATCCAGAAAAGTTTTCCTGCTTCAAAAGCTCTTCCAGTTGCCTGTCTTCTTGTCCTCCTTTAAATGTGCATTTTTCTACATTTGTATTTATTTGACTTCATATTGCCATGACAACATAGCACAGAGCATCATGGTAGATTAAGGCAGGGGGTTCTGTCCTCTGCAGAAATGCTGGTGTTCCATAGTGATGTAAAAGTATGTTAATAATCTTTAAACAGACACTCACTGATCCTGTAAGAGCAGGAATTTAACTGCAAACCCTCACAGTCCCCATCAGCATAGCTGGACTGGCCATCGGGCATACCGGGCATTTGGCCGGTGGCCCGATGGTAATTTTTTGTTTTAAATGGGCCGATGTTTTGTTGTTGTTGTTGTCTTTTTTTTGTAACCGTGTAAACAGTGAAAGGTGGGGATTGGACAGGTGCTGGCAGACGTGTAAAAATAACTCAATTGTTTGGTAGTAGCTATGGTGGAGCTTTCGCAGATTCAGTAAAATTAGCAAGTGGTGGAGGCCAGCAGGTGGATGGGGGAAAGGGGAGGCGGACAGACCCAAGGCAGCCGCTGGTCCAACTGTCAGGTGAACTGAACTTCAGGTAAGAAGTTATGACCTGCAGTCTATCTGGGTCAGATATAAACCAAGTTTTGGTGTAGTTTATTTTCGTTGTACTAACTTTTTACAGTCAGTTACAATAACTCGTACTGTGTACTAGCTAGCATGACGGAGTTTCTATACAGTTGGGTGGGTGCTATGATGTTACTGGTGAACTTTATTTTATTCATATGGTTAGTTAGTAGAGTTGCCTACCATCCTGTAAAAAACGGGTATGGGGCGCCGTTTGTAAAGTGAAACATGCTGAAATTAACGGCAACATTTTTCCACATTTAGCTCAAAACAAGTCCTTTTTTTACAACATTTAGTAAAATATTTGTAACTTTTCATATTTAAAACAGAATTTTAAATGTTAAATATAAATGTTAAATATTCAATCTAAATGTTAAATGTTAAATCTAAATATTATATTTAAATCTAAATGTTAAATGTTAAATCTAAATATTATATTTAAATCTAAATCTAAATGTTAAATCTAAATGTTTAGGCTAACATGCAAATTTATCGCACGGATCAGCGGAAATACCAAAATAAAAGCTTTCCGAAAACCACTGGTGCAAAAGTGTGCCGGTAGTGGTAGTAATGATAACAGCAAATCCTTATTTGCCTAGTATCATGTTTTATGTTGTTAATACTCCTAGACTGTAGGGGGAGCTAGAAAGCCAGGGGAAGTTACCTCGGAGTAGACTGTGATGGCGAAGCTTTGTTTACATGTGAACCACAGTTCGATAAAATACCTTCTCTTCAAGTAATGGTGTCATTCTTAAGAACCCACAACAACATAAAGAAACAAGACAGTGGTCAGACACGTTCTCACTCCCTAAGCGTAATAATTTTAATTTTAATTTAATAATTGTCAACATTTTATGCTTTCGGGTACCCAACACGTTCCTAAATGACGGCATCGGAAAAAGGAGAGCACATGAGAACCGTTTGGACTCAATCTACACATGTTCGTTCATTTTCTAAAAAACTTTGGAAAACACTATTTTACGTCATTTAACTGCTAGTCAAGGTTAGGGATAAGGTTAGGTTTAGGGCTGGAACGTCTATTATGGCGGGACCGTCATTCCACTGGAATTCAGCCATAACCCGGAGCCGACCATGAGAAAGCACGTCCGGCGATTTAGCTAAAAAAACATCGGAAGATCCGTTTTGACGGCTATCCAAAGGTTCAGCAGTAGTGCACTCTTAGCAGCTGCAGTCTCCACTTCACAATCGCTGCAGCACATGTCCAGCAAAATCGCTGGACATGCTCGTAGGCAAGAAGTGAAGCAGCACATGGCGGGAAGAAGTGAGGGGGAGAGCAGACACAATTTTGCACCGGAGGTTTTCGGGAAGCTTTTATTTTGGTATTTCAGTTGATGCGTACAATAAATTTGCATGTTAGCCTAAATATTTAGTTTTCTGTAACATTTACATTTAACATTTAGATTTAAATATAATATTTAGATTTAACATTTAGATTTAAATATAATATTTAGATTTAACATTTAACATTTAGATTTAACTTTTAACATTTAGATTTAACATTTAACATTTAGATTTAAATATAATATTTAGATTTAATATTTAACATTTAGATTTAATATTTAACATTTAGATTTAAATATAATATTTAGATTTAATATTTAACATTTAGATTTAATATTTAACATTTGATGAAAAGTTACAAATATTTTACTAAATGTTGTAAAAAATTACTCGAAAAAACATGTTTTAGGTAAGGTTTTGAGCTAAATGTGGAAAAATGTTGCCTTTAATTTCAGCATGTTTCACTTTACAAACGGCGCCCCATATTTGTAGACCTGTTGACAGGGAAAGAACTGCGAGTGCGACTGCCTTTAGAAGAATTGGACATACTGCTGGAAAACTGAGCACACTCTTAATTCAAGTGTGTGTTCAAATTGTCAAATTTGATGGGAAGAAAAGGATAAGCACAAAGGCAAACTCGACACATATACAGCTGCAGTAATTTGAGCAAAGAGCTGGGTTTTGGTTTTTTGGAGGGGGTTTTGTATAAAGTGACACAAAATGCTTTAATTGCCACAACAAACCACGAAAACTGTATTCCCTTTTACTTGATATTGTCAATAAATACAAGATTGATCTATGTGACATGCCTTAAAAAAACGAGTAAAATTGACAGTGTTTATACCGGAAGTTGTTACATTCCAACTTATTAAGAAAAACTCTGTGGAAGTGAGAAAGGAAAACGCTGCCACTCGGCATATTACCATGTTGCCACCTCTTAAAGAGTTTTTAATATTTTTTTTAATCATAATAAATCAAGTAAGGATTATATTTTCTTTTCTTTGTTAAAACATACTGGACTGCGGAGTAAATGGGGACAATTTTGCAGGATAAAAAAAAGACGAACTCTGCTGTGTTTCCGAGTAACCGTGTTATGGAGAGAAAAAGAGCAACAAAATTCAAAGTGCGGCCGACATGACCGCAGCCGAACACGTGAGAGCTCACTGGACCAGTTTCTCATTGATTCACAAGTCCAAATATTTAGGAAGACATCCCTCTTTTTATGTATTCTCCTTTGAACTTGTACAGTATCTTAACTCAATTAAGAACTCCACTAACCCAAAAGCTATAAAAACTATTGGTGTTTGTGGAAAAAATTAAGATATTTCAATCACTTTATTCTTTGGCTTGATCAGTTACTTTCCCCCTAGCATATTTATATTGTTGTTTCTGAATACTGTTCTTGTATTTGTTTATCTATGCATACAATTCTTTTGTAAGTACAACACCATTATTGTGGTACTGTTTAATTCAATTTTGTATTGTACTGATGTTTAAATAAAGGTTTGAGAAAAAAACAGTTTTCTTCTGCCATGCGCACCCGAGTTACGAGCTTAACGCGGGCGTTTGCGCATGCGCGAATTCTCGTGCATTCGAACGACTTACCTCATAGAAGGTTTTGATGTGTTACGTCAAAGAAGTCCTTTAATGTGGTTTTCCTTTGATCCGGGAAAGTCCTTAAATAGGAGCCAAGCTCAGTCAAAAAGTTATCACTACCAGATACCCCCTCGACAGTAGTTACATGTCAAACTTACCACGCTCTTTCAATTCAGAAAGTTTAGCATTTCAGGAAGATTTTAACAGAGAGAATCCGTGTGAAATAACAATGTCTGCAACACAGGATTATAATACTCAAACCTCACTGGTCGTATCACCAGATGAGCTGTTACCGATTATCGATAACGCCTTCAACAAACTCGATGATGTACAGTGGACTTTAATAGAAAATGGAGCTTGGGATTCTGATATTCAAGCAGTTTTGGCTGATATGATTTCTGAAATCATACAGATCACCTCAGCCAACATTTTGAGACGTGCTCTTCCCGTCATTCAGAGCGATGCATCTGCAGAAATAGAAACAAATCCATCATTTGGTGACTCCATCTCAATCACTATTGCAAACCTGCTCAATATCCCAAAGCAGATATGTGGCAGTGCTAAAAAGCTGACAAAGATGGTTGAGGAGGAGATTTCAAATAAGGTCAAATATATAGTCGCCCTGGTCAGAGAGCACTTTAATTTACCATCAGACCCCGCTGTTTACGTCAGTGGGGCAATTCGGAATATTAGAAAACTGCGAGTCATGGTTTCTCATGCTCTCTCATGCTTGAAAAGATATGCAAGTAAACTGAAATGCCCGTGCATGGAAAAGGAAAGTGATTCAAGTAAGTCTGAGTCCAGCAAAGATAGCATTGAGTCCAGCATCTCAGTCAAATCAGCCACCCAGGAGGTTAGTGAGATTCTGACCAAATGGTGTCAAGATTCAGATTTTACAGATGATGAATTATCGGATGATGACAGCGATATGGAAATTGAGCCACCCGCTAAAATAGAGCAACTTTCAGAAAAGAAAGAAAGTTCAGAAAGTGGCGAATGTGCAGAAGCTGAAAGGCAGGCAGAAAGTATTCCACCTGAGACTCCAGTAGAAAAAATTGCAGCTGACATTGTCAATATTATACTTGACAATCTCCAGTGCACTGACACTGATTATTCGTGTCACAGTGAGAAATGTACCTCACCCAAATCTGGATTCAACGGGGGAATCATCTTTGATAAAGTGAGAGACTTTTTTACCTCACGTGCTCGTTCCGCACCGCAAAAATCACGCAAACTGCATTTTTCCAAGATTGCAGGAAAACATTTTGAAAAGATGAAAGGGGAGCTGAAAACAACAGTGAAGAAGAGCAAAGACTATTTTATTAGTCTGTCAAAGGTAACCCACTCCCCTGAAACTGAGAGAATGGGTTCCCACGACAGTATGAGTGTCAGCCTCCCAGGTTCAGCATGCGAAACTCCTCGTTCAAATTCTAGCATGTCTGTCCGTGCCCCTTCTAGAAGCTCATCTACTCTGGGAAACATGATAAAATCTGCTACTCCAACTAGCTTTAATGTCATCAAATCTGAAATTAGTGACATATACAGCGAGTTCACAAAAGAGAAAGAACATGACATTATCCAAGAAAGGCTTGAAAACATTAAAATAAGCGAGAAAGTGAAGAATTTCTCGAGAGAATTGACAGAGAAACTGTACGACCATTTAATGATAAGTCGTATATACCAAATTCCCACAACTGTTATGGGTAGAAGTCTATCAGACTCCGTCATCTCCAAGACACCACAGCAAGTAGCTGAATCGAGAGTTTTCTTTTCTCCTGAAGTCCTCTATGTAATCATAGAAGACGCAGTTGGAAAGTTTTTGCAAAAGATTCTGCTTTTGGTTGATGGTGAAACAATAGATGAAATTGTTCAGAGCGAAAAAGTGTCTGATGCTGTTGAAGAGATCCAAAAGGTCATTGCAAAGGGACAGAAACGGGCAAGAGACACAGAATCAGACTATTCTCAGAAAAGTGTCAGAGAATCTAAAAAACCCTGTCCTTCTAGACCAGCGTCTCTGGAAAAGCAGGTCAAGTCACCAGAGAAACGCTCAACATCCTCTTGTTCAAGTTCAACACCAGTTCTCGAGAGGATGGAGGAGGAAATGTCTGGAAAGTCAGAGGACAGATTCTCAGAGGACATACCCTCGGAAAAGTCTGAGGAGAAATTCTTGTCTGAGGAGCAAACCTCAGAAAAGTTAGAGGAAAAACTGTCTGAAATGTCTAAAGAGAAACCCTCAGAAAAGTTGGAGAAAAAGATCTCAGAAGTGTCAGTGTCATCTCAGGCAGCATCCGAGAACCTTGCCATGTGTCTTATAGCTAGACTCGTGGCTCAGTACAAAAAGAGCCTAAAAAAGCCGCTTTCATTACCTAACAAAACTTTAGGAGACATCATTGAACATCTCAACAACTTGGTACAACCTGAAATCAGCATTGAGGAGTCTATAACAAATCTGGACAAGAATGTGAGTCAATTGACCAAAAAAATGTTTAAAGGACTCGTCAAGGAGTTTGGCTCCACAGAACAGGTCATGAATGCTGCTTTTGCAAGTGATAGTTCATTTGATGAGGCTATTTTGAAGCATTTGAAAATCAATTTGGGTGTCCTCACAAGTCCTCCACAAAAGTCCAGAATTGCCAGGTTCTTTGCAGCAGTGGGAAGAGCTATTATGTATCCCTTCAGATGCTGTTTTAAGGGCAGCGATGACTAAAGACCTTGACTTTTCCACTGCCTTGCTTCAAATCAAAATTCCTAAAAGTCTTTACAGTTTTCCTAAAAAACCATTATATCTTCACTGTGTCTCCTTTGTGTTTTCCATCGTACCCAGCCAGCCGCAGCAGATGGCTGCCCCTACATGAGTCTGGTTCTGCTGGAGGTTTCTGCTTTTTAGAGCAGTTTTTCCTCCCCACTGTCGCCAAGTGCTTGCTCATAGGGGATCATTTGATTGCTGGAATTTTCTAAAGATGGTGTTTTGAACTGTAAGGTGGAGGTCCTACAGGCGGTCCTACAGGCCTTACAGTTCAAAACACCTTCGGGAGACTTTTTAGTTAATTGGCACTAAAATTAAATAAAAAAAACAAAACAAATTAAAAACAAGTTGACTTTTGTTGTCTTTTCTTGATGTCAACCACAAATTAAAAAAGTGTAGCATATGTGTACTCTGGTCATCAGTACTTGTATTTTAATGTATTACAGTATAATTTGATATAGTGATCATTCTGTGACAAAACCAAACCTTCTGCTCAACTGTTCACAATAGAAAAGTTTAACGTTTATAATGATTGCTGTAAATTTTAGCTTCATATATCAGATACTTTCCTGTTTTCAAATATTGGTTTAATGTTAAGAGATATATTCTAAAACACTTCTTCAGCTGAGAATCAGAGAGGAGAAACACACAGTTTTACTTGTTGCTTAGCAAGGGCAGCTCTGAGCTCTCGCACGAGAGTGAGGGCTCAGGGACTCGCAGCTCTGAGACTGCCCTGGTCTTTATTTTATACATCAGTGGGTGTTTGTTCCTTACATTGGAATGTGGATGTGTGTGTGTGTGTGTGTGTGTGTGTGTGTGTGTGTGTGTGTATGTGAGATCAGGGTTTGTATATGGACGCAGTGCAGCTGTTCCCTGATCACCTGCAGGAGTTTGTAGACCTGTTGACAGGGAAAGAACTGCGAGTGTGACTGCCTTTAGAAGAATTGGACATACTGCTGGAAAACTGAGCACACACACAATCTTAATTCAAGTGTGTGTTCAAATTGTCAAATTTGATGGGAAGAAAAGGATAAGCACAAAGGCAAACTCGACACATATACAGCTGCAGTAATTTGAGCAAAGATCTGGGTTTTGTTTTGTTTTTTTGTATAAAGTGACACAAAATGCTTTAATTGCCACAACAGTTGTAGGGACCCACCAGTTGTAGCATGGGAGGTAGCCCAATAGCTGTAATGTAGTTCCGCAACTACAGTTTTTCAGGGTCGCTGAGTAGCTTGTGCTGTCTGAATAGTCTTTCAGTACCCTGTTAAGGTGTTCCACACCTCCGTTCACCTGAGGATGGTACACACTTGTCGTCATGTGATTAATGCAACGTTCAGTCAGAAAATAAGTAAAGGCAGTGGATGTGAACTGTGGACCATTAATGGTGGTAATGGTGCAGGGGTTTCCTTCACAGGCAAAAACAGAAGTAAGGAATGCAAGCAGTTGCAGTTGTGGCATTTGGGGTGAATGCAACTTCAGGCCACTTACTAAAATAGTCAGTAACAAACCTGCAGTCATAGGTCCCATGTTCAAATGGACCAACAATGTCGACCACAACATGTTTAAATGGACCTTCTGGAAACTTGATGAGTTGCAGTGGAGCGGGTGAAACAGTAGCCGTTTTATAACAAGCCTGGCAGGACGTGCAGAATTGTGTGGACAGTTTCATCTATGTGTGGCCAACAGCGCAGTTCTCTAAGGCGTCGTTTAGTGCGAACTATGCTTTCATGCTCTTCTAGGCTCTTGACTTCGTGACTCTGCTGCCAGTTCATTTCGGAAGAGGAAGTAAGGTTTGACTTCATCTAGAAGGGACTTTTTCACTTTCGAAAGAACGGTCAGTCTCAGTTTTGTTAATTTGGGGCAATCCTCACATTCTGCTTTAAAATCAAAAAGTGGAAGTGATGTTAAGAGAGGAGAGATTTCAGCTAGCTCTGTGATGAAATCCTGTTCAGCATCTTCAGCTGTGGTGTGCAGGGGAACACGTGACAGGCTGTTTGCCATGATATTCTGGCTTCCAGGACGATACTCCATGTTGTACTGGAAAAACATCAGTCTAGTTGACCAATGTGCAATCCTCCTGCCAGCTCTGTTCATCTCTTTAGTACTTAGCAGAGTGGTGAGAGCTTGATGATCTGTTCTTAGGGTAAATCGGTGTCCCCATATCTACGTCTTTCATCTTTTAACTGCCCATACTCAGGCGAGGGCCTCTTTTTTTATTGTTGAATATTTCCTCTCAGCTGGAGACAGGGTGCGGGAACCAAAAGCAACGACGCGCTCCATCATGTTGGCAGCATTGGGTTGTAGATTGCAAGTGCTGGGCTTTTCAGGAGCATTTCTTTCAGCTTATTTAAGCTTTCATTTGCTGCATCGGTCCATTATAGTTTAGCTATGTTATTTGTTCAAAGTAGCTGTCGCAGTGGCTCTACTACTGTTGCATAGTTTGGTAGAAATTTTCTGAACCATGAAGTTAAGCCTGCACCTTTGGTGCAGAAGCTTCAGAGATGCCAGTCAGGTGGTCTGGGTGAGGGTGCAAGCCCTCCTTTGAAATGACATGTCCCAGGAACAGAATATGTATCTGCCCGAATGAACTTTTACTGGATTTGCAGTGATCTGCAGACCAACATTGGTTAGACGCTGGAGAACAGCCTGTAGATGTTCATCGTGTTCTTCCTTGGAATGCCCGTACACTATAATGTCATCCAAGTAGTTCTGCACTCCTGGTAGATGTTTCAGAGCTGTGTGCATCATCTTCTCGAAGGCAGAGGGTGCTGAAGCAAGTCCGTAACACTGCGACTGTCAGGGTGAAGAGGCAGTTGATAAGCTCAGGTTAAACATTCTGGCTATAGTGTGTAGCACCAGCCAGTTTTGTGGACAAATCCTCCATATGAGGAAGTGAATGACCGTCCATTATTTCACTTTTATTAGGGTTCTCGCAGATCCATGCCAGGTCCTCTTTTTTGTATGTAAATTTCTCATCTATATTGTTAATCTTAAGTGCTTTAATCAGGTCAAGCTCCAACAAAGTGGTGGCCTTCCAAAATCTGATTCACATCCAACTCCCTGCATTGATGACATAGTTGAGCACCTTGGGAAGGCAAGATATCTAACAATAATAGACCTCTGCAAGGGTTATTGGCAGGTACCACTGACTGGGCACTCAAAAGAGCTGATTGCTTTCCGGACCCCGCAGGACTTGTTCCAGTTTAAAGTCGTGCCTTTTGGACTGCATGGTGCCCCAGCAACGTTCCATACACTGATGGATCAGGTACTGTCTGACATATCTGATTTTGCTGCAGTTTACCTTGATGAAATAGTCATGCTATTCCTTTAAGTATTATCTTCTTGGATGGGAGTTCATATTGGAAACGGACCACAAGACTCTTCAATGGATAGAGAAGATGAAGGATCACGGGATGGTACCTTGGAATCTAGCCATTTGGATTCACCATCAACCACATCTCCTGCAAGGATAATTGCTCTGGATTTCTTTGTTTTCTAAGTTATCTTAGTAGCAGCTGCTCAAAGTCCCTTTTGTTGATGAGCTAAGAAGTTGAAAAGGGGCAAAGCAAGACTATATGGAGGTTATACCACAACTGCGGATCATTGCGGGGTGGAATTGAACTTTAGTTTCCGTTAGTTTCTTGCGTGTTCTACCTCTTGTGGGCTCGTTAGCCACTATTTAAGTTTCCCCTTTGTCTCATTTAAGTAGGTCCGTTTGTTTGAGTTGGTAGTAGTGTTTGCTGCCTGCTCTTGACTGTGTGTGTGTGTGTGAGTGTGTGTGTGTGTGTGTGTGTGTGTGTGTGTGTGTGTGTGTGTGTGTGTGTATTGGTGCTGTATTATTGTCCTGTAATGCCTCTGACCCACAGGTGGCATTGGTGGAGCCGCTGTTTTGCAGACTGCTGTATTGGTGCTTTGACCACATAACCCGTGACTTCCTTGGAGAGAACGTGGGCGTGGCTGAAGTGCTTTCAGACTCTGATATCTGGCTGCTGAGGTAACACATGCAACGTCTGTGTATTGTTGACATTTGCTGCCTGTGTGAGTGTAAAAAACCAAAAAACTGTTGCTGTATTTAAACAGATATGACTTCACGCTGGATTTCCCACGCCCACTCATGCCCAATATTGTACTGGTTGGTGGAATCAATTGCAATGTGAAACATCCTCTGCCGCCAGTAAGACTTTATGAGTTTTAGACTCTAAATGCATTTATGAACATTCTGGTTGACACCACTTACCGTAAGACTGTAAGACCAATCAGGTAAGAGTGATAAATGCAAAGTACTTAAGCAAGTTTGTGTTTTGTCAGGATCTAGATTCCTGGGTGTCTGGAGAGCACGGGTTTGTAGTGTTCACTCTGGGCTCCATGGTGTCAGATCTGCCAGAGGAAATCACCTCTGTCTTTCTGGAGGCCTTCAGACAGATTCCACAGAAGGTATATCAGCATACAGCTTATCTTGTGTTATAAATAAATACAGCTAATCTTAATCTACAATAAAACTATGACAGGTCATATGGAGATACACTGGAAAGGTTCCTGACAATGTCCCGGAAAATGTGAAGATGATGAAATGGGTCCCGCAGAATGACCTGCTAGGTGTGTGTCTGCAGCAGCACATCCTGAAATGTGAAACACGCTGATGTGTCATATATCAAAATATCTGATATTTCTGCATGTTTTGTGTCTTAGCTCACCCGGGAGCCCGTGCATTCATCACTCACGCTGGCTCACATGGTCTGTTTGAGGGACTGTGTCACGCCGTTCCCATGCTGATGGTGCCACTGAGCGGGGACCAGCCGGACAACGCTGCGAGGATGGCCAGCAGAGGTGTAGGAATTGTGTTGAACATTTTAGACATTAATACAGAAACTCTTCTGAAGGGACTGAAGGAGGTCATCAATGACAGCAGGTGAGGGAGTCAGCAGACAGCTCACAATGTGATGTCTGTAGCTCTACATGATTCTTGTAATTTACCCAAAACCTTCCACTTCGGTCTACGAAACATTTTTCTCAAACAAGCAAGTCTTTAGTAAACAGGTGACAGTCGTGGGTATTTTTTATGGGACGTCAGGTGGTTGGGTGGGGTTCTATTTGCAGGACCACCGTGCACACACAAACATCTGAAGACTATGGTGACTTTCTATTTGAAAGTACTTAAATTATACGATCAAAACTGTTTTACTTCAGTATCTTTAGTCATTTTATATTTTTGGTTCATTGTTTTAGATTTAGGTTCTTATAAGGATGCAGGCTGGAAATCATATTTAATTTCATATACATTATTGAAGTGTAGATGGCTTTTGGGGTGTCTCATTTCACAAATGACTATTCTATGTGTAGTGATGATTGCAGCTACATGAGGGTGACTCCTTGGTGGTCACGCACACCAAAGAGTGTAACACTGGTCCTGAATTTCCTGTATTAGCACAGTCTGACTTTCATCATTTTTTCAAGCCTGAGCATCAGATACTCTTTTACTGATGTCCTCAGAAATGTCCTTTATTTGTGCCTCAGTGTATTTCTGAGTGTTTTGAATATCAGACTTGGACAGATCCCTGTGCTTTAAACTAAAACATGGTGCAGGCTTTCATACTTTCTCTCCTGATATGCAATGAGTGACTTTTTTCCTAAATAAATTAAAGTCTGTCATTTGTTCAACTGGGTTCATGTATCTAATTTTAGGACTCGTGTTAAACTTAATGGTGGTCACATTAATTGCAGAAAATAAAAAACTCTAACAAACCTTCACTGTACCATTTGTTCTTGAAAGAGAATTACATATGATTTAACTCAGCTTTTTGTCATTTTTAAAAACCTGCCCATTTATCTGTGTTTTCAGGTATAAAGAGAACGTGAAGAAGCTGTCAGATCTTCATAATGATTGTGTTTGTGTGTGTGTATTTTTTACTGGGGTTGCTGTAATATATGTTGTAATTGTAAACGACACAAAAATGCTATTTTCACTTCCTCGAACAAAGTTAACAGCGATTAACTACCTTTAAATAATTAACACATATTATCCCCCAATTAGTGGATAATATGTCAATTAAACCTCAACTTCACACATACGAGGAGGCAAGCAATACGTTAGCAAGAGTCGTTTTTCTGTTTGCATTTGCTCTAAAAGTTATTTTCAAACGCCCTTTTCCTGGTGAAAATATTGCTTTTTTGTCGCCTGCTGTAAGAGCGAAACTAAAACGCACACAGGCCAAAACTACGAGTTTGCAATCATCTACAAGCTGTCGAGAGCTTACTCCCATTTATAATAGTGGGGATCACATTCTTTGGTTTCTCAAGTACATTTAACACAATTCCCCAAGAACAGATGCAGGAAACCTTTGATACTACATGCTGTAACCCTCTAAAGTACAAAATATCTGCCAGTCCAAGAATCACATCAGTAACTAATCAGTAATTAGTTACTGATTACTTTTTTCAAGTAACTTGACCAACACTGGTCAGTACTAATGTCATTTCATATTCCTGTCAACTGCTGTAACAAAAGAAGTGCTAAATATGATATTAAGTATTTCCCATCTGTTTAATGTAATCAGGAATCTTTTAGAGTCTTTTATGAGATAATGAGTTCAAAACAGACACGGAGATGTTAAATAAATAAAAACACCCACAAGTGATATTGTTCTGTTTTACAGTTTTATTAAATTTTGCTCATAGACTTACTGACAAGAGCATTGGAAAGAAAAACAATATGTACATTTCAGCAGCTGGAATGTTACAAATCTTTACCTCTGGACACTTGTAGTGCTATTAATTACATACAGTTATGTGCAGATTCTTAATAATCAGTCACACACTACAAATACAGTGCTTGATAATGCTTGTGGCTTAGAGTCCACGATGCCTTTTGGCGTGGGGATTTTGTGCTCTCGCACGTCCCATGAGTGAATCAGAGTTTGCTTTATGGGTCGACCAGTTCATTCAGAGCATCCAGGTTCTCCCCCTCTGGAGCTTCAGGCCATGCACTGTGGTCTGGAGACAAACACAAGAATTTAGCTCCTCGTACTAAATCTAATATATACTGGGAAGACTACAGTGCAGTTGTGTTAGCTGTACGTACTCGGTATCTCCCACATGGACTTATACAAACTTTGTCCGGCATCGACCTTCAACGTGGCTCCAGAAATGTAGGAAGCAGCAGGAGAGAGCAGGAAACACACTGCAGATGAGACCTGGACAAAGACGGCAATTCAAAAATTGTTCAGTACAGCTGTGATTTAACCTTTCTCCTTCTATTGTATGGCTTCACAACTTCTTTATATCCTAATGCTGTTTATGGAGCACTGTGAGACCTTTGGGGTCTGGGTTCTTTTTTCGTTTTTCAGAATTAGAATTACTCCGACTTATATGTTAAAGTGATTCTGTCACAGACTTTTTTCTCTCTAACAAACCTCTTCGGGCACTCCCAGCCTCTTCGAAGGAGTGAATGGGACGGACATCTTGAAAAGATCTGGTCTATTCCCTTTATAGTTCTCCATCGCTGTTTTGGAAAAGATTTTACCCTGCAGCCAAACAGAGAGATGAAATTCATACGCATCTTGAAAAACTGAAACAAAACTGATTACGTGCTGAGCTGTACGCACAGGTGCAAGAGCGTTGATTCGGACCCCCGAGGCTGCCCACTCGATGGCGAGACTCTTAGTTAAGTTATCCACCGCTGCCCTCGCTGCTCCTGTGTGGCTGTCGGGGAGGAGGAGACACACCACGCAGCAGGCAAATATAATATAATACAATACAATATTTTATTTATTTATTTATTTACTTTTAGTTTTTAACTGTGTGACTTTGCAGGTTTGTGTGTGAATAATGAAACTGTTCTTACGCCGCGTCTGGGAAGCCGTTCCACATGTTGGCGATGATGCTGACGATGGCGCCTCCGTGCTCCTTCATCCATGCTGTGTAGACTGGAGGGGAGAACAATGACGGTCACGCTGAGAGACCAAACCACAAACACCAAAGCCTGTGTTATCTGTGCCCGGCTCACCCTCCTTGCAGCAGTGGAAGGTTCCTGTCAGGTTGGTGTCTACCACAGCCTTCCAGCCCTTAGAGGACATGTCTTCTGCAGGGCTTCTGAACTGACCTCCTCCGTTGTTCACCAGAAAGTCTATACGGCCATATCGCTTCAGCACTGATGACACAAGAGCCTTCACCTTCAAATGACAGAAAGACAAAAAGAAAATCAGCCACTTACACACTGAAACGAGCAGCAGATGCAGAGCTGCTCACCTCCTCCTCGCTGCGGATGTTACAGGGCAGAGCAGTGACACTTGCAGGACTGGAGGGAGGGATTTTCTGTCTCATCTCCCGAGCTGCTGCCTCCAGCCTGTCTGCCTTTCTGCTGGAGATCACCACACTGCAGCCTGAAGACCAACGAGTGAGCCACGAAAAACAATTACAGCACCTTCCAAAATAAAGCTTCGAGTCATTTTATTGTGAAACAACACTGGCAGCCACCAGATGTTTGGTGTTTCCAGCTGTTAGCGAACACTCACAGTCACACTTTCACAGTGTCCCTGCGCGCACTTGACCGCGGTCACTGGTGCGACTCTTACAGACTTGTTTGTAACTGTGTCGAAGTTCACTTGCTGTCACTCAGCTGCTCCTCACTTCAGACTCTTTGCGCTACAACAACTATTAGAACTCACTCACCCAGCTCCAGCAGCTCCGCAGAGATAGCTTTACCGATCCCGGTGCCTCCACCCGTCACTATTGCAACTTTATGCTTGAACAAGCCCGGTCGGAAAACACTGGAAGCCCCCATGCTTGTTGCGTGGTACCGCTGAGGAAGGCCGAGGGAGTCAGAATTTGTGATGCGGCATAAAGGAGCAAAGCAAGTCAAATCGGCTCTCCGTGAGCTCTACTGGTTCCAGTACTTCAGCCTGGATGTAATAGCACTGATGACTACTGTGGTCCATGTTTTAGTAATGCTGACCGCAAAATGTATGAAGCTGTGCTTCCGTAAAGTGAGACGAAAGTGGAAGCGTGAATAGGGACAGTTTTTTGCTGGAATTACTGTGATGTTGTAATTGTAACAAACCCAAAAATGCTGACATTGACGATTTTCACTTCCTCGGACAAAGTTAACAGCGATTAACTACCTTTAACTAGTTAATTAACATTATCACTGCATTACCTGCCTGGTTAAAATCACCGACCAATTAGTGGATAATATGTCAATTAAACCTCAACTTCACACATACGAGGAGGCAAGCATTACGTCAGCAAGAGGCGTTTTTCTGTTTGCATTTTCTCTAACATTTATTTTCAAACGCCCCTTCCCTGTCGCCTGCTGTAAGAGCGAAACTAAAACGCACACAGGCCAAAACTGCGAGTTTGTAATAATCTACATGCTGTCGAGAGCTTACTCCCATTTATAATAGTGGGGATCACATTCTTTGGTTTCTCAAGTGCAATTTACACAATTCACCAAGAACAGATGCAGGAAACCTTTGATACCACATGCTGTAACCCTCTATAGTACAACATATCTGCCAGGCAGAGAATCCCTTTTCACATATTATCATTATTAGTACTAATGCCAATTCATATTCCTGTCAACTGCTGTAACAAAAGAAGTGCTAAATATGATATTAAGTATTTCCCATCTGTTTAATATATAATTAGACATCTTTTAAGACTCTCTTATGAGATAATGAGTTCAAAACAGACACGAAGAGGTTAAATAAAACAAATAAAAAATACAAGTGATATTGTTCTGTTTTACAGTTTTATTAAATTTTGTTCAAAGACTTACTGACAAGAGCATTGGAAAGAAAAACAATATGTACATTTCAGCAGCTGGAATGTTACAAATCTTTACCTCTGGACACTTGTAGTGCTATTAATTACATACAATTGTGTGTAGATTCTTAATAATCAGTCACACACTACTAATACAGACTTTCTAACCAGGCCAGCACGGTGTGCTTAACAGTGTTTGTGGCTCAGAGTCCACGATGCCTTTTGGCATGGGGATTTCGTGCTCTCGTGCGTCCCATGAGTGAATCAGAGTTTGCTTTTTGGGTCGACCAGTTCATTCAGAGCATCCACGTTCTCCCCCTCTGGAGCTTCAGGCCATGCACTGTGGTCTGGAGACAAACACAAGAATTTAGCTCCTCGTATTAAATCTACTGTGAAGACTACAGTGCAGTCGTGTTAGAGAGCTATGTTTGTGAAGGTTCTCAGTCATCCAGGTCATCGTAGTCAAAGGAGCTTGCAAAGAAAAGCGTCTGGACTTCTTTAAGTTACTTGAAGACGTCTCACCTCTCATCCGAGAAGCTTCTTCAGTTCTAAGGTCAAATGGTGGAGAGTCCCAGATTTAAACCTAGTGGGAGTGTCCCCCCACACAGGGACAAAAGGACCCCCTGATGATCCTCTAATCGCCTGAGCCAAGGTGTGAAACTGGGTGCGGGTCCCAATCAGCCAGAGTTTCGGGTGAGCTCATTGCTCTCTCCTCTTTCAAACCATCTGTCCTCTCTGTCCAAAATGTGAACATTGGCATCCTCGAAAGAGTGTCCTTTATCCTTAAGATGCAGATGGACAGCTGAATCTTGTCCTGTGGAGGTGGCTCTTCTGTGTTGTGCCATGCGCTTGTGAAGTGGCTGTTTGGTCTCTCCAATGTAGAGGTCTGGGCATTCCTCGCTGCACTGTACAGCAAACACCACATTGTTAAGTCTGTGTTTTGGAGTTTTGTCTTTCGGGTGAACCAGTTTTTGTCTGAGCGTGTTGCTGGGTCTGGATGTCATGCTTGGAGAAAACTCTCCTGAGTTTTTCTGATACACCGGCTACATAAGGGATGACAATGTTTTTGCGTCTGTCCTTCTTATCCTCCCTCGCTGGTGTCTGATCTTCTTTTCTGTGCCTCCAATCTTAGAAGAGGTTTGCAAGTTTGTGGACAAGGCTCAGCGGGGCCAACACTTTAAAGGAAAAGAAAGACAATGCAGGAAATTTCACACCTTGCTTTCAAAAACACACACTCCTCATGCAGATTTGTGTGTATATAATGAGGGAAACTGTTCTTACGTCGCGTCTGGGAAGCCGTTCCACATGTTGGCGATGATGCTGACGATGGCGCCTCCGTGCTCCTTCATCCATGCTGTGTAGACTGAAGGGGAGAACAATGACGGTCACGCTGAGAGACCAAACCACAAACACCAAAGCCTGTGTTGTTTCTGGGCCCAGCTGAGGAAAACCAAGGGAGCGTAGCACCAACAGCGCCCTCTTCTGGATCTCTTCCGGTAGCTTTTTGCTTTATCTCTGTAACCTTTGAAAATACTGCAGACCAAATACCAGTTTCCTTCACTTCACTGATGAGTCTTCTGAGGAGGAAATGGATATTGAGTCTAACAGAATGAGCCCCTCTTACTGCTCTAGCCACAATATTCTGAATTAGTCAGCCAGGGCTTGCACCTGGGTTTAGTACTTTCTCCCCAGTAAATGCATGGAAGATGTTCATGTCTGATAATTTAATAGAAGAGGTGTTGACATGCACAAACATAGAGGCACAAAGAGTAGCCACAGACAGGGGAAAAGAGTGGAAAAATGTAATCAAACATCCTGGCGTTCATTTGATTGACCATTCTTGCAGGAAGTGAGAAGAACTGGGATGTACCAGTCGGTGTGTTTTTTGGGAGTCCTCTGCATAACCAATTGTTCAAGGCCACTATGTCAATTCAAAGATTTAAACATATTGACCGTTTCTTGCACATTGATGACAAGAGGACCAGAGCCTACCGACTGAAAACAAACCACATGGCAGCTTTCTGCTACATATGGGGCCTGTTCCTGGTCAACTGCAGGCAGAAATTCATCCTCAGTGATTGTGTTACAGTGGATGAACAACTTGTGCCTTCCAGATGGAAGGCCCAGCTTCTGCAGTATATGCAGAGCAAGCATACAAAAGTGATACAAAAACTGCAATTTCTTAAAATTAATGAAAAAATAAATAAAAATGCAAAATGTTTTATGAGGAATACCTGGAATATGAAAATATAACAACTCTTCGTTTTAAGGATTTTGAAGAATAACAACCAAGTTTATAGCAAAACGCATTGTTTCTATTTGGGGTCATTTTTGACCCCACTCGTGGAAGAGTGTAGGTATTGGTAGGTTGTGCATCCAAGGGTTAAATACCCTTTCTTATGATTGGACACATCTGTATTTAAAGTTCAAGACTTAACAAGCTAATTTTGTTGTGTACCCGATTTTTTGCACAGCAGGTTTTTATATTAAATTTCATACAAGTAAATACTGCTTCACTAAAAATCTTTGTCTGGAAAACACAGCAGTACTCAGATATTGCTAGAAAATAAAAGACATACCACTGTCATCTTTTTTGGTGAAAACAGAGTGAATTATTATGATGCTGAGAGGGGTTACCAAATGTTTCCGTGAGTGTAAATACTATTTAATTCATTTAAATAAATGTTTCTGAGCTCCATGGAACAGGTTGGATCAGTGTTAGATTTTAGTTTTTTCCCCTTCCAGCCCAAAAAGTTTCGATTATTTTGGTTTATATTTACTGTTCATCATCTTATCAACAAATTTGTGTATATTTTCAACCTAACCATTTGATTCATTAAAACTGTATTTTTGAGCTATGTCATTTTTCTCAACAAAAGGGTCCTAATACAAGTCCCACAGCGATGGAGCAGTCAGCAATGTTGACTTGTCGCAATAAAACTTAAACCAGTTTGGCTGGGCTCTTTCTGCGTGGAGTTCACAGGTTGTATGTTTTCTCTCACAGCACCAAGACGTACAAGGTTAACTGGTATTATTCTAAAGCGATTTTACAAGGATGGATAAATTGACATCCTGCCTGGTAATCAAAGGTGTATGGGTGTAACACACATGTATTTGCAGCTGTTACAGATATAGATTAGTTATAATTTCACATCAATGTTTCCTTTAACTTTGCAGAGATATTCCCACGTGATGCTTCACTGAAACCAAAATGTTACCCATAGATCTCATAGACCCCCTGTGGTTTCTCATTTTACCCCCCACCCAAAAAGACCTGCTGTTTCAGAGGGTTTAGAGGTAACCTGAACTCCACCGAAGTATCCTCAATGAAGGGCTATTGATGAGTCTTCTTGCAGGTGACAACTCTCGCACTGTCTATTTTACAGCTGCACAGTAACAAACGTACAAAGACACAAACTCCGCTCCAGACTGTTTTATTTTTGGATGTTGAGGACATGTCCAGCTCGGTTAAATGATAGAAAACAAAGTCCCAAATCCACCAGCTATCATGGTCGCTGGTTTACTGGTCCTTCAACTCCTTCAGCCTCCTGATAGCGGACTTGACTGTGACAGCAGATGTTGTGCTGCAAGAGAAATATGGGGGAGGGGGGGCAAAGAAAATTATTAGCTTCTACAAACACAACATCTTAATGTTTTTGAAGGACGGACACGTTGCTCTGTAGTGAGAACCACTTTGGTTTTTGTGAACTCGCCGAGAACATGAACATTCACTTTTCTTTGAAGCCTTTTAGCATCAACACAGAAACAAGCATTTCCACTTAAGTTATTGTTTTGTTACTTATTAAACTGAATGCAGTGTTGCTGTAATTCATTTTTATTTTTTAAACTTGCTGCTATCTATCCAGCCTCTGCATTTACTACCTGCTGGTTTCTGTTCAGGTTACTACTGTGCCAGTTCTTGATATTAGTAAGCTCCTTCTCTAGAGAAGACCTTGGCCCACAGCCTGATGCACTCAAGCACCAAATTCTTGGACTCAAATTGTTAACAAGTCTTCCTCCTGCTATCTGGAATCTAACGAAACCATGTGGAGAACTGGTTCATGTGCCATAGTCGAGCAAAACGCCTACCATCACCAGCAGCAGGCCAAGATACGTAGAGCTGGAGTATCAGAAGCTCACCGGAGAGGGAGCTGGTTATATAGCTACATCACATTTGTCATGCACCATATAAATGCAAACTGCGTGTAAGAAAGTGTGTGCACAGCACAAAGCTGGACACATACCCTTTAAATGATCACTCAGGCTGAGCAGATTGAATTTCAAAGTTTAATTAGGTCTCTAAGATGACTGGAGACTTTTCAAAGTAATGTAGTGAGTGATATGAATGTTCACCGAGTCAACTCTGGCTTATTTATTTTAGATGGACACAATTAAATACACCTGATGACATTAAAGGCTTTAACACCAGCATCAAACGGGTTCTGAGTGTAGAGGGGCACAATCAATGCAGGTGGAGGGTGAGCAGAAAACAAACAAAGAATCCTGCTTTCTCCGTGGGCACACTGTCACCCAAGTTATAAAAACTTAATGATGGGAAGAAAAAAAAAAGACAAACAGCTGAGGGAATTTTTGAACCCCTTTTCTAATCATGACTTCAGCGTCTGCAGCAGTCGAATGACAGAATTAGACCAAAGAGGGAAAGTAACCTACTTGTAAGTCCAGGCACCTCCAGCCACTGTCTTTCTACAGGACCCACAGTGCCAGATTCCAACAGCCCTCCTCTTCATCTTGGTCTGTAAATACAAATTTGCATAGTGAGAACACAAAAGTGGAAACTGTCAACTTATCTGGACACAGATTGCTACTGTACATTATGTGGGTGGTCTCCACTGTTGTCCTTACCTTTCCGCAGAAAGAGCAGGTGTACTTAGCATGCTGGGAGATTTCAATTTTCTTCACCATCTTCCTCAGCGATGCGCCATAACGTGTGCCATATTTACCAACGATCCCCACCTTCTTGGTGCGCTTGGCCTGTGGATAACATGAACACACAGTGAGAAAATACAGTAACCATGGGATTTTGTGGTTTAAAACTACAGGCAAATGGCTTCAGCATTCTGACGTTACTACTACAGGAACAAGTGTCAGGAGAAGCGCCCAGGGTGGCCCCAGAAAGTGAAAAAAGTTACTTCTGACTATAATCCTGCAAAATCTGAGCAACAAGGGTGAAGAAGCTGCTGTCACCATTAGCCAGCCAACATAAGCTTCCTTTCAGCAGGTTAGCCAAAATGCTAACTAAAGTCAACTGAGCAGTTCTCGTTTAACTGTATCAAACGACCACTTTTTGGTGGGGCATTACACATTTCAGTTCAGACTTATTTAATTGTGGGCGCTCAATAGAGGACCGGGACTTAAGGAGCTAGTATCACTAGCCTGCCCGGTACTTGGAGCTCACACAGTTTAGCGATGGTGGCCGCCATTTCTGTCTCAATGGAGAATGAAAACATCGTTTTTACTGCTGATCCAATCCCAAAACGGACATAAATGAAGGCTAGGTATGGCAAAAAAGGTCAACACGAAACCTCCTAATAAGCGATTATATCATTTATAGCAGTGAAACTGTAAGATTGACAAGGATTAGGAACGGAACAAGCTCTGCTCACCATCGTTTCAGTGGGAGACGTAAGTCCAAAGAGGGATTGCTTAACGCGCAGGCGCGATTTACTCAGTCCGTTCACGCTGCATTCTGGGACTTTGAGTTTTCATACAACGCAGACGTTGTACAAAAACGTAAGAGTTCGCTTACGATAATATATATAAATATATTTTCTAGCTCTGGTATTATAGCTAAATTAGAATATTTGAGAAAACAGCGTATTTTACAGAAAACTATAAATAAAAGATATTAACCCGTTACTATGGACGCTTAAGCTGATATGCGCATGCGTATTAATGTGGCGTAGGACAACATCCCTGCGGCTGCGAGTTGAAGTGTTTGGTCAATTAGCTTGTCACGATGTGGCTTTTGTTGTTTGTGAATATTTAGCCCATTGAAAATATTATTAATTTAAAAGGAAGTTAAATGTTTTGCTATGAAGCTAACACGGAAACTGGTTCTTGCTAAAGCGAAGGCCTCCGACTTGGAGAGCGTGAAAAAACTGAACTGCTGGTAAGTGCATCCATTTTGGCATACCAGTAATTTTGTTGCCCTTTTAATTACATAGTGATCATTGACGTGAACAGGTACCATTTGTGTTGTGTCTCCTCCTGTGGTAACGTTAGGTTACATTTTATTTTTGCAGGGGATGCAACTTGACTGATGTGAGTAGCAAACTTGGATGTCATGTTTACTCTGACAATTAATTTAGTGTTCATACTTAATGAAAGTTGCATGGATTCATGTGTCTTCTCAGATTTCTATCTTCGCTCAGATGCCAAACATTGAAGTGCTGACACTGAGGTAGGTCCCTTTGCCACACACATAAAATCATATCACAGTCACAAATGCACAGACTCATTTGGGACGACCCAGTAACACCAGGCTATGATTCTCTCTCATCTGTCTGCAGTGTCAACAGCATCTCGTCTCTCTCTCCTCTGGCTGGCTGTCTGTCTCTGAGTGAACTCTACCTGAGAAGGAACATGATCCCCTCGCTCTCTGAGCTCTCTCACCTGAGACCGTTAACTCGTCTCAGAGTGCTTTGGCTAGCTGAGAACCCGTGCTGTGGAACTGATGCCACCCAGTATCGCCTCACAGTGCTTCGCTGCCTCCCTCGTCTCCAGAAACTCGATAACCAAGGTGACTGTGTGATGTTTTGGGGCCACACTACCCTCTGCTTACCTCGACTGTTTAAGCACTTTATTAGCAGCCACTCATCTTCCTCATGAAAAAGTTGAGGTTGAAAATCAGTGTCAAATCTAGGAAGTTGAATTGAAGTCTGACTCTTACTGTAGCTATTCTTCTATGTTTCCTGTGTACAGTAGTGACAGATGATGAAATTTCACTGGCTCTCATGGAAGGTGAAGAGGTCACAACACCCCCGGGTAGTATCCAGAACCAGCATACAACCAACGGACTTCAGGATGCAGAGACAGAGAACGACCCTCTAAACTACAACATGGAGGAGACAAAGTAGGTCTTGTGGCCTGAAACAACTTATAGTTTGCAGAAAATGCGGAAACTGTAAAGTAAAATTAACAGAAGAAGATATTTCTGTTAACTTTTGTTTCTAGCAAAATCAGAGAAGAGCTGGGAATGAAGCCACTTTCCAGAGACAAGTTCTCTTCCCTTTCCTCTCCATCAACCAGAGAAAGCAAACCAATCAAAAAGGTAGCTCCTCTCATCACTGTGTCCCTTAAAAGTTTTGCGGGCCTATTATGCTGATATCCAGCTCCATATGTTTTTTCCTGGACTCTACTAAAGTAGCTTTGTATGTCACAGTTCAAACAAACGCTCTTCTGTCTTAGGCTGTAGCTTAGTGCCGCCTTTCAGTTCACTGAATGTCTGAAACGAGCTGTTAAGCCAGCTTTCTTCTGATTGGCCACCCCTCATGATCAAAACGTTCAAGCATAGAAAGTGTATAAGAGATGTGTGTAACCGCCTCAGTTGTTTTCGGGACTCTGTATTTTGGAGCCTCCACTTTAGCTCTATGGCGATCTAGATTTTTCCACCATTTGGTTGGCATTATCAGCTGATGCTAGCAGCAGCATTTATAAGCTGTACATGTGTATCTCACAAAAACACATAACAAAAAACGAGCATTCAGTAACAGACTAAGAAAACTGTGCAATTTACTGTGCTAGCTATATCTTCACAGCAGACCATATCATTTTTTCAGACAATTTATTTAATTATGGCAACAACTGACCAATACAATAGAAATGTACAGTTTAGTGTCCCAAACTAGCAAAGTTGAAGTCTAACCAACCGAGTCCATGCCACTAACTTAAGGCCAAATGCAAATGGGTGAGTTACTGTTGGGTACTAGATTAGTCAATACTGCCATAACAGTACTACTGTGCCTTTGGAGCATATTACCCTCCTAAGACCCGAACTCTTCCACGGCATGCATTTTTAACTTCTCTTTGATATTCGGGCATATTGGGACACGATGAATATAAAAACAAAAAATTACCAGATTTTTTTTTTTTTTAACCTAATTTTTGTTTCTAAGTGAAATGAGAGCCACATATGAGGATATTTAAAAATATACGTTTAAAATTTCGATAGAACAGCAGCAGTATAATGTCCTCGTAAGTGGATATCAGGCCCTTGTAGAGCAAAATTGAGTATTTTGGTCTAAATAACCCAAAATGTGATGTCCACATATGTGGATGCCAGGTCCTAGGAGGTTAATGGTATTATCTAAGAAATAATATGACCTGGTGCATAGTTGCATAGCACTAATTAGCAGTTATGTGTTTCTTTGTGGTGCACTCATACTGTTTATGGATCCAGTTTGCTAACCAAGCTTGGTAGCATTAGATGATAACTTGGCACTCCATCCTGTTGGTGGAATAATATCACTTAGAGTAGTATGAAGGCTGAGCTTTAAGGTTATAGGACTGCATGCCCAATGCAGATGATTACTTGAAACTGACCTTGCCTAATATTAGCATCCAGCACTGCAGGTGTGTACATAGGACAGATGATGTGGAAAAGCATAATAGAGCCCATAGATCTATTTATATTGTGAAATTCATTCAAACCTGGAATGTTTGGTTTGTAATCTGCCAGCTAACAATAAAACTTGTGCTTTCAGTCGCACGCTCTTGATGCCGTTTTGCTGCTGCTGAAAGATTTGGATGAAGAGGAGCTTCATGTTGTACACACCGCCACACAGAACAGACTTCAGATGTACACACTGGACTCAGAAAGGCTTACAAAGACAGAGCAAACACAGAAAACAGCTGAAATCCAACATTGATACATTTCGCAGCATGCACTCAGGGCTAACCCCATCCTTCTACATTTAACACCAAGCTCAGGTTCATAAAAGGTGCCCACTTTGTCCCATTAACATCTGCCTGCAATATGCATGGCATATGACTACTTCAGTTCCAGCTTTCATGTGTGGACTCATCAGTTCCCCTGCTGTTTTTTTATAGCTGCATGCCTTATCGCTTTGTAAGAACAAAAGATTATGTTTTGCTAAATGTAAATCTATTTCTGTAAAGAAAATAAACAGCAATGCATTAACTTTAAATGTTTTTATTTACATAGATGTTGGCTGTATATGTGAATGTCAGAGGTACAAAAAAATACATTTAATCTATAATTTAAACTGTTCAGAACCCTGGGGCTCACATCTTATTCAAATGTAACTGTGCTGCTGCACATCTGCAGAGAAGAGATGATTCATAAGTCTGAAGTCTCGTCCACTCAGTCACCCTCTTCGTTCTCCAGGAAATCCATCAGTGTGCTTGCATCCACAGCAACAATCAGGTACTCTACTCCATCTGCTCCCTGAAGCAAAGCAAATAAATGTGATAAGCACCAGGTACTGCAGACACTTAATGAATGAGAGTTGGGGAATTCTAAAGTGGAAGTCCACCTTGCGTGTCCGTATCAGTTTGTGGTCTCTGAACTCGGTCAGCTGAGTCCTCAGCGTGAGGTCAGAGTTCACCAAGAATGCCTCTCGACATCGCTGGTAGAAATCCTGGAATGACAATCCTGCACAGAGGACAAACTGTGATTACAAACTGCACTAGAAAACGGAGACATAAAAGCCAAATGTGAATGCACCTGTGTATGAAGGATTATCTTTGTTTTCCAGCTGGAACTTGACCAGCAGTTTAAAGATTCCTCTGCAAAAAGAAAAACAAGCAGTTAAGTTTTTTTTCCCCCAACAGCTCTGTACATAACGAGAGACGTCAGACTCGAACAGAAATCGGAAATGAGTGAATAAAGTCACAGCAAAGACAATGGTTGTGCTGCCCTTAAGCCAAAAGAAACTATCATTCTCAACAACAAACAACCACATTCCCTATGAGTATATACTTACTATTTTTCTTGGCTTCAGTGTCCTGGTAGAAAAACACTTGCTGTGTTGTCACTCTTGAAATAAAAGCTTCATAAACTCTTTAAAAGCTTTGAAAAGCTAAAAGTTTTGAAGCACTTCTCACAATAAGATTTGACTGTTGAGTCTGTACATGCAGTTTTTTGAAACTGGTCTGGGCCCATCTAAGACCACAGATGAAAACACCTGTTGACCTTCTGCAGTTTGCACACAGACCAAGGCTGTATCCCAATTCAGGGTCTGCAGCCTTAAAGGCCGCATTTTAAGGCCGATTACGTCACAGCGACGCGACGAAGGCTGTCCCAATTCGAAGGCTGCTTGAAATGCGGCCCTCAAATGCGTCCTTCATTTCCCTGAATTTTAAGGATGTGGCGGTGTAGACTTCGTGGCCCAACACATCCCAGAATGCATAGCGCGGCGGTGGGTGTGGATAATTTTGCCGAAAAAAAACGGCGGATGAGGGGCGCCTGAAGAGTAAACTAAGTAAGTACTGAATATTATGTCACTTATTTATGTGCAAATGTTTACTAACGAAGAACATTAAAACATTCCTGTTGGCCACATGTCGGCAGTTATGTGACATTAGTGACGTTTGTACCAACTTGGTTTCAAAGCCTTTACTTTAAAATATACGCCGTTCAATAGCTGAGCTTAATCTTACAGAGAATGATCAAAGCTCATGTAGAAACAAACAAACAAATGAACAAAAGATTTTCTCCTTCATTTCTGTCAAACAAAGCTGTATGAAACGTTTCCAGCTGTTAGTATCATGGTTGCTAGGCAACCTGGGCAGCGCGACGGAGGCTAGACAGTCTCATTTCACAAGCCTTGCACTTAGCGGTCTTTGAGTACGCGGCCCTTGAGGACCGTTAAGGCTGCGTACTTTAAGGCTGAAGACCCTGAATTGGGATACAGCCCAAATCTGGGAGTGGATGAATGATTGCAATCATCTAGATTTACTCCCAACTAGATAATAACAGCTGCGTGGTGAAGATAACCTTTCTTTGATTTCTCAAGTGCCTTTAATATATTTCAGCCACTGCTACTCAGAGACAAGCTACAGGAAATGTCAGTAAACACGTTCATCTCATCCCAGCCTGTGACTGCTGACCGAGGCTTTGGTTCAATCATCTTTGCAGAATTGTTGTAAATTCAGCCAGGTAATTTCACAGCATCTGTATCGGATTCAGGTCAGTCTTCATTTTGTTTTTCTGAAGCCATTTGGATGTGGACTTGCTGGTGCGTTTTGGATCATTATCCTGCTGCAGATCCCAAGTGTTCTTCAGCTTGAGGTCATGAAAAGATGGCCGGACATTCTCCTTCAGTATGTTTTGGTACACAGCAGGATTTATGGTTCCATTTACCACAGTAAGTCTTTCAGGTCCTGAGGCAGCAAAACAGCCCCAGAGGATCACACTTCCACCACCATACTGTTGGTATGATTTTCCTTTTCTGATATGTTGTGTTACTTTTACACCAGATGTAATGGAACACACACCTTCCAGAAAAGTTAAACTTTTGTCTTTTGTCATGGACTGAACCACCACTCACAACCACTAGCCTCTGTAGAAATGATCCACATATCTCACTTATCTTAACTGCACTACTGTATAGCTCTGTGTAAATAATCATTCTGTACATACGATAATTTTTAATCCTACAACTGTTTATAACTTGCATAGTTCACATTTCTGTATAACTGTATATCTCAGATTTCTGTATAGTGTTTTTTTTTTTTCATATTTATATCCTGTTCATAACCTGTACATAGCTTGTACTCACTACAGCCTGTACATACTTATAGTTATAGAATATTCACAACATACTTCATACCGTGTACATTATAACATACCATAATAGACCCATTTCTGTAATATACTTACATATCTATATTATTGCTAATATATATTGTAATATATCTATATCACTAAAGCACTTCTGGATGGATGCAAACTGCATTTCGTTGCCCTGTACCTGTGCATGTGCAATGACAATAAAGTTGAATTCTATTCTATTCTATTTTCAGTCCACAGAGTATTTTTCCAAAAGTCTTGGGGATCATCTGGGAAAACTGAAACAAGCCTTTACGTTCCTTTTATTCAGCAGTGGTTTTCGTCTTGGAGCTCTGCCATGCAGCCCATTTTTGCCCAGTCTCTTCCTCATGGTGGAGTCATGAACACTGACCTTAACTGAGGCAAGTGAGGCCTGCAGTTCTTTGGATGTTGTTCTGGGATCTTTTGTGACCTCTTGGATGCGGTGCTCTTGGGGTAATTTTGGTAGGCCGGCCACTCCTGGGAGGGTTCACCACTGTTCCATGTTTTTTTGCCATTTGTGGATAACAGCTCTCACTGTGGTTTGCTGGAGTCCCACAGGTCCCACCTCTTCCAGACTGAGAGATCTGAATTATTTCATTTCTCATTTGTTCCTGAATTTCCTTGGATTGTGGCGTGATGACTGGCTTTTGAGGATCTTCTAGTCTGCTCCACATTGTCAGGAAGGTCCTATTTAAGTGGGATTGGATTTTTTTTCCCCTTAATAAAGAAAACCTTGATTTTGAAAGTGCATTTTGTATTCACCTGTTTTATCTTTGTCTAATATTGAAATTTGTTTTATGATCTGAAAACTTTAAGTGGGACAAACATATAAATAGGAAATTAGGAAGAGGGTAAACACTTTTTACACCACTGTATTAGTGATGGGCAGGAGTGCAAAACACTATTGGATGATTTTGTGGAGTGGACTGGGAGGAATCACAAGGAAGCTAATATGCGAGCTAATATTTCTCATCTGATATGTCATATTTAGATCCTAGTATTTCAATAACTCATTAGCACCTCATTAAGATCCTCCCATGGCTCTCTCCTTGTTCATTTAGACAGAAGATTAAAAACAGTAGGTCTTTGGAGTTACCTTGCATTGGGTGTTAAGCTGCGAAGCACATGTGTGAGGGAGGACAGAGCCAGAGCGCCAGTCTGCTGCACCAGGAGGGAGTTTTCATACGATGTCTCCTCCGAGTAGTGCTGGAATGTCACACATTCCCACCACAGCCAGTTAAACTGGCTCTGCTTAAACTGGTCCCACACTGAAAACAAGCAGGATGTATTCAGGATAGATTTCAACAGAATTACCACCTCAGTGCAGACTATTATGAACACCCACCCAGTGGAGCATTGATGTGGTCTAAAGAAGCCACCATGTGCAAGTTTGGCAGGGATGCCAGCTGCCCCAGTGCACTCTGGGTCTTCTCTCCTCGCAGCATGGGTCCGTCTATATTATGGATGAGCAGGTACACGTGCAGATCTGGGCCTGTGAGGACATTGGTGTAAAACATGCGGTACAACCACACATGCTTGGGATGCACAGGAGTTTGATGGGCTTACTGTCTTTTAAGGTCTGGGAGATAAACTGGATCTGGTCCGAGGGGGTTCGGAAAGTTCCCTGGTGATCCAGAACCTCACACGTCAGCGCGTTTAATATCTGTGAGAATTTAATTTTCATGATCAGGGATATTTATTTTATTATGCAATTTATGCAAAATATTTTCATGTGTGTGTGTATACTGACTGATTTAAGAGTAATGGAAGGGAAAAATCCATTAACCACAAGGTGAATTTCTTGCGACAGATGAGACTCCCTGAAGTCTTCCAGCAGAGCTTTTTTGCTCCCCAGACCGTAGACCAGCACGCTGAATCCCAGCCTACACACAGACAGGCACAGACACTTTGTACTGCTCTTAAAACACCAGAAAATTCACACAACTACGTTGCAACCTCACTTACTGTAACTGTAACATCCATTTGCTAAAGTGGATTCTGTGTTTGTCGTGCAGCTGCTGGATCTCTTTTGAGTAGCAGGATTGTTTCCCCTCCAGAAGTCGGACCAACGTTTCCTGCAAAAATAAAGATAAATTCACACTAAATCTATTAGGAAAGCAGCTCATTTACAATGTTTCAAAATGCAGTTAAAAACAAACCCTGTCAAGTTTAGGGGTGTTCAAACGCTCCAGAGTTCGGTCTGACGTCAACACTTTCGAGCTGCCGTGAGCTTCGAAGTACTCCTCAACCATACTGGGCTGGTTCTGAGGTTCAGGCGTGCTCTTGCTCTTCTTGGCAGGAGTCTTGTAGAGAGCTGCTGATAAACCTTTACTGGGAGTTCTCGGGGTGGTCACGTTCTCTTTATCCTCTTTCTTTCCTTTCTGCTCTTCCTCCAGCCCATCTTCATCATCGTCCTCACCCGAGTCAGAGGGTGAAAGCTCGCTGTCGCTGTCTGACCGCAAGCTTGGAGCTAAAAAACAAACAAACAAACAAAACATTTAGATTAGAGGAAAGGTGAAATTTTACTTAGAATGAATTGAATTATTCCCAGTCAGACTCACTTGCTATTCTCTTCCTGAGCCTGTGTGGTGTTGTAGAGACAAACTGGACCTTTTTGCTCTGCCGTTAAGTAAAAATAAAATAAAATTCTTAAGTTGGCACCAGAGGTTGCTGGCTTTGGACTTTAAGAAGTTTAAAGGTTTCTATGGTCTCACCTTCTGTGGTGTTCTGCTTTCACCTCTAAGGTCTGAAATAGAAGAAAAGAAAATACTTAACTGTGAGAAAATGAGCAAAAAGATGAGTATACGGAAAAGGTGATGAAAGTTTATTGTACTCACTCCGCCCCGTTCGACTGGGGGTTGAGGGTTCAAAGTTTGGAGTCGCGCTGAAGTTCACGCTTTTTCCAGGAGTCCGAGCCAGCTCACTTGCTGTTTATGAAAAGTGTGCAACAAAAAATGAGCATATACGGTGTCTAAAGAAAGAACTGGTAGGAGATGTATAATGTGCAAATGTTTTCCGATCTATGTGAGAAGAGAATGGAGGCTCTCACCGGTTTGGGCCATGCTGTGGCTGCGTTTGACTTTCTGAAAGGTAAAGATGGAGGATCCAGCCACTCTTGACAAGCCATCTTCATCTTCTGTAAATCCAAGAGAAAACTGGTCAATTTAAAATGAATTTAAAAAAGGAAGAAAGAAAAAGCCTCAGATATTTTTCATGCATTTATACAAAGCTAAAATTTCACAGCATTATGGATGTTCAAATTTCCCACCAAAAATTATTTTAGAAAGATTTTTAAACTCATGTAATCAAACAACCTATATGCCAGTATTGATAAGCATATAATATGTCAATATCAGCGATATAGTCACTCTTACAAACACACTTAATGTGTGCAATGGAGTGAAACTGAGGTGTACAGAAAGTCTCCTGCCATAATCATAAGTACCTCTGTGACATGAATATTTTTTACAAGGCTTTTGTAGGGATTTGAGCTAACTATATGCAATCTGTCACTAAATTGAATTTCAGCTGGTGAACCAGCACTTGCTAAATTCCACATTTGTACTTTGCTTGACTGTGTAGACTTAGAAAATCAGCCAACATCTGTGTGCATTTTTCCAAACGTATTTGGGTAAATCTACAAAGAGCAGTAAACCTGAGTCAGCAGCATCGTCAGCTGATCACGGTCTGTCTGCAAAGAAAACAAACCTCCCGGTGAAGAAAGTCATTACCGCTGCTCAGCACTCACCTTCTGCGTTATCTGTTCCTAAAGCTTGGACATAATCCTGCTCATCGTGGACTCCATTTTCATCTCCATCATGTTCCGCATCCTCTCTGCATCCCCGTCGTCCAGCCGGGCTCTTAAACTTTACCATCTTCTGAACGGACCCGGCGATGCTCTGCGCACCTTATGGAGGTACGCACAGTACGGAAAGCGGAGTCAGAGATACACAGAAGTGCTCGTAAACTAACATTTCTACAGTAGCAGAGCATCCATACCATCCTGCTTGTCCACGATGTGCTCCAGGACATCGCCATCCCCGATGAACTTCACCTCCAGCACACTCATGACTAAAGATAACAACGACAACCAGCGCGACTTTAGTTAGTTGCTCGTAACACTACAACATATAATTTGCTTTTCAGAGGTGTAGATGCTAACGCAGGTTTTCAGTCAGTCCGTTTCTATTCACGAACAGTGTGGGGCGGCCATTCTTCTCAAACAGCGAGAAGCAGCCCTGCTTCAATCAGCGGCCACACGCCGAAAGTCCAAATAAAAGTGGGAAATAAAAACAGAAACAAAAACGCGTCTAAAGCGACACAACTTACTGTACAGCGTCAGTACCGCCACACAAAAATGTAAACACAACTTTCACACAGTGACAGCACGGCAGTGTGCTGCTGGGACAAGTTTCCGCGCCATCCCGCAGAAGTTTTTAAACCACGTGACAAGTGAAAGGTCATTCAATGGCCAACTGGAACGCTGCTTCCAGCTAAAACCACATTTCCCAAAATGCACTTCGAACATCAGCTCAGTCTGTGCGGCTAAAACCCTACAGGGGAAGGGTTTTTACCGACTGATTAATTATTATATTTTCAATAAGTAATGTAGGTTACTATTAATGCGAATGATGTATTTTCTGTAATATTAAAAAAATAACATTTATCACAAAGATATTTTTTACGTGTCCGTTCAAACGCTGGCACTTATTTATTCATAGATTACAGAAAAATAGAAGATTAAAGGGGGCCAAGAAATTTTTTATTTTGATAGAAAAAATAAATCACAAAAGTTTGCAGTTGTATATAAAAGGTCATTCATACACATTTATTAGCATTGGTATTAATAGCTTATAGCACAAGTGATATGACTTTCTATGAAGTCATCACTAGGTAGGCAGTGAAAAAGTGACAAAACAGGTGCAGAACACAAAAATTAATTTTAAAGACATAACATTAGTGGAACATGGTTTCTGTTACAGTATGAAACTTCTGAAGCCCACAGTAAGAATATTTTCATTAATTATGTTTTACCATCAAGATGGCACATCTCACTAACAAAGAAGGAATCGCTGTATGTGTTTCTAATGTGTAAATAATTTGGAATGAGTCTCTATATATCTCATCTGTCCCAAAGAGACAAGAAGGGGGAGACATCGTCCAGCTCTTCACCACCCGCGAGTGGGCATCCACTTCCCTACCAGACGACCCTTGGAGTGTACATGGTACACAGGATGCATCGCTGCTGTTGCACATGACTGCAGAAAAAAGGCATTGTCTGACAACAGGAAAATGTACAATAAAACTGATGTGTCAATAAGATGTGCTATAAATCATTCAGTACTAACGTGGTAGGGAATCAGTGTGAGCAGAGAGCCCAGGGGGTATTTGCTGTAGTCCAGTTGTCCTGAGATGGGCTCCACTCGTCCATGCTCCTGGGTCATAGACAACAACCTGGAGGGACACGCCAGTCACATTTAACATTGGTACTGAGAGTAAAAGAGAAAAAAGATACTAAAATAGACTGAGTTTTTTTTATTTTTTCTAAAGCATTACTTGAGGTTTGGAAGCCCCTCGATCACAGCGTATCCAGTGGGAAGTTTTCCAGCTCCGTCCAAACTGAGAGAGACAAGCAAGAGTAGGTGAAAGGTTAAGTTACATGGTTGTTCCAAAACAGAGCTTACACTGATGATAGCAGTGATGAGTAAAACAAAAACAGAACTTAGGGGATAGGTATTAGCTCCCATTGAATGAAGTTGAACCCACCTAATTCCAGCCCATCCACAGTCAATCAGGAGCTGGTTCCTGTGTGGACAGTGACCGATGACTCTTGTGAGAACCCTCACAGCCACGTCCTCCAGACAGCATGAGCCAATCATAGACTGCTGCACATCTGCATGCCACAAACATACATTTAAAAGAAATTGTTATTTAAAGGCCCTTTTGAAAAATATATTTTAAGTGTGACATGTCTCCCGACTATTCCTCAGCTCAAAATAACAATAAGGTCATTTATCCTGCCATACCTATAGACTGTTTAATAAACCTCCGCTCCAAACAGGCTGTTTCACCGCCTGTAGCTTTAAACGTTGTCGGGTCCCGAAGTCAACTAGAAACATGTCGGGCAAGCAGACAAAACTAAGAGGCAGCTATATCATGACCTTAAGAGGACAGTACTGTCGGGGACTGTTTTTATAGGGCAAAGGGCTCTTTTGATTCTACGCTTCCCATCTGATGTGAAGTCAAAGGGCATGGTCTTTGTCACGTTTACTGAGTCACGCTGGGGATATTGAATATACACAACAAATAATGAAAAAGTGGATTTTACACGTCACCTTTAAACTAGCAAACAGTGGGTCTATGTGTACACACCATAGAAGACGTAGTTTCCTGGGTGGACCTCGCTCAGCTGCGCCATGTCTTTGACTGGGTGGCTACAGGAAGGGGTGGAGCCAATGCTCGACTTACAGGTGATGCCAACAGCCCTCAGTCTGACACAAAAAAATCCCAAAACAAACAAACAAAAAACCAGTTGAAATGCAGAATTATTCTCCCAGGTGGCTCCAAAAGAGAGTCAATCACACCCATGAGAAAATGCTCAAATTTAGAGCAGAAACATGTTTACAGTCTGGTGCAAAACATGGGATACATCATTTTTAGATATGATGTATGATTTATTTGTTGCTTCTGGAAACAAAGCTGCGTGACTCAATACAAAAAACCTGTGGGCTGTGAAACCAAAACAAAGATGTTAAAATTGCTCATAAAAACTAATTTTCAAGAGTATGAGCAACAGCTGTTATGTCGTGTGCGTTCTTAAATAGCCAGTGAGATAAAATTATTGATTAGAGCAGCTTTAATGAGTCAGTGTATTTTTTTAAGCTTTCAGCTTACTTTTCCATGAACTGCAGAGTCAGTTTGGTGGTTTCCTGGGCAACAGCTTGTATTTGCTCAACTCCTGTGCAGTAATAGGTATTCCCACAGTGGGCGTACACTCCTGTCAGTTCCACGCCCTCCGTCTTAGCGATGGCTTCAGCCAGTTTGAGCGCTCCTGGCTCCGAGTGCAGGACGCCAGCTATGACAAAGAGCCGACACATGATCAATCCTCGTGTTAACAGAGAAGTGAAGTGTAGCTCAGGCACTTATGATTAAATCTATTGCGGTTTCCCTGCACGTTTACCTCTCCCATTGCCACAGTCGAGTTTGAGCCAGACGTGCCACTGCCGGCCATCTTTCAGGGGTCTTTTTCGGAGCTGCTCCAAAGCATCAGGATGGTCCAATAAAATCTGGAAGAGATCCAGTCTCTCTGACAGGGCTGCACAACGCTCTACCTAAAGACACACAGAGACATACATTAGAAATGGCACAGAGAGCACAGCTGGGACATTAACAACTAACAAATATAAAAGTAATGAGAAATTATGTCAAAGTAATGGCATAGAACTGGAGCTATTTTACATGCAAGTGCTATGGCGATATACATGTATCATATATTTACATATATGTATTGTTGCTAGTGATAATATTACTAAGTATGATTCATAGTTGATACATTTTCAGCAGGCTCAGTTATTAATAATATATTTTTCCATTTCTAATGTTTTACAGCTTTTATGATTTCACAGAATATAAAACAAGGACACATTTAAAGTGTGAGCTGAGAGAACCTTATCAAAGGGAATAGAGTAGGCATAGAGGATGTCCTCGTATCCATGGTCAGCATAGAAAAAGGCCTCTGCCAGGGTGGAAACCACTATGCACCTCTGTGATCCACCCGTCATAATGTCAGCACACTCACTAGACACACACAGAGACCTCATCAGAATCCTGTATACACAGCAAGTCTGTAAGCACGTGCTGTGTGCGTGTCTATGCATGAGCGTATGAATCCATACAGGGTTTTGTGGGTCTTCATGTGTGGACGAAGCTGGACTCCCAGTTTCTGGCAGCGCTCGAGCATCCTCTGGGCATTCCTCTTCGCTTTGTCCACATCCACCACAAAAGCAGGAGTACACAGGGCTGAGAGAGGATCTCCCTCCATACTGGCAGCACTGGAGTGCACACACACACACACACACACACACACACACACACACACACACACACACACACACACACAAAGCACTTCAGATATTTCCCATGCAATTAAATTCTACTGCATGATTGACTCAACCAGCATATTTCAACAGTTATATTTATAAGTATCTGCTATACATGCATGAATCAGCAAGTAAACTTCATTACACTTGGGTGTAGTTTTGCAACGTCTGATTATGTAATGCAGCGCACTTTGAACTTTGACAACACTAACTTAAACACTAACATAACAAATGCACTGCAACTCATCAAATCGTATGTGATCCAATTCACTCTTTAAGCAGTTTTTTATTCCTCCTCTTTTTGGTACTATAAAGACCTTCCGATAATATTATCGTGCATCATAACGATAGATAGAATAAAATCATACTGCTTTCGAATCTGCATAATAGAGTTTGTGAAACAGTGAGGGAACCATCAGCACATTAACAAGCATCGGAAACAACAACAATAACAACAAAAAATGCAGACAAATGCAACACAAACCACAGTTTACCTTTTCAAAAGAGCGAATCTGTTTTTGCAATGAAGTTCCGATCACATTACTACGGTGTCCTCGAGGAGTCAAAAATAATGAAAAAAGTCCATTCAGGGAGAACCTTTTGCAAATCATAAAATAAATCATAGAAAAAACATCTAATATAGTAGCATAGTAGCATATAATACAGTAGCAGGAACAGAGCGGGAGGGAAATAGAGAGATAGCGAGCCAGGGACAACAACAAGAAACAACATCGTCACGTTGGAAAGGTATAGTCATCATCCACAACTATTTTCAGTTGCGGATGATAAAGGATTCAGAAAGTTTATCCATGCAGTGAATCCTATGTATGCGATTCCAAGCAGGAAAACACTCTCCCAAAAATCATCCCAGACCTATATGACAGAGAATGTGCATCTTCTTTTTGTTTTGCATATTTTCATTTATGTTTTATTGTGCTGTGGTTTGCAGTGTTTTGTGTTGTTTCACTTGAAATTTGTTTAAAAGGAAAAAGCAAAAATTTAAAAAGTTAAAAGTTGAAATGTAAATAGTTTTTTTGTATTTTATAATTTATTTATTAGATTTTATGTGGCGTGAATAAACAAAAGTATACTTACGGTGGCCCCTAGAGACAAAGCACGTACAAACTCCAAAACACAATGGAAATGCTCCAGGATCATAGTGGCTACACAAGCCAGGAAATACTAACGACCAGATTTGGTGTGGTAGTAACAGGTAAATGGACTTTTTTTTAAATCATTTGAATATATATGAGTGTTTGTGTATAAATACACAAACAATACACATATGTTTCACTTGTGTAATTTAAGGTAGCTCTGTTTTGAAAGTTCAGTTAATGCAAGCAACGTGTTTTGGAGCCTAAGGTCTGTTGATGGCTGCATCAAAGCATTTTTTTGTTTTTGATGCAAGCTACCCAGAGTCATGCGCCCAGCTTGGGAATTCCTTCACACTGTCATCTATCCCAGGAACAGATGAATCCCAGGACATGAACCAAATATGATCAAATGAATGAGGGCTCATTTAGCTATGATGTAAGTGTAAAATGTTGCTCATAAAGGTGCATGAAATGATCTTAGAGGGCGATTCCCTCTTGCCACTTTTCCAAAGTGTTGATGTATGTGCTGAGGTAATCATCAATTCATCATTTTTTTAAAGTTGAGATTTTTTTTTAAATTTGATTTGCTCTAAGAACAGAGCAGGCATTACATACCATGTCTTCATCTGTGTTTACATGCATTTGCATGTGCTGTAACCAAAAGACTGATTTGAAGTAATGGATATAATATAATGAATTATATACTTTTTTTAAAGTTGTATTTTACTTTCATTGATAGATTTTTATGAATTTGCTGTCTATGTTCAGGTATCATATGGCAATAAAAAGATTTTTTGAGAAAATCTGTTTTGAATCTAGTTTTTATAAATGTAATTTTATAATAAGAAGAAATCTTAACCCAAACATTAATGGTAATTTAACCCATGTGATGGGTTCTGACTTTCAACACAATTTTTGGTAACCTCAACTTTACAGATTGGTCAGTTTGGCAACATTTAGGAGATTATATACCAATATATGTGGATATATGTGGATTCTAAATATCACATTATAGTTTACATACAAATATCCTGTCATCCTGTATCAATGTGAGGTCAGAGGTCAAATTTACAAATGAATACCTGTTATCTGTGACCTACTCCTACAGAGGCTGTGTGTAATCAGAGTAAAACATCTGCCATATACAATAGTTGCTACTAAAATCTTTGATTGAATACAATGACACACACACGTGTTCAGTCTAGGCTGAAAATGTAGACATTTGTGTGACAATAAAAACAGGCAATATTCACAATATAATCTTTTTAGGATTTTATTAATTAAAAAAATCAATTTAGAGTGCCCAATAAGATAAGCTGTGTATTAGTTGACAAAAAACAAAACCCGATAATCTGACAATTCCCTCTGAGCAAGCACTCGGCGACAGTGGGGAGGAAAAACTTTCTTTTAAAGGAAAAACTTTCTTTTAAAAGAAAGAAACCTCCGGCAGAACCAGGCTCAGTGAGGGGCGGCCATCTGCCTCGGCCGGTCGTGGGGTTTATAAAATGACTTGTTAGCCAATTTAAAGAGTTTGATGTCAACTAATACACTTAAACTGTCCAAATACTTTTAAATAAATATTTACAGTCAATCCTGATGGATTGCTTACAGAACATTCATTTTGTTTTGTCTGTGTGCGAACCCGTAGCTTGAACCCACAGAGGAAAAGAAGCTTGTGATGAAAGGTTCACTTTCCAATATAGTTATGGCATGCTCTCTGAAGACCTGAATAATGAGATCATAAACGTATTTGTGTTCCGATGACATTAATATCAGAATCATAGCTGGGTCTTTCCATTTCTCTATGAGAGACTTGTAGACCATGTCACTGAGGAATGTCACATATTCAGCGGGGATTTGAATTTTTTTGATTCGCGGCCAAACTTTACCGAACAGCCGTTTGGAGATGGCATCGGCTTTTTCAGGAGAGCAGGGTATCTCGGCATATTCAACGACATGCTTCACCAAGTCCTCAATACAGACTTCCACAGAAGACCTGTATTTTTGAACTACTTCAGCAGCGCTAAGGGCTGGATTCTCCATCAACTCGATCAAGTGCTTTTTAATTATATCGATCGTCAAGTTTTGCAATACTGGGTCCCTGTCATTCAGTAATACGATCAAGTGCTTGTCTTCACAGAATGCTTTGTTGCGGAGCTCTTGGTAAATGGCCTCATCGAGACCTTTTAATTTTTTTTTATTAATATGCAGGTCTTTGATGCGGTAATCAGACATCACCTTGTCAAAGAGTAGTTTGTGAAGTTTAACTGAAGGTTTGTGGTGGGAAGGTTTTGCAGCATGTGAGAGCACAGCATGAATAAGTGTGCTCACAAGCTCTTTTTGGTCAGCATCATAAGAGCTGCTTCTAACACCAGATGGTGAGTTTTCCTCCGGTATTGGAAATATATTAGCTTTAAAGTCCTGTAAAAGTGTTTTGGCGATCTTCTTAGTTTCTGATGGCTGGTCTCCATCATCTTCAGTTTTTCCAAACCAAGCGAATAGCCTTCTAAGTAGGCTTCGCTTCTTTCGGAAGAGGTGATCTTTGAATACAGAAATGACCACTTCTTGAGCTAGTGGTAGCGCAATGATAACGAGATTAGGTGGAATATCCAAGACCTTTGTAATGTCTTTGAAAATTGCTTTTTCAAGACTTTTCACTCTATTTTGTTTGATGTTTAGAGTTTTTTCTTTAATTTGCGCCCACAGAGCCGGGAAGAGTTGCTGTTGAATTAAATCTGTTGGCGGCACCATTGCCTTTCTCGAGGCGCGTGCAATTACAGCATTTATGAGCTCTTTAACGAGCAGCTGTTGGTCCAAAAGTTGAGCTTTGGAGTCCTTGGTGGGCTCAGCCACTGGTCCATTTTTTGGCCCCTCTGCTAATTCTGAATCTGATACCAGATCAGCTAACTGTGGATCCTCCCGATTCATGTGCTGGGTGCACGAACTGGGGCAGCACGCACAGTGCGTCGATTTCTCCCCGACTCCCTGTAAACTCGTCTCCCCCAAGTTGACACTCTCCCCTGGGTCGACATCACACTCAAAGTCATTAATCATTGGCATGACTTCAGACATGGTGATATGAAACAATTCAGATGTAAACATGCCAAGTACCTGCTTGGTGTGTTCATCTGAGCTCCCTTTTTTCAGTGCATTCCACTGTTCTTCTGTGATCTTCATAAGGAAGTGTCTAATTCTGGATTTTATATTTTCGCTAACTTCAGTCAAAGGATTCATCTCTGTATTTGTATTCATGTTTTCTGTTAACTGATACGCTCGGCTGTGAAACGATGCTTCTTACTAAACTGAAAGGGTAACTAACCCCTACTTAAGGATTTTTCTAACGCAACGTCACATAAGACATCAAAGGATCAAAGAGATTCTAGCGCTAAGCTCCGCCCACATCCGGGATGACGGCGGAACTTAGCTCTAGCGTTACCTAGCAACCGCTATACACACAACGACGATCCTCTGTTGTTGTGATTCAGTGAAAGTTGTGTGGATGTGAAACGTATAGCCTACTGGTGCACTGCTTTAACCCACACCAAATAGTTTTAAAATCCTTCGTTTAAAGTTAGAATGTGAAGCGACCCCCCACTGTGTTGTTATCGGTTTTCCATGATGGCTGGTGAGCTATGCTAATTTAAATGGCACACAGCTATCAGAATGGTCACGTGTTCGTCTTATTAAAGAACATTACAGGTGATCACGCGCGGTGAGTTACAGCCAGCAAGGAGTCAGGCAGTTTTTGTGTGCATGTCTGTGCACGTGGACATTTTTATAGCTTTGTTTTGTCTTCACAGAGTCGTTTTATCATTCATCCAGTGCACCGCCCACCCTTTTTATTTATTTATTTATTCTTTAGCTTTTTTAAATGCTGATGGAAATAAAGCATTTGCCAGTTTCCCACAACTGCTTTTACTTTGAAAGCTGGGCCCGGAAGTATTATTTTATCCTGCAGTAATCCACAGGTCACATCGCTGCTTGGTGCCAGAATAATTATGCCGATGCACTAACCAAAAATGAAACTCAATGCTTTACAATCCCGTTGCCTCCATATATGAAAACAGCCCTTTAAGGTTAAATATTCAAATCTCAGACACGGATTCCCTGTCAGAATAAACATTTCAAGCTTTCAGTTAACCTGTCACCAAATTTACATTTTGAACATTTGATTTTCAGTATGATTGTTCAAATCTATAGATTTTGCATCTCTATCATAGATAGCTTGGCCAATAAAGGCCTGAAACTGTTCCCCAAGTGACTCCCCCCCCCCAAAAAAAAAAGCAGCACAGAGAAACCTGCAGCACCTTTGGCAGTAATCACACTGAACACTGGTGCACCACAGGGGTGTGTACTGAGCCCTCTCCTTTACTCACTCTACACCCATGACTGCACGGCCACTAACAACTCCAACATCATTGTGAAGTTTGCGGATGACACTACAGTGGTGGGTCTTATCACCAACGGTGATGAGACGGCTTACAGGGAGGAGGTCAGCGCCCTGACCCACTGGTGTCAAGACAACCATCTCACCCTCAATGTCGCAAAGACAAAGGAGTTGATAGTGGACTTCCGGAGGTGCAGAGAAGTACACACCCCCATCACCATCAACGGCGCTGCTGTGGAGAGAGTGAGCAGCTTCCGCTTCCTTGGTGTACATCTGGCTGAGGACCTTACGTGGTCAGTACACATAAACAAAACAGTGAAGAAGGCGCAGCAGCGCCTCTTCTTTCTCAGGAGACTGAAAAGATTCGGCATGAGCCCCCGCATCCTCAGGACCTTCTATCGCTGTGCCATTCAGAGCATCCTCACCGGATGCATCACCACCTGGTACGGCAACAGCACCGCTTACAACCGCAAAGCTCTCCAGAGAGTAGTGCGGTGCTCTGAGCTGATAATTGGAGGTGAGCTTCCCTCCCTCCAAGACATCTACAGGAAGCGGTGCCTGAGGAAAGCGTCGAGGATCATCAAGGACTCCAGTCACCCCAGCCATCAAATGTTCAGACTACTTCCATCAGGAAGGAGGTTTTGCAGTATCCGGTCCCGTACCAGCAGACTGAGAGACAGCTTTTTCCATCAGGCCATCAGACTGCTGAACACTTCATAGACACCTCACCTCCACTACTGGAACTTCAACATTATGCACTACATACTGTACATTAATGCCACTGTTTTGCACAATATCCAACTACAAACCTCTGTATATTTTATTTTATTGTTTACTCTATTTAATTTGTAAAATATGTATACACACACACACACGTAGAAAAACATATTTAGTATACACATCCAGTAATGCATATACTATTATATATTGTACATATATTTATTAGTCTCAGATTTAGCCATTCTTATATTTTGCTTGTTTTACGTTATTGTATTTTTGCACAACTCTGTTGCTTGTGAAGCTCGCACACAAGAATTTCACTCACATGTACTGTACCAGTGTACCTGCACATGTTACGTGACAATAAAAGTGATTTGATTTGATAACTTGAAGCAATGGTGTTCTGTATGATTTTATTGCTGTTTCATATCACTGTGGAGGAATTTCGGTCCACTCTTCTTTACAATGTTGCTTCAGTTTATTGAAGTTTGGGGGTATTTGTTTACGCACATCTCTCTTAAGGTCGCACCAACGGATTTCCATCAGGTTAAGGTCTGAACTTTGTCATTGCATTGAACTTCTGGAATACTCTTCCCCTGTCAGTGAGGGAAAGTGCAAGTCTCCTTATCTTTAAGAGTCACTTAGAAGGGTGGCTGAGGCACACGCAAACATGTGATCATGTTTAATTAATCATGCTTTATGTTGGACGTGAAAAAGAGTTAGTGTATTACAAAAAGGGAAACAACTATTAGTGTAATGGGTCAGTGCAATATCAGGACAGTCAGGGCATGTGTGGGGTTTGTGCAATATAACTGATGTGTTTCCGTTATTGTTATCTGTATTGTCCTCTGTTTTCCACTCTTCTTGTCATTGTTTGTTCTAATTTAATGTGATCACTGTTTTTGTCCTGTTATTGTTGTCTCTGTATGTTTTTACTAACTTGTGTGTAACACCAACCTGCCAGAGGGTCTGCAGATGGAAATTAGCCCAAGGCTATAATCTGTATTAAACTGATGAGAAGCTGTGTTCACCCTCTGCCAGGGTGGAAACCACTATGCACCTCTGTGATCCACCCGTCATAATGTCAGCACACTCACTAGACACACACAGAGACCTCATCAGAATCCTGTATACACAGCAAGTCTGTAAGCACGTGCTGTGTGCGTGTCTATGCATGAGCGTATGAATCCATACAGGGTTTTGTGGGTCTTCATGTGTGGACGAAGCTGGACTCCCAGTTTCTGGCAGCGCTCGATCATCCTCTGGGCATTCCTCTTCGCTTTGTCCACATCCACCACAAAAGCAGGAGTACACAGGGCTGAGAGAGGATCTCCCTCCATACTGGCAGCACTGGAGTGCACACACACGCACACACACACACACACACACACACAAAGCACTTCAGATATTTCCCATGCAATTAAATTCTATTGCATGATTGACTCAACCAGCATATTTCAATAGTTATATTTATAAGTATCTGCTATACATGTGTGACCCGTGGTAGGTCCCTATTTAAAATAGGACAGAGCCGTAGGCGCACAGTCAGTTAAAAAAAGAATTTAATTTTTAATACAAAATAAAAGTAACAGTGTAACAGCGGCACATAAAAACAATTAAAAACTTTACCTTATTAAAACCAATAAAACTGTATGATTGCCCGTGAGACGGGACAAGCGCTGCGGGGAACTGTTTAAGAACAAATCGACATAATACACTGGTTAATAAAGGACGGCAACTCACATCACCCCAAATGGGCAAAACTCTATAAAAAAAGACAAATCTTCAGTGCCGTCTTCACTCAGGCCCACCGCTGGGCATGCAAAAGCGGTGAGACAAAAAAAGGATTTGTTTTCCCTGCAGCGCCTTCACCGTCTGCGACAATATATATGTATAAAAAAAAGGGTTAAAATACTAAAAGAATCAATCTCTATGGTGCCTACTGATACAGAAAAATAAAACAAGAAACAAATAAAATCGACAGCCGCAGCAGTCAAAATTACATCAGAATAAAACAAATTAAAACACACTGATGTGTCGGGTCCTGTGCCCGCAGCCAGAAATCCACTGGGCAAAGCAGCAGCTCGGTACTCTGTCCACAAGTTCGCGTCACACCCTAATAAATGTGGGTCAGTGGCGGTGAAGTCCACTACACTGTTCTGACGGGAACGCAATGTTTCCCACCGTTCTGACAGAGTTTCATGGAAAGAAGTTAAAAACACAAACTTGCCCAACTGGGACCAAGCACTGGCAGCTTCAGGTTTGCTGAGGTATACCTAATTGCCCACACCTGAGCTTATAAAAGGAGCGAAGACCAGCTCCGCCCACCAGGGGCGGTTCCCAGACTAAGGTCACACCTGTCACACATGCATGAATCAGCAAGTAAACTTCATTACACTTGCAAGTGTAAAAAAAAATTCCGTAGAAAAACGGAAAATGTCCTGGTAATTTTCTGCCAGTACATTTTCTGTTTTTTTACGGATGTTTGACGGAGTTTTCTGTAAATGATAAAATGGAAGATTCTGTAGATTTACAGTATACTCTCTGTACTATTTACGGACATTTCCTTCAGCTATAAAATGGAAAATTCCGTTTATTCACAGTATATTTTCTGTATCATTAACTGATATTTTCCGTTAATAGAAAAATTGAAATTTCTGTTTATATTACTATTTCCAAGCACTCCTTTTCACTGTAACTCATTAAATATAGTTCTTTATATCCTTAAACGTATATTTCTATGCAATTACAACCTAGTACACCATGTACTTAAAAATTTACAAATTAAAACTTAAATTAATTTGTGCTTCGTGCACAACAACATTGGTACAATGAATGTTAAATATTCTTTTATTCTCCTTAACTCAAACACATTATAAAATATAATGACAGCATCCATCTTGTCATAAAACGACTAAACAGCTGATACATGAACAAAATAACTCACAAGTTTTCAAATTTGAGCATTTTTATTTCCTTGGAATCAGGTTGCCCTCATGTAAATGTGTTTATTTACATTCATTCAAGTGGCTACCAAGTGTTTTCTTCAAACAGGACACCTGACAAACAAAAAATGTCATATTTAACGATATGTTTATATTTAATAATATCCAGAGTACCTTTTAGTTAGGATCACTGCCTTGTGGTAGTTTTGCCTCAGCCAAATGGTTAAGGTGTGGTTTACATCCATGTCTGTCCACTTATGATACAGTATACACATGTAGTCAGTTATAGCCAAACACCTTTGATTACTGAATTACATTCACTTCATTAATGAACTGAATGTAATTCACATTTGTGTGAACATTTGTCTGAGATTAACTCTTTGGGGTCTTTACCTTACATACTATAACATACTTGAGTCAAAATTTGTTGACTGTTTAAGTGGTGCCAAAACTGAACAGATCTAAAGAAGATGTTCCTGAACTTTGGGTTTATTCGAACAGGACGGATGGATAACCACAGGACTTTTCCCCATATGATAACTAAAACACAAAATAAATTAAGACAGATTACTGTCCCAAACTTAAAGAGAAAAGTGTATTTGCTGGACTTGTTTTGTCAGTGAGGAGCAAAGTACAATTAGTAGTGCTTGTTCTGATGAAAAGTTAAACTGTAAACAGCAGCGTAGTGAATAAGGATCTGTGTCCACGAATCCTCAGCAATGACAACACTTAAACATCATAGTTCAAAATCCTTAATGCACACCTTTTTCTCCACAGTGTTCAAATGCTCTTAGCTGTTTAAGTAGAGGAAAAAGTCTGACATATTTCATGACCATTAGATGTTAGACAAGGCTCTGAAAACAAGGTTACGGTTACAAACAAAAACCTCTGCTTGTGCGCACAGACCCTAAATCACAACAAATAAGACAATAGTAAGACAAATTACTACAAAGTCTTGTTACCACTCTTCATATACCAGTGTGACAAAGTCCTGAATGCAGCCTGCATGTTAGTACATCAAGGTCCATCTGACCTTTAAATAAAATACACTCAGCTTTTCCTTGGATTTTCAGAGTTGCTCAGTTCATACAGAAACTGCAGCAGTCGGGGTTAACGTGTTGCTCCTCCATGTCAGCCATTGAGACTAGTTGCAATTTATTCTGAGGAAAAAAAGAGAAACAACAAGACATTTTTAAAAAGTTTGTATTTTTATATTTTTTTTTACCTAGAACATAAACAACATAAACAAAAAAGGATTAGGGCTGTGCGATATGACGATATATATCAGATGACGATATAAAAAATGTCTATTGTTTCATATTATACACTATTGTTTGTTTTGTGGTGTTGCAAAATAAACTCTTTACGGCAATATTTTTTTCATGATTTTGATGGTCACTGTAGTTGCTATATTATTTCTTAAAGTTCTCTCTTTCTCTTATACTTACAATAACCACACTATGGACGGACAAGTGACTGTTTTTACGCGTACTTTCGTTACAAACAATGACGGTAAAACCATTGTGTGGCTCCACTGTCCGCTTGTTTATTTTCCACATAAACCTTTCACAATAAAGCTCAAGTTTTTGTTGAGACTTTTCAAAATAAACTGAAATGATATACATTATTCTCAAACAAATTTTCAGAATATGCATCAAACAAATGACCTCAAATAAAAACATCAAGTAACTATAAATGGCGCTTACAGTCACCACGCAGATGAAGGCACAGAGAATACCAGCATGGCCAGCAAGGATGAGGCAGAACCAGCTAGCTCCAAACAGAAGGACCAGTCAAAACAAGTCGAGGACCTTATTGTTAAACGAGGGGCAATGGAAATGGTTTGGTTATGAAAAGTCTGACACACCCCAGAAAACTGTACTATGCAAATTATGCCACAAACTGGTCCCCACCACCACTCAAACACGACAAACCTGTTTAACCACCTACACAAGAATCACATGAAAGAGTTTTGAGAGAGTTTACGAATGAAAAGCAAAAAAGAGCTGTCAGGTGCTCAAAATAATCCTTAGACTCAAACGTTAGAACAGGCTTTTCCTCGCAGCACGCCGTGTAATAAATACTCGGAAAGAAAATGGCGGCCGTTTAAACTTATGTCTAAATATGTATAGTTTCACGCATCGGTCAAAACACTCAACTCCAGGTACACGACGCCCAACTGAAAACACTTCACATAAGTCGAGTTGCCCAAGAATCACAGAATTTACAGAAAATGCACTATTTTGTGATATATATCGTTATCAGGAGAGAAATGTCTTATATTGGGATATGAGATTTTGGTCATATCACACAGCCCTACAAAGGATTATAATTCACGTAGAGTTGCATACATATAACACCATTCGGTTGCAACAAAAGCAGTTTATAATTAAAGTAACATACATACCTTGAAAAACTAAATCAACCACAACATTAAACTCACCTTGTTTCTGTAGAGATGGTGATCAGGGTTTTTCTTCATTTCCTGAGACCAGCTGCTCTGGATCATCACCAGCTTGTATCTTCATCTTTTTTTTCCACTCGGGGAAGTCTTTCCTTTTCTTGGCCATTGCTCTGCACTGGAAAACCAAAGTGTGTGATCAAAGGTGAAATAAGGGATATTTTTCCACTGCAGGACTTAGAGTGCTTCAAGTAGTGATAGCTGTTGATCCATTTCTCAAATAATCTATAAGGATCTGGATTTTTAAGAAAGATACAAATATCTCTGCTTATATTTGGCTAAAAGCTTGATATAGACACAAAGGTTTATAATATGTCAGCATCCCCCACAAGGCATATAAATACCCTGCACACCAGCACTGCGCTTACATTATAGTTCAATCAAGAAATAGTTATTATTGATTTATTATTGAATTTTTTTTAGTAATAATTATTAGTATTTAATCACATTAGCACAGTGAGTGACAAAAATATTCCACATACTAGAAATGCTGCTCAGCATTTCATAAATGACATTTTCAACAAATGTTGGAGTAAAAACACAGTTACAGGGAAAATGTGTCTGTCTGTAAATATTAACTAAACATTTCTATGTGCTACAAAATAGACATAATTGTAAATGTGCTGAGGTGAAATTATACTTTCAATAATATTACCACTACAGTCTGTTAACCACCGAAATAATCTATGCTGGTCAGCTAGCTAAAAGTATTTACTTTAGCAGCCCAAATCAGAGGCTAACATTAGCATTTGCTAGCGTCAGCCAGGAAGGTCTGAGGCTTAAACTAGGGTTAATGTAACTTTGCCTGAAACCCTTTAAAGTGTACAGTAGAGCCAACTGTAAAACACAGGTATTGATACAGTACTTATTAGAGTCCTAGAATAATTTCTAGAACCATAAATTTCTCACTTTTCCCAGTTATCCACATCGCTGACTTTCGCTAATTAGCTAGTTAGCAGTCACAGCTGTGTAATACCCAGAGAGACACAGACAGCTAACTATAATATGAAAACTTGTTCAGCCACTGAAGGGAAAAACTGGCGGTATCACAGTAAAAATAATTTTAACATTAACTAAAATGGAAAGCTTAAGTCATGTTAAACCTAAATAACAATTATTTTAAAAAATGAGTCAGCAAAATATTCCTGACTTGTCTGGAGACAGCCGAAACCAGTTAACAAATAAATTAACATTTCTTTCTAAATAAAAACGTGGAGTCTTTTAAAAAACCTTATTTTAATAAAAGGAAACATGAGTTTTAATACTTACCACAGAAATTTGAAGGCAGTTTCTCCAACTTCAGAGTCCAAAATCCAGATGAAGCCTGAAAGAAGCCTAATGGTTGCTCTTGCGCTTACTTTTCCCTCCTTTTCGGGTTCTTTTTCCCACAATGCATTGCAGTAGTTGAGAAATACAGAAAAATACCTGTAAATTATTAATACGGAAAATTCCTTCACGTTTATACAGTAGATTGTACTGTATTTTTACGGATTTTTTTTACAGTGTGGGTGTAGTTTTGCAACGTCTGATTATGTAATGCAGCGCACTTTGAACTTTGACAACACTAACTTAAACTTAAACACTAACTTTACAAATGCACTGCAACTCATCAAATCGTATGTGATCCAATTCACTCTTTAAGCAGTTTTTTATTCCTCCTCTTTTTGGTACTATAAAGACCTTCCGATAATATTATCGTGCATCATAACGACAGATAGAATAAAATCATACTGCTTTCGAATCTGCATAATAGAGTTTGTGAAACAGTGAGGGAACCATCAGCACATTAACAAGCATTGGAAACAACAACAATAACAACAAAAAATGCAGACAAATGCAGCACAAACCACATTTTACCTTTTCAAAAGAGCGAATCTGTTTTTTCTATGGAAGTTCCGATCACATTACTACGGTGTCCTCGAGGAGTCAAAAATAATGAAAAAAGTACATTCAGGGAGAACCTTTTGCAAATCATAAAATAAATCATAGAAAAAACATCTAATATAGTAGCATAGTAGCATATAATACAGTAGCAGGAACAGAGCGGGAGGGAAATAGAGAGATAGCGAGCCAGGGACAACAACAAGAGACAACATCGTCACGTTGGAAAGGTATAGTCATCATCATCCACAACTATTTTCAGTTGTGGATGATAAAGGATTCAGAAAGTTTATCCATGCAGTGAATCCTATGTATGCGATTCCAAGCAGGAAAACACTCTCCCAAAAATCATCCCAGACCTATATGACAGAGAATGTGCATCTTCTTTTTGTTTTGCATATTTTAATTTATGTTTTATTGTGCTGTGGTTTGCAGTGTTTTGTGTTGTTTCACTTGAAATTTGTTTAAAAGGAAAAAGCAGAAAATTTAAAAAGTTAAAAGTTGAAATGTAAATAGTTTTTTTGTATTTTATAATTTATTTATTAGATTTTATGTGGCGTGAATAAACAAAAGTATACTTACGGTGGCCCCTAGAGACAAAGCACGTACAAACTCCAAAACACAATGGAAATGCTCCAGGATCATAGTGGCTACACAAGCCAGTAAGTACTAACGACCAGATCTGGTGTGGTAGTAACAGGTAAATGGACTTTTTTTTAAATCATTTGAATATATATGAGTGTTTGTGTATAAATACACAAACAATACACATATGTTTCAATTGTGTAATTTAAGGTAGCTCTGTTTTGAAAGTTCAGTTAATGCAAGCAACGTGTTTTGGAGTCTAAGGTCTGTTGATGGCTGCATCAAAGCATTTTTTTGTTTTTGATGCAAGCTACCCAGAGTCATGCGCCCAGCTTGGGAATTCCTTCACACTGTCATCTATCCCAGGAACAGATGAATCCCAGGACATGAACCAAATATGATCAAATGAATGAGGGCTCATTTAGCTATTATCTTAGAGGGCGATTCCCTCTTGCCACTTTTCCAAAGTGTTGATGTATGTGCGGAGGTAATCATCAATTCATCATTTTTTTAAAGTTGAGATTTTTTTTTAAATTTGATTTGCTCTAAGAACAGAGAAGGCATTACATACCATGTCTTCATCTGTGTTTACATGCATTTGCATGTGATGTAACCAAAAGACTGATTTGAAGTAATGGATATAATATAATAAATTATATACTTTTTTTAAAGTTGTATTTTACTTTCATTGATAGATTTTTATGAATTTGCTGTCTATGTTCAGGTATCTTATGGCAATAAAAAGATTTTTTGAGAAAATCTGTTTTGAATCTAGTTTTTATAAATGTAATTTTATAATAAGAAGAAATCTTAACCCAAACATTAATGGTAATTTAACCCATGTGATGGGTTCTGACTTTCAACACAATTTTTGGTAACCTCAACTTTACAGATTGGTCAGTTTGGCAACATTTAGGAGATTATATACCAATATATGTGGATATATGTGGATTCTAAATATCACATTATAGTTTACATACAAATATCCTGTCATCCTGTATCAATGTGAGGTCAGAGGTCAAATGTACAAATGAATACCTGTTATCTGTGACCTACTCCTACAGAGGCTGTGTGTAATCAGAGTAAAACATCTGCCATATACAATAGTTGCTACTAAAATCTTTGATTGAATACAATGACACACACACGTGTTCAGTCTAGGCTGAAAATGTAGACATTTGTGTGACAATAAAAACAGGCAATATTCACAATATAATCTTTTTAGGATTTTATTAATTAAAAAAATCAATTTAGAGTGCCCAATAAGATTAGCTGTGTATTAGTTGACAAAAAACAAAACCCCAATAATCTGACAATTCCCTCTGAGCAAGTGTAGCCCAGATGGAAAAAACAACACATTTACACCAATAATAGAGAAGAAAGAGTATTTATTCTCTTTATTTTAACTGTCCACACCAACAAAGCGTCATATTTCCTATGACCATTGAATGCACCTCTCAGTTCACCCCACGTGAGGGCAACTAGCTCAGCAACCAATCAGAGCCTACCCAGGCCGCATTGACCCTGTCAGCCAGGAAGTGAGGTGAAGGGGCATGGAGTTCCCGGGTTTTTTCTCATCTCAGCAAGAGGAGTGGAGGCATCTGCTACTTAAATCGAGAAATCCACGGACAAAAGAAAGGGAAAAACTCAGAATTGAGAGGAAAGGAAGCCAGCATACTTACCTGCTGGAAATCCGGAGTCGAGTGGCTGGATGAAGGAGAGAAGCAACGTCGGTAAGAGAAGTGTTATTCCGAAGGAAAAAAAAGTTGTAGAGACTTACCGTCGTGATCACGCTAATGCTAGCTTGGTGTCTCACAGGCTAACCACTCACCTTTCATCCGGAGAGCTGCTGCAATTCCGACACCAGTGTGTGTTGGGCTTTTGTGAAACAGAGCAACGGTGAGCAACATGTTCTTAGCCGCTCTAAAGCTAATTTTTGGCAGTTCACTGTGAGTTTAAAGTAACCTAGAGGGTAATTTTTAGTGCATTTCTCTCTCACGAATAGGCCTATAGTGTGGAGAAATTAAGCACACTGCTTTAATACCTCTGAACTGAACTCACATGTATATTTTGTTGCTTATTTGCACATAGTTCTGAATTTGTTATGGTGTATTGTATTTTGAATGTCAATGGTTACTTACCATAAGTATTGTTTAATTAATGTTTACGTGAATAGAGAAATTTGAGCAACTTAGATGTTTAGTTCTCATATTTGATATACTTGAAAATTGAATGTTGTACAACAGAACTGTGAGATTTGATAAGATTTAAGATGTTAATGCAATGAATATGAGGTTGATGCAATATTTTGATTTTGTATTTTAACCTTAAACAATGCATCTGAAACAGACTGATTAGAATGTACATTTTATGACCTGGATTATAGGTCAGGTTTTTTGGAGAGGACAGAAAAGTCCAAGGACCAGGACGATATTCCGGTTGTGATAGATGGCGAGCCAACCACTTTGAGGACGATCTACCCCAAAAGAAGATACACACCACACACTCATACATTCCAATTACACTCACAAGGACCTTTGAAGTCTGCTATCGCCAGCTTAACTCTAAATTCTTAAAGGGCCCCAACGAGTACTTTTATTTTGTTTGAGTGTGCACACTATTTATTTTATTTTATTTTATTTTTTTTCTTTATCTGTACAAATTGGACAAATATCTGTTATACCTTGTAACAATACAAGAGTGGCTACTCAAAAGTTAACATTGTGTCCAGGTCATTATTGCTGCTCAATACTTTGGCTCCATACGAATTTGGTGTCTTCTGATTCTGGCCAGGGTCTTATTACGAGCCCAAGTAATTATTGCGCTGTAATTCACCTTTATACCTTAAAGTTGGTTACAGAAGTGGCGAGCCAGCCAGGAGCCATTTGATTTGAGCATCAATATTGAGGCGATGACCAGCATGGATTTCATACAAAAGTCTGGTGTCAAAATACCTAATGCGGTTGTTGTCGCTGGGATAACACACGTATCTGAGAAAGATGAACACGTCATTGACTTTTTGAAACAGTATGGTAAAATCGCAAGAGTCCTTTTTGTTGATGATTCACTGTCCGACTTCTACCAAAACCTGATCGTTGAATACTCTAGCAGTTCAGCCTTAGAAGGTTTAGAACCTTGTTTGCCATACACGTACACAGCACAAGTTGATCCCAGCGTTGTCTATGAAATTAAAACACTCAGTAGCATGTACACTACCAAGGTTGGGAGTAATGTTACAAAGACCTACTTGGCTGAACTCAAGGAACTAGCCAAGCTGAGTGGCAAAGACTACGGTGAGGTGCTGAAGGAGATGATGTGTCAGATTGGGGAGGATGTTGAAGCCATGCGACCTACCACTGAAGAACCTTCTCCCACGTATGTCGAGACCACTGTTGTATCTCCGCCCGCTCCTAAAGAGCGACAGTGTCACACCTCACATTCAGATGTTACACCAAATGATATTGGTGCTACTGATCATGTTCCCCTCACTAATGGAAGGAGAGCAGCGTCCCTTTCAGTAAGTGACTTGAACCCACCTGACATTCAGAAGGTCGTGGTAGAGCATATCGTACGAAGGCAAGATGTGTTCCCACACATCCAGTCCCAGGTGAGACTCCGTTCCTTCTCCGGTAAGGTTCCCAGACCTAACAACGAAACTGATTATGACACATGGCGCACACAAATTGCACTGCTCCAAAATGATCCCAGCATGTCCCCCCTGCAAATATCCAGAAAGATCCATGAGAGCCTGCTCCCACCAGCAGCTGATATAGTTAAGAGTTTACGGCCCGAGTCACCACCTGCAACTTATTTGCAGCTTCTAGATTCTGCCTTTGGCACTGTAGAAGATGGGGAGGAGCTTTTCGCTCAATTCCTGAACACCCTTCAAGATCCAGGTGAGAAATCATCCACTTACCTTCACCGGCTACAGCTAGCATTAAACAGAGCCATGAAGAGGGGGGGAGTCGCATGTGAAGAAGTGGACAAACACCTACTTAAACAGTTCTGCAGGGGATGTTGGGACAACGACCTACTCAGCGCCCTGCAACTTGAACAAAAGAAGAGCAGCCCACCCCAATTCTCAGATCTGTTGTTAATGATTCGCTCTGAGGAAGATCGACAGCAAGCAAAAACTAGTCGTATGAGAAAACACATTGGCACCACAAAGCAGAGAACTCAGTTACAGTTCCAGGGTGCACATGTTTGTGAACCAGAGGAGAAACATGAGAGTGGCATTGCTGCTATTGAGGATCTGCGAAAGCAGGTGGCGAGTCTGCAAAGTCAACTGACTACATTTATGTCACAGAAAAAGACAAAATTTGCAAACAGCAAGGGATCTGTAGGGAAGCCGCAGAGTAAGATGTCAAAGCCACATGATGTAGATGGACGTATGCAAAGACAGACTTCAAAGAGGCAAACAGGCAGACCCAAGCCCTGGTATTGTTTCAACTGCGGTGAAGATGGACATATCGCTCCATGCTGTGTTGGCCCTGCTAACCCCAACCTAGTAGCAGAAAAAAAGAAGCAGTTGGAGGAGAAACAACGCCAGTGGGAAGCGCGACATTGTACAGTTTCACCTTTAAACGACTAACAGTTCCTGTTGTGGGACAAACAGGAGCTGAGGAGAGTCAACAACGTCCCTCAGACGTAAACAATGGCGACAAAATCACAGCTGAGGTTAACAAAGTAAGTACCCCAGAAAAGATTGTCAAAGCACAAACATGTTCTGGCTTAAACCATTCAGAGAAGAAACAATCTTTCCAACTCCCTAAACAGCTGATTGGTGCCAGAAGTACAGCTAAAGTGACTGTGAGAGGTGAAGAAGTCAACTGTCTTCTTGACTCAGGCTCCCAAGTTACCACTGTTCCTGAGTCATTTTACCAGCAGCACCTTTCAGAGCAGAAGATCAAGCCACTACATGACCTCTTAGAAGTGGAAGGTGCGAATGGCCAGCTAGTGCCTTACTTTGGCTATATAGAAATGACCATAACTTTTCCAAAGGACTTTACAGGTGTTCCAGTAGATGTAAACACACTTGCTTTAATCGTCCCTGACACTTCACAATCCCTCATGCTCATAGGCACAAACACCCTAGATGTACTGTTCGACATCTACTCAAAGACTGACTTAGCCAATCGTCAACCCTTCCCACATGGCTACAAAGTAGTTTTCAAAATCATTGAGTTGAGACGGAAGCAGACAAGTGACAACCATCAGGGAGTAGTGAAGCTACTAGGCAAAATGCCTCAAGTCATTCCAGCTGGTTCAACTGTAGTGGTGGAGGGAGTCGCCCTTGGCAAGGGCCTTCAGGATGAAAAATCAGTTGTCATTGAGTACCCGTCATCGTCCCCCTTGCCCGGTGGCCTGCTACTTAAAGCCGGTTTGGTTGACTTTCCCCAGCGGCGGCCCCACAAGTTGCCAGTTATTATAAGCAACGAGTCTGACCACGACATTGTCATCCCTGCCAAGTGTACTATTGCAGAGGTTAGTGCTTATCAGACCATCCTATTAAAGGAACACAACAAGACCAAACAGTCAGAACCACCCCAGAGAACTCCAGAGACTCCGTCTTTCCAAGAGCCCACCATAACTTTCAATTTTGGTGACTCCCCAGTTCCACTGGAATGGAAACAGCGCATCACTCAGCAGCTCAGTGGCATGCCTGAGGTGTTTGCACAGCATGACCTGGATTTTGGCCGGACGGACCAGGTGCGACATCATATAAAACTTTCAGATGACACGCCTTTCAAACTACGTGCCCGGCCAATCCACCCACGGGACATTGAGGCTGTCCGGAAGCACATTCAGGAACTCCTTGATGCAGGAGTTATTAGAGAGTCAGAGTCCCCATTTGCGTCACCCATAGTGGTAGTCCGGAAAAAGAACGGCCAAGTCCGGTTGTGCATTGATTATAGGCGTCTAAACCTCCAGACTATAAAAGATGCGTACAGCCTTCCGAAGCTAGAGGACACGTTCTCAGCCCTCAATGGTTCACAGTGGTTCTCTGTTCTTGATCTAAAATCAGGGTACTACCAGATCGAAGTCGAAGAAGCAGACAAACCGAAGACGGCCTTCGTGTGCCCTCTCGGCTTCTGGGAGTTCAACAGAATGCCTCAGGGTGTAACGAACGCCCCCAGCACGTTCCAGAGGTTAATGGAGCGGTGCATGGGGGATATGCATTTGAAGGATGCATTGGTCTTTCTTGATGACGTGATAATATTCTCCCGAACCCTTGAGGAACATGAAGAAAGACTCATGAAAGTGCTCACTCGTCTAAAAGAGTTTGGGTTAAAGCTGTCACCAGAGAAATGCGTCTTCTTCCAGACTTCAGTCCGTTATCTGGGACATGTGGTCTCCAGAAATGGTGTTCAGACTGACCCTGAGAAGATTTCGGCTCTTAAAACATGGCCTGTCCCAGAGACTCTGCGAGAGTTAAAGTCGTTTCTTGGTTTTGCTGGGTACTATAGAAGGTTCGTTAAGGGGTATTCCAGCATTGTGAAACCTCTCCACAACTTAACTTCAGGGTACCCACCTAGCCACAAGAAATCAAAAGTAAACACAAGACAAAATGCACATCAGTACCATGACCCAAAAGACCCTTTCGGAGGTCGCTGGACACCAGCTTGCCAGCAAGCCTTTGAGTCAGTCATCCAAAGTCTCACCACTGCCCCTGTACTTGCCTTCGCTGACCCCCAGAAACCCTATATACTGCACACCGATGCCAGTACCACCGGGCTCGGTGCTGTATTGTATCAGGAGCAAGAGGGACAACTTAGAGTCATAGGCTATGCAAGTAGAGGGCTGTCACGGAGCGAAAATCGCTATCCAGCGCACAAGTTGGAGTTTCTGGCGCTCAAGTGGTCAGTTACAGAAAAGTTCAGCGACTATCTCTATGGCAACCACTTCACCGTTGTAACGGATAGTAATCCGCTGACTTACATTTTGACTTCAGCAAAACTTGACGCAACTAGCTATAGGTGGCTAGCAGCACTGTCCACATTCTCTTTCAAACTCCTCTATCGTCCAGGGAAGCAGAATGGAGATGCAGATGGATTATCGCGCAGACCACACGGAGGGCTAGCGGACGATCTGAAATCACAAAAGGAGATTGAACGCATTCAACAGTTCACTCAAGATCACCTTTGTGATCCAGACAACATCAATGCCGTAAATCAGTCTGTGGTGAAAGCAATCTGTGAGAGGCAGTTCACCTACAGCGTCAGTCCTGACAATGAAAGAGAGGCAGATGCAGATTGTGTTGCCTTGGTGGAGGTGCTTGCTATGTCTCCTAGTGCTGTACCTGATAGCTATGGGCAAGAGGAACAGTTTGGAGGTCTGCCAACCATTCCCCATCTAACAGAGGCAGAGCTGGCAGACGAGCAAAGAGCCGATCAGTGTATAAAGCATGTTATTTCCCAGATCGAATATGGGGACACACCACCTCCAACCGTGCGTACACAGCTCCCTGAACTTCCACTGCTCCTCCGAGAGCTTAACCGTCTTGAGCTCCACAACAATGTCTTGTACCGGCGACGCCAAGAGGGGTCCCAGACAACCTACCAGCTTGTACTTCCAGCTGAGCTTCGCAACACAGTCCTCACCAGCCTGCATGACCATATGGGTCACATGGGAGTCGATCGTACACTGGACCTTGTAAGGACAAGATTTTATTGGCCAAGGATGGCTTTGGACGTGGAAAGGAAGGTGAAGACGTGTGGCAGGTGCGTGCGGAGGAAGGCACGGCCTGAAAGAGCGGCCCCCTTGGTCAACATTAATACGACACGACCTCTTGAACTCTTGTGCATGGACTTCTTGTCCCTGGAAGCTGACAAGAGTGGAACCAAGGATATATTGGTGATCACGGACCACTTCACTAAGTTTGCAGTTGCTATCCCAACACCTAATCAAAAGGCCCGCACAGTAGCAAGGTGTCTGTGGGAGAACTTTATGGTACACTATGGCATCCCAGAAAAATTGCATAGTGACCAGGGTCCCGATTTTGAGTCCCGCACAATCAAGGAACTCTGTCAGGTGGCTGGTATCCACAAGGTGAGGACAACCCCATACCATCCTAGGGGCAATCCTGTGGAACGATTTAATCGTACCTTGCTTGACATGTTGGGCACTCTCCGTGATCAAGATAAGTCCTGTTGGCGTGACCATGTAAGACCCCTGGTCCACGCTTATAACTGCACCAGGAATGAAGTGACTGGTTTCACCCCGTACGAACTGATGTTCGGACGCCAACCTCGGTTGCCAGTTGACCTTGCATTCAACTTACCAGTACAAGAGGAACAACACTCATCTCACTCTGAATATGTGCAAAAGCTCAAGTCACGTCTCAAAGAAAGCTACAAGTTAGCTATGGACAAGGCTGCAAAGATAGCTCACAAGAACAAAATGAGGTTTGACAGATATGTAATTGCCTCAGACTTGGAAGCTGGAGATCGGGTACTGGTCAGGAATGTCCGTATCCGGGGGAAACATAAGATTTCAGACAAGTGGGAACACACTGTGCATGTAGTGGTGAGAAGGGCAGGTAACCTCCCAGTATATACGGTTAAGCCTGAAAACAAAGACGGTCCCCTAAGAACACTACACCGGGATCTGTTGCTACCATGTGGCTACCTACCTGTGGAGGAAAGCAGTGAGCATGTACAGAAGCCAGTGTCACGCAGGCCAAGAACCCGTGCAAATCCGGAGCTAGAGGAAGAGAACCCCTCAGACGAAGAAGATGATCTGCTTATTCCTGTTTGGTTGAGTCCCCCTGTCCACACAGTGAGTGAGAGTCCTGTAAATGTTCCTGATATTGACAACCCACCTGTTTTTGACGGCCAATCTGATTTTGGCAACATACCTGATATGCCTAACAGTACTACAGATAATACTGAGTACTTATCTACCAATGGAGTCACACTGACCGAACAAGTGGATGAAACAACCTTAACTGAAAATGACTCACCTGTTGATGACCCAGACGTCCAAGAAAGGCAACTTCCATTTCAGGAGGCTGGCACCAGAGGTGTGAATCCTGAGGAGAGAATGGAGGAGACACTCCCAGTGGATACAAGGGAAAACGCCGATACAAATGATTCTGTAAGGAGATCTGAGAGAAACCGTCGTCCGCCACGACGGCTTGACTATACGGAACTAGGCAATCCTCTGATCACTGCAGCAAAATCATTCTTGCAAGGACTGTCTTCAGCTTGGGAAGATGTCATCAGTGATGGTGAAGAGCCTGTTCCGCCCTCTTCCTTGACCCGTCAAATAATCATCATTTAACTGTCTACCATGCACAGGGACGTGCATGAGTTCAGGAGGGGAGGGTGTAGCCCAGATGGAAAAAACAACACATTTACACCAATAATAGAGAAGAAAGAGTATTTATTCTCTTTATTTTAACTGTCCACACCAACAAAGCGTCATATTTCCTATGACCATTGAATGCACCTCTCAGTTCACCCCACGTGAGGGCAACTAGCTCAGCAACCAATCAGAGCCTACCCAGGCCGCATTGACCCTGTCAGCCAGGAAGTGAGGTGAAGGGGCATGGAGTTCCTGGGTTTTTTCTCATCTCAGCAAGAGGAGTGGAGGCATCTGCTACTTAAATCGAGAAATCCACGGACAAAAGAAAGGGAAAAACTCAGAATTGAGAGGAAAGGAAGCCAGCATACTTACCTGCTGGAAATCCGGAGTCGAGTGGCTGGATGAAGGAGAGAAGCAACGTCGGTAAGAGAAGTGTTATTCCGAAGGAAAAAAAAGTTGTAGAGACTTACCGTCGTGATCACGCTAATGCTAGCTTGGTGTCTCACAGGCTAACCACTCACCTTTCATCCGGAGAGCTGCTGCAATTCCGACACCAGTGTGTGTTGGGCTTTTGTGAAACAGAGCAACGGTGAGCAACATGTTCTTAGCCGCTCTAAAGCTAATTTTTGGCAGTTCACTGTGAGTTTAAAGTAACCTAGAGGGTAATTTTTAGTGCATTTCTCTCTCACGAATAGGCCTATAGTGTGGAGAAATTAAGCACACTGCTTTAATACCTCTGAACTGAACTCACATGTATATTTTGTTGCTTATTTGCACATAGTTCTGAATTTGTTATGGTGTATTGTATTTTGAATGTCAATGGTTACTTACCATAAGTATTGTTTAATTAATGTTTACGTGAATAGAGAAATTTGAGCAACTTAGATGTTTAGTTCTCATATTTGATATACTTGAAAATTGAATGTTGTACAACAGAACTGTGAGATTTGATAAGATTTAAGATGTTAATGCAATGAATATGAGGTTGATGCAATATTTTGATTTTGTATTTTAACCTTAAACAATGCATCTGAAACAGACTGATTAGAATGTACATTTTATGACCTGGATTATAGGTCAGGTTTTTTGGAGAGGACAGAAAAGTCCAAGGACCAGGACGATATTCCGGTTGTGATAGATGGCGAGCCAACCACTTTGAGGACGATCTACCCCAAAAGAAGATACACACCACACACTCATACATTCCAATTACACTCACAAGGACCTTTGAAGTCTGCTATCGCCAGCTTAACTCTAAATTCTTAAAGGGCCCCAACGAGTACTTTTATTTTGTTTGAGTGTGCACACTATTTATTTTATTTTATTTTATTTTTTTTCTTTATCTGTACAAATTGGACAAATATCTGTTATACCTTGTAACAATACAAGAGTGGCTACTCAAAAGTTAACATTGTGTCCAGGTCATTATTGCTGCTCAATACTTTGGCTCCATACGAATTTGGTGTCTTCTGATTCTGGCCAGGGTCTTATTACGAGCCCAAGTAATTATTGCGCTGTAATTCACCTTTATACCTTAAAGTTGGTTACACAAGCACTCGGCGACAGTGGGGAGGAAAAACTTTCTTTTAAAGGAAAAACTTTCTTTTAAAAGAAAGAAACCTCCGGCAGAACCAGGCTCAGTGAGGGACGGCCATCTGCCTCGGCCGGTCGTGGGGTTTATAAAATGACTTGTTAGCCATTTTAAAGAGTTTGATGTCAACTAATACACTTAAACTGTCCAAATAATTTTAAATAAATATTTACAGTCAATCCTGACGGATTGCTTACAGAACATTGATTTTGTTTTGTCTGTGTGCGAACCCGTAGCTTGAACCCACAGAGGAAAAGAAGCTTGTGATGAAAGGTTCACTTTCCAATACAGTTATGGTATGCTCTCTGAAGACCTGAATAATGAGATCATAAACGTATTTGTGTTCCGATGACATTAATATCAGAATCATAGCTGGGTCTTTCCATTTCTCTATGAGAGACTTGTAGACCATGTCACTGAGGAATGTCACATATTCAGTGGGGATTTGAATTTTTTTGATTCGCGGCCAAACTTTACCGAACAGCCGTTTGGAGATGGCATCGGCTTTTTCAGGAGAGCAGGGTATCTCGGCATATTCAACGACATGCTTCACCAAGTCCTCAATACAGACTTCCACAGAAGACCTGTATTTTTGAACTACTTCAGCAGCGCTAAGGGCTGGATTCTCCATCAACTCGATCAAGTGCTTTTTAATTATATCGATCGTCAAGTTTTGCAATACTGGGTCCCTGTCATTCAGTAATACGATCAAGTGCTTGTCTTCACAGAATGCTTTGTTGCGGAGCTCTTGGTAAATGGCTTCATCGAGACCTTTTAATTTTTTTTTATTAATATGCAGGTCTTTGATGCGGTAATCAGACATCACCTTGTCAAAGAGTAGTTTGTGAAGTTTAACTGAAGGTTTGTGGTGGGAAGGTTTTGCAGCATGTGAGAGCACAGCATGAATAAGTGTGCTCACACGCTCTTTTTGGTCAGCATCATAAGAGCTGCTTCTAACACCAGATGGTGAGTTTTCCTCCGGTATTGGAAATATATTAGCTTTAAAGTCCTGTAAAAGTGTTTTGGCGATCTTCTTAGTTTCTGATGGCTGGTCTCCATCATCTTCAGTTTTTCCAAACCAAGCGAATAGCCTTCTAAGTAGGCTTCGCTTCTTTCGGAAGAGGTGATCTTTGAATACAGAAATGACCACTTCTTGAGCTAGTGGTAGCGCAATGATAACGAGATTAGGTGGAATATCCAAGACCTTTGTAATGTCTTTGAAAATTGCTTTTTCAAGACTTTTCACTCTATTTTGTTTGATGTTTAGAGTTTTTTCTTTAATTTGCGCCCACAGAGCCGGGAAGAGTTGCTGTTGAATTAAATCTGTTGGCGGCACCTTTGCCTTTCTTGAGGCGCGTGCAATTACAGCATTTATGAGCTCTTTAACGAGCAGCTGTTGGTCCAAAAGTTGAGCTTTGGAGTCCTTGGTGGGCTCAGCCACTGGTCCATTTTTTGGCCCCTCTGCTAATTCTGAATCTGATACCAGATCAGCTAACTGTGGATCCTCCCGATTCATGTGCTGGGTGTACGAATGGGGGCAGCACGCACAGTGCGTCGATTTCTCCTCGACTCCCTGTAAACTCGTCTCCCCCAAGTTGACACTCTCCCCTGGGTCGACATCACACTCAAAGTCATTAATCATTGGCATGACTTCAGACATGGTGATATGAAACAATTCAGATGTAAACATGCCAAGTACCTGCTTGGTGTGTTCATCTGAGCTCCCTTTTTTCAGTGCATGCCACTGTTCTTCTGTGATGTTCATAAAGAAGTGTCTAATTCTGGATTTTATATTTTCGCTAACTTCAGTCAAAGGATTCATCTCTGTATTTGTATTCATGTTTTCTGTTAACTGATACGCTCGGCTGTGAAACGATGCTTCTTACTAAACTGAAAGGGTAACTAACCCCTACTTAAGGATTTTTCTAACGCAACGTCACATAAGACATCAAAGGATCAAAGAGATTCTAGCGCTAAGCTCCGCCCACATCCGGGATGACGGCGGAACTTAGCTCTAGCGTTACCTAGCAACCGCTATACACACAACGACGATCCTCTGTTGTTGTGATTCAGTGAAAGTTGTGTGGATGTGAAACGTATAGCCTACTGGTGCACTGCTTTAACCCACACCAAATAGTTTTAAAATCCTCCGTTTAAAGTTAGAATGTGAAGCGACCCCCCACTGTGTTGTTATCGGATTTCCATGATGGCTGGTGAGCTATGCTAATTTAAATGGCACACAGCTATCAGAATGGTCACGTGTTCGTCTTATTAAAGAACATTACAGGTGATCACGCGCGGTGAGTTACAGCCAGCAAGGAGTCAGGCAGTTTTTGTGTGCATGTCTGTGCACGTGGACATTTTTATAGCTTTGTTTTGTCTTCACAGAGTCGTTTTATCATTCATCCAGTGCACCGCCCACCCTTTTTATTTATTTATTTATTCTTTAGCTTTTTTAAATGCTGATGGAAATAAAGCATTTGCCAGTTTCCCACAACTGCTTTTACTTTGAAAGCTGGGCCCGGAAGTATTATTTTATCCTGCAGTAATCCACAGGTCACATCGCTGCTTGGTGCCAGAATAATTATGCCGACGCACTAACCAAAAATGAAACTCAATGCTTTACAATCCCGTTGCCTCCATATATGAAAACAGCCCTTTAAGGTTAAATATTCAAATCTCAGACACGGATTCCCTGTCAGAATAAATATTTCAAGCTTTCAGTTAACCTGTCACCAAATTTACATTTTGAACATTTGATTTTCAGTATGATTGTTCAAATCTATAGATTTTGCATCTCTATCATAGATAGCTTGGCCAATAAAGGCCTGAAACTGTTCCCCAAGTGACTCCCAAAAAAAAAAAAACAGCACAGAGAAACCTGCAGCACCTTTGGCAGTAATCACACTGAACACTGGTGCACCACAGGGGTGTGTACTGAGCCCTCTCCTTTACTCACTCTACACCCATGACTGCACGGCCACTAACAACTCCAACATCATTGTGAAGTTTGCGGATGACACTACAGTGGTGGGTCTTATCACCAACGGTGATGAGACGGCTTACAGGGAGGAGGTCAGCGCCCTGACCCACTGGTGTCAAGACAACCATCTCACCCTCAATGTCGCAAAGACAAAGGAGTTGATAGTGGACTTCCGGAGGTGCAGAGAAGTACGCACCCCCATCACCATCAACGGCGCTGCTGTGGAGAGAGTGAGCAGCTTCCGCTTCCTTGGTGTACATCTGGCTGAGGATCTTACGTGGTCAGTACACATAAACAAAACAGTGAAGAAGGTGCAGCAGCGCCTCTTCTTTCTCAGGAGACTGAAAAGATTCGGCATGAGCCCCCGCATCCTCAGGACCTTCTATCGCTGTGCCATTCAGAGCATCCTCACCGGATGCATCACCACCTGGTACGGCAACAGCACCGCTTACAACCGCAAAGCTCTCCAGAGAGTAGTGCGGTGCTCTGAGCTGATAATTGGAGGTGAGCTTCCCTCCCTCCAAGACATCTACAGGAAGCGGTGCCTGAGGAAAGCGTCGAGGATCATCAAGGACTCCAGTCACCCCAGCCATCAAATGTTCAGACTACTTCCATCAGGAAGGAGGTTTTGCAGTATCCGGTCCCGTACCAGCAGACTGAGAGACAGCTTTTTCCATCAGGCCATCAGACTGCTGAACACTTCATAGACACCTCACCTCCACTACTGGAACTTCAACATTATGCACTACATACTGTACATTAATGCCACTGTTTTGCACAATATCCAACTACAAACCTCTGTATATTTTATTTTATTGTTTACTCTATTTAATTTGTAAAATATGTATACACACACACACACGTAGAAAAAATATTTAGTATACACATCCAGTAATGTATATACTATTATATATTGTACATATATTTATTAGTCTCAGATTTAGCCATTCTTATATTTTGCTTGTTTTACGTTATTGTATTTTTGCACAACTCTGTTGCTTGTGAAGCTCGCACACAAGAATTTCACTCACATGTACTGTACCAGTGTACCTGCACATGTGACGTGACAATAAAAGTGATTTGATTTGATAACTTGAAGCAATGGTGTTTCTGTATGATTTTATTGCTGTTTCATATCACTGTGGAGGAATTTCGTTCCACTCTTCTTTACAATGTTGCTTCAGTTTATTGAAGTTTGGGGGTATTTGTTTACGCACATCTCTCTTAAGGTCGCACCAACGGATTTCCATCAGGTTAAGGTCTGAACTTTGTCATTGCATTGAACTTCTGGAATACTCTTCCCCTGTCAGTGAGGGAAAGTGCAAGTCTCCTTATCTTTAAGAGTCACTTAGAAGGGTGGCTGAGGCACACGCAAACATGTGATCATGTTTAATTAATCATGCTTTATGTTGGACGTGAAAAAGAGTTAGTGTATTACAAAAAGGGAAACAACTATTAGTGTAATGGGTCAGTGCAATATCAGGACAGTCAGGGCATGTGTGGGGTTTGTGCAATATAACTGATGTGTTTCCGTTATTGTTATCTGTATTGTCCTCTGTTTTCCACTCTTCTTGTCATTGTTTGTTCTAATTTAATGTGATCACTGTTTTTGTCCTGTTATTGTTGTCTCTGTATGTTTTTACTAACTTGTGTGTAACACCAACCTGCCAGAGGGTCTGCAGATGGAAATTAGCCCAAGGCTATAATCTGTATTAAACTGATGAGAAGCTGTGTTCACCCTCTGCCAGGGTGGAAACCACTATGCACCTCTGTGATCCACCCGTCATAATGTCAGCACACTCACTAGACACACACAGAGACCTCATCAGAATCCTGTATACACAGCAAGTCTGTAAGCACGTGCTGTGTGCGTGTCTATGCATGAGCGTATGAATCCATACAGGGTTTTGTGGGTCTTCATGTGTGGACGAAGCTGGACTCCCAGTTTCTGGCAGCGCTCGATCATCCTCTGGGCATTCCTCTTCGCTTTGTCCACATCCACCACAAAAGCAGGAGTACACAGGGCTGAGAGAGGATCTCCCTCCATACTGGCAGCACTGGAGTGCACACACACACACACACACACAAACACACACACACACACACACACACACACACACACACACACACACACACACACACACACAAAGCACTTCAGATATTTCCCATGCAATTAAATTCTATTGCATGATTGACTCAACCAGCATATTTCAACAGTTATATTTATAAGTATCTGCTATACATGCATGAATCAGCAAGTAAACTTCATTACACTTGGGTGTAGTTTTGCAACGTCTGATTATGTAATGCAGCGCACTTTGAACTTTGACAACACTAACTTAAACTTAAACACTAACTTTACAAATGCACTGCAACTCATCAAATTGTATGTGATCCAATTCACTCTTTAAGCAGTTTTTTATTCCTCCTCTTTTTGGTACTATAAAGACCTTCCGATAATATTATCGTGCATCATAACGATAGATAGAATAAAATCATACTGCTTTCGAATCTGCATAATAGCGTTTGTGAAACAGTGAGGGAACCACCAGCACATTAACAAGCATCGGAAACAACAACAATAACAACAAAAAATGCAGACAAATGCAGCACAAACCACATTTTACCTTTTCAAAACAGCGAATCTGCTTTTTCTATGGAAGTTCCGATCACATTACTACGGTGTCCTCGAGGAGTCAAAAATAATGAAAAAAGTACAATCAGGGATAACCTTTTGCAAATCATAAAATAAATCATAGAAAAAACATCTAATATAGTAGCATAGTAGCATATAATACAGTAGCAGGAACAGAGCGGGAGGGAAATAGAGAGATAGCGAGCCAGGGACAACAACAAGAGACAACATCGTCACGTTGGAAAGGTATAGTCATCATCCACAACTATTTTCAGTTGTGGATGATAAAGGATTCAGAAAGTTTATCCATGCAGTGAATCCTATGTATGCGATTCCAAGAAGGAAAACACTCTCCCAAAAATCATCCCAGACCTATATGACAGAGAATGTGCATCTTCTTTTTGTTTTGCATATTTTCATTTATGTTTTATTGTGCTGTGGTTTGCAGTGTTTTGTGTTGTTTTACTTGAAATTTGTTTAAAAGGAAAAAGCAGAAAATTTAAAAAGTTAAAAGTTGAAATGTAAATAGTTTTTTTGTATTTTATAATTTATTAATTAGATTTTATGTGGAGTGAATAAACAAAAGTATACTTACGGTGGCCCCTAGAGACAAAGCACGTACAAACTCCAAAACTCAATGGAAATGCTCCAGGATCATAGTGGCTACACAAGCCAGGAAGTACTAACGACCAGATTTGGTGTGGTAGTAACAGGTAAATGGACTTTTGTTTTTTAATCATTTGAATATATATGAGTGTTTGTGTATAAATACACAAACAATACACATATGTTTCAATTGTGTAATTTAAGGTAGCTCTGTTTTGAAAGTTCAGTTAATGCAAGCAACGTGTTTTGGAGTCTAAGGTCTGTTGATGGCTGCATCAAAGCATTTTTTTGTTTTTGATGCAAGCTACCCAGAGTCATGCGCCCAGCTTGGGAATTCCTTCACACTGTCATCTATCCCAGGAACAGATGAATCCCAGGACATGAACCAAATATGATCAAATGAATGAGGGCTCATTTAGCTATGATGTAAGTGTAAAATGTTGCTCATAAAGGTGCATGAAATTATCTTAGAGGGAGATTCCCTCTTGCCACTTTTCCAAAGTGTTGATGTATGTGCGGAGGTAATCATCAATTCATCATTTTTTTAAAGTTGAGATTTTTTTTTAAATGTGAATTGCTCTAAGAACAGAGCAGGCATTACATACCATGTCTTCATCTGTGTTTACATGCATTTGCATGTGATGTAACCAAAAGACTGATTTGAAGTAATGGATATAATATAATGAATTATATACTTTTTTTAAAGTTGTATTTTACTTTCATTGATAGATTTTTATGAATTTGCTGTCTATGTTCAGGTATCATATGGCAATAAAAAGATTTTTTGAGAAAATCTGTTTTGAATCTAGTTTTTATAAATGTAATTTTATAATAAGAAGAAATCTTAACCCAAACATTAATGGTAATTTAACCCATGTGATGGGTTCTGACTTTCAACACAATTTTTGGTAACCTCAACTTTACAGATTGGTCAGTTTGGCAACATTTAGGAGATTATATACCAATATATGTGGATATATGTGGATTCTAAATATCACATTATAGTTTACATACAAATATCCTGTCATCCTGTATCAATGTGAGGTCAGAGGTCAAATTTACAAATGAATACCTTTTATCTGTGACCTACTCCTACAGAGGCTGTGTGTAATCAGAGTAAAACATCTGCCATATACAATAGTTGCTACTAAAATCTTTGATTGAATACAATGACACACACACGTGTTCAGTCTAGGCTGAAAATGTAGACATTTGTGTGACAATAAAAACAGGCAATATTCACAATATAATCTTTTTAGGATTTTATTAATTAAAAAAATCAATTTAGAGTGCCCAATAAGATAAGCTGTGTATTAGTTGACAAAAAACAAAACCCCAATAATCTTACAATTCCCTCTGAGCAAGCACTCGGCGACAGTGGGGAGGAAAAACTTTCTTTTAAAGGAAAAACTTTCTTTTAAAAGAAAGAAACCTCCGGCAGAACCAGGCTCAGTGAGGGACGGCCATCTGCCTCGGCCGGTCGTGGGGTTTATAAAATGACTTGTTAGCCAATTTAAAGAGTTTGATGTCAACTAATACACTTAAACTGTCCAAATAATTTTAAATAAATATTTACAGTCAATCCTGACGGATTGCTTACAGAACATTCATTTTGTTTTGTCTGTGTGCGAACCCGTAGCTCGACCCACAGAGGAAAAGAAGCTTGTGATGAAAGGTTGACTTTCCAATATAGTTACGGTATGCTCTCTGAAGACCTGAATAATGAGATCATAAACGTATCTGTGTTCCGATGACATTAATATCAGAATCATAGCTGGGTCTTTCCATTTCTCTATGAGAGACTTGTAGACCATGTCACTGAGGAATGTCACATATTCAGCGGGGATTTGAATTTTTTTGATTCGCAGCCAAACTTTACCGAACAGCCGTTTGGAGATGGCATCGGCTTTTTCAGGAGAGCAGGGTATCTCGGCATATTCAACGACATGCTTCACCAAGTCCTCAATACAGACTTCCACAGAAGACCTGTATTTTTTAACTTCTTCAGCAGCGCTAAGGGCTGGATTCTCCATCACCTCGATCAAGTGCTTCCTAATTATATTGATCGTCAAGTTTTGCAATACTGGGTCCCTGTCATTCAGTAATACGATCAAGTGCTTGTCTTCACAGAATGCTTTGTTGCGGAGCTCTTGGTAAATGGCCTCATCGAGACCTTTTAATTTTTTCTCATCAATATGCACCCCTTTGATGCGGTAATCAGCCATCATCATGTCAAAGAGTAGTTTGTGAAGTTTAACTGAAGGTTTGTGGAGGGAAGGTTTTGCAGCATGTGAGAGCACAGCATGAATAAGTGTGCTCACAAGCTCTTTTTGGTCAGCGTCATAAGAGCTGCCTCTAACACCAGATGGCAATTTTTCCCCCGGTATTGGAAATATATTAGCTTTAAAGTCCTGTAAAAGTGTTTTGGAGATCTTCTTAGTTTCTGATGGCTGGTCTCCATCATCTTCAGTTTTTCCAAACCAAGCGAATAGCCTTCTAAGTAGGCTTCGCTTCTTTCGGAAGAGGTGATCTTTGAATACAGAAATGACCACTTCTTGAGCTAGTGGTAGCGCAATGATAACGAAATTAGGTGGAATATCCAGGAGCTTTGTAATGTCTTTGAAAATTGCTTTTTCAAGACTTTTCACTCTATTTTGTTTGATGTTTAGAGTTTTTTCTTTAATTTGCGCCCACAGAGCCGGGAAGAGTTGCTGTTGAATTAAATCTGTTGGCGGCACCATTGCCTTTCTCGAGGCGCGTGCAATTACAGCATTTATGAGCTCTTTAACGAGCAGCTGTTGGTCCAACAGTTGAGCTTTGGCGTCCTTGGTGGGCTCAGCCACTGGTCCATTTTTTGGCCCCTCTGCTAATTCTGAATCTGATACCAGATCAGCTAACTGTGGATCCTCCCGATTCATGTGCTGGGTGTACGAATTAGGGCAGCACGCACAGTGCGTCGATTTCTCCTCGACTCCCTGTAAACTCGTCTCCCCCAAGTTGACACTCTCCCCTGGGTCGACATCACACTCAAAGTCATTAATCATTGGCATGACTTCAGACATGGTGATATGAAACAATTCAGATGTAAACATGCCAAGTACCTGCTTGGTGTGTTCATCTGAGCTCCCTTTTTTCAGTGCATGCCACTGTTCTTCTGTGATGTTCATAAAGAAGTGTCTAATTCTGGATTTTATATTTTCGCTAACTTCAGTCAAAGGATTCATCTCTGTATTTGTATTCATGTTTTCTGTTAACTGATACGCTCGGCTGTGAAACGATGCTTCTTACTAAACTGAAAGGGTAACTAACCCCTACTTAAGGATTTTTCTAACGCAACGTCACATAAGACATCAAAGGATCAAAGAGATTCTAGCGCTAAGCTCCGCCTACATCCGGGATGACGGCGGAACTTAGCTCTAGCGTTACCTAGCAACCGCTATACACACAACGACGATCCTCTGTTGTTGTGATTCAGTGAAAGTTGTGTGGATGTGAAACGTATAGCCTACTGGTGCACTGCTTTAACCCACACCAAATAGTTTTAAAATCCTTGGTTTAAAGTTAGAATGTGAAGTGACCCCCCACTGTGTTGTTATCGGTTTTCCATGATGGCTGGTGAGCTATGCTAATTTAAATGGCACACGGCTATCAGAATGGTCACGTGTTTGGCTTTTTTAAATGCTGATGGAAATAAAGCATTTGCCAGTTTCCCACAACTGCTTTTACTTTGAAAGCTGGGCCCGGAAGTATTATTTTATCCTGCAGTAATCCACAGGTCACATCGTTGCTTGGTGCCAGAATAATTATGCCGATGCACTAACCAAAAATGAAACTCAATGCTTTACAATCCCGTTGCCTCCACATATGAAAACAGCCCTTTAAGGTTAAATATTCAAATCTCAGACACGGATTCCCTGTCAGAATAAATATTTCAAGCTTTCGGTTAACCTGTCACCAAATTTACATTTTGAACATTTGATTTTCAGTATGATTGTTCAAATCTATAGATTTTGCATCTCTATCATAGATAGCTTGGCCAATAAAGGCCTGAAACTGTTCCCCAAGTGACTCCAGTCACCCCAGCCATCAACTGTTCAGACTACTTCCATCAGGAAGGAGGTTTTGCAGTATCCGGTCCCGTACCAGCAGACTGAGAGACAGCTTTTTCCATCAGGCCATCAGACTGCTGAACACTTCATAGACACCTCACCTCCACTACTGGAACTTCAACATTATGCACTACATACTGTACATTAATGCCACTGTTTTGCACAATATCCAACTACAAACCTCTGTATATTTTATTTTATTGTTTACTCTATTTAATTTGTAAAATATGTATACACACACACACACACACGTAGAAAAAATATTTAGTATACACATCCAGTAATGTATATACTATTATATATTGTACATATATTTATTAGTCTCAGATTTAGCCATTCTTATATTTTGCTTGTTTTACGTTATTGTATTTTTGCACAACTCTGTTGCTTGTGAAGCTCGCACACAAGAATTTCACTCACATGTACTGTACCAGTGTACCTGCACATGTTACGTGACAATAAAAGTGATTTGATTTGATAACTTGAAGCAATGGTGTTCTGTATGATTTTATTGCTGTTTCATATCACTGTGGAGGAATTTCGTTCCACTCTTCTTTACAATGTTGCTTCAGTTTATTGAAGTTTGGGGGTATTTGTTTACGCACATCTCTCTTAAGGTCGCACCAACGGATTTCCATCAGGTTAAGGTCTGAACTTTGTCATTGCATTGAACTTCTGGAATACTCTTCCCCTGTCAGTGAGGGAAAGTGCAAGTCTCCTTATCTTTAAGAGTCACTTAGAAGGGTGGCTGAGGCACACGCAAACATGTGATCATGTTTAATTAATCATGCTTTATGTTGGACGTGAAAAAGAGTTAGTGTATTACAAAAAGGGAAACAACTATTAGTGTAATGGGTCAGTGCAATATCAGGACAGTCAGAGCATGTGTGGGGTTTGTGCAATATAACTGATGTGTTTCCGTTGTTGTTATCTGTATTGTCCTCTGTTTTCCACTCTTCTTGTCATTGTTTGTTCTAATTTAATGTGATCACTGTTTTTGTCCTGTTATTGTTGTCTCTGTATGTTTTTACTAACTTGTGTGTAACACCAACCTGCCAGAGGGTCTGCAGATGGAAATTAGCCCAAGGCTATAATCTGTATTAAACTGATGAGAAGCTGTGTTCACCCCAAAAAGCTCCCAGAAATTTGGGCAAATGTCTGCTGTGAAATTTTTAGCCAAACCAAATTGCAGGTCAGTTTCAAGCTGAAAAATATGCAAGTAGTCCAAACCGTTGCTGAGATGCAGAAATGTTTTCACATACACAAAATTCAACGATTGTGCCTCCAAACAAATTACACTTACAAATGCTTGTACCACAAACGATGAAAACAGTAACTGCAAAGTTGAGACTGAAAAGTGTTACAGTTAAAGTGATAATGTGACAGCTAGCCATTCAGCTGACTCATTGGTGACTGTAATAAATGCAGGTTTCATTATAGAAGAATATCGAGGAGAAGACAGATGGCAGGGAGTCAGAAACGGGGGATGAAAGTGCAAGATGTTGAGGACAACTTATGAGGTGGCACGCTCAGCACACTAGACATTTCTCAGGAGGGTTGAGGACCCTGTTGTGTGAGCGAGGCTTGGGTCTCAGACGGGGCTGCTGGTTCTTCAGGAATGTGTCATCAGGAAATGAGGAAGGCATGGGCTCAGGCTCTGAGGGTGCCAAGACAGCAGCGGCAGTGGCAGCGGTTGGCTCTTCCTTGGCTGGTGCATTGGCTGGTGGTGTTGTTTGTCTTTCGCCACAGGCTGGCTGGCTTTGGCTTTGTGAACTTGAGGAACTGAAACAAACACGCTGACATGTGATGTCAAATTGGATACAGCCATCGTGACCTCATCCCCTGGTTATTGCACTCTGTGTTGTGTGTAGTGTGACGGACACCACCATGTTGATTTTTTGGACACAGAGGTGATCATAATTAGGTGGACCAACCAGCAAAATATTTGGGCCTGCAGGCACTGCACCTGCCCAAAGTCAAGTCCAAGCCTACAAAAGATACAAAGTCCAAGCCTAAATGGAGGGACGCAGTTACTTGTAACTCTCACAACCCCGAATTCCAACATTGGTTTTGATTAAATGTAATCTTTTTTTAAATTAAACTACATATGCTGTATGCATTTTGTTCATTTCTAAGTTGCATCAGCCAAAATACTGTCTTTAGTTAATAACATTTGAAATGATGAAGGCACTTGAAAAGTAACACAAAATTAGCTGTCTTTTCAGAAAAATACAAAAAACTTTTTGTGAGGGCACAAAACCCTGTTTACTCTTTCCCTCCACACTACAGTACAGCTTACTTACTAGACCATTGCTATTGCCTAAGTTAAAGGCATTCATGAATATCTGGATAACATAAGGAACTTCCATTGGACAGAGACCTTCCATGTTTTTTGAAAAGTACTCACGAAGCTGCAAATATCGGTTAAAAATCATTTTTATCCAAACCATGTTTCTGACACAAGTCATCAAAACTACACAAATCCAACCCCTTGATAATTAAACATATGGAGATAAGACCTTATGTCTTATAATGGTGTCTTAAAACCAGGATCATAGGCAGCCCACCTTAATAATTTTATCTCTTTTTGCAGTTGTAATCATTGAGCATTTTAACCCACTGACTTACTGCTTTGGCTGTGTATTTCTCTGGCTGTGTATTTCTCTGGCTGTGTATTTTAGGGATTTCCCCCTCTTTTCTAATCAGCCAAGTACTGATTGTAATGTGTGCTCATTGAGGATAATTCTATTGTCTTCTATTGGAATGACACCACTGCACTTAGCTGGCCTGCTAAAAAGTAGTCCTTTATGGGAGGGTTGCAACAGGATTGGCTTCTGATGTAAAAACTTTGAAAGCCCTTTGTAACTATAAGAAACAGCCCAAACTACATTATTGGTAAAAAGGCATTACACTGTTATTGTGACAGCCATTCTACTGTTACAGTTGCTAACCAACTGCAAATATGAAAAACAAAAGAAATGGAAGAAATAATTAAGCTACTCCTGAAAACTCTAGGATATGGATGTAAATGTTGCTGGTGTGGTCCATACATTTTTTATTTTTTAAATCCACATGGAGTGCTAGAGAAGCTGACCCTGTCTTTTAATGTCTCACCTGCTCTGGGTGAATGGGGGAAAAAATACAACCCGTTGTTAGTTACTAGAGATGGGATTTCCGGCTCTTTTTAGAGATCTGGCTCTTTCGGCTCAGCTCACTAAAAAGAGCCGGCTCTTTCGGCTCCGAACCGGTTCTTCAGGTTGTTTTGTTGCTTTAATTATTTAATCATTAACAATAATATAAAATTATGCAGAAAAGGAATTACTAATGTAAAAAAAAGTGGTTTTATTTATATATGTTTATATATAGCCCCTACAGACAAAGCACGTACAAACTCCAAAACACATTTCTAGCGTTTACTGAACTTCCAAAACAGAGCTACCCAGATCACTTGAATTACACAATTGAAAGCATGTGTGTATTGTTTGTGTATTTATAGACAAGCACTCATATTTATTCAAATAATTAAAAAAAAAAGTTCATTTACCTGTTACAACCACACACCAAATCCGGTTGTTGCAGCACGGTGGCACGGTGGTTAGCACTGTTGCCGCACAGCAAGAAGGTCCTGAGTTCAATTCCACCATCAGGCCGGGGTCTTTCTGTGTGGAGTTTGCATGTTCTCCCTGTGTTTGCGTGGGTTCCCTCCGGGTACTCCGGCTTCCTCCCACCGTCCAAAGACATGCATCTTGTGGGGATAGGTTAATTGGATAATCCAAATTGCCACTAGGTGTGAATATGTGAGTGCAAATGGTTGTCTGTCCCTGTGTGTTGGCCCTGCGAAAGACTGGTGACCTGTCCAGGATGTACCCCGCCTCTCGCCCTATGACAGCTGGGATAGGCTCCAGCGCCCCCCGCGACCCTGAAAAGGATAAGCGGAAGCGAATGGAGGGATGGATGAAGTTTGTACGTGCTTCTGAGTTTTTACGTGTTTTGGAGTTTTTACGTGTTTTGGAGTTTGTACGTGCTTTGTCTCTAAGGGCCACCATAAATATACTTTAATTATTCACTCCACATAAAATGTAATAAATAAATCATATAATACAAAAAACAACTATTTACATTTTAAACTTTTAACTATTTAAATTTTCAGCTTTTTCCTTTTAAACAAATTTAAAGTGAAACAACACAAAACACTGCAAACCACAACACAATTAAATATAAATTAAAATATTAAAACAAAAAGAAGATGCACATTCTCTGTCATATGGACCTGCATGATTTCTGAATCCTTTATCATCTGCAACTGAAACTAGTGGATGATTACTATACCTTTCTAATGTGACGTTGTTGCCCCTGGCTCTCTTTCTCTCTGGCTCTGTTCCTGTGCTACTGCAAGTGTAACTAATGCCGCTCCCCCCTCTGCCCAGCGCAAAGTACAGGCCGCGCATGCGGAGTTTAGCGGAAAAAAGGGCAAGAGAGAGGGTGAGAGAAAGGAAAAAAAAAACCTCACGGCTCCCAATAAAGAGCCGGCTCGCGTCGTTCACTTCAAAGACCCGGCTCTAAGAGCCATTTCGTTCGCAAACGACCCATCACTATTAGTTACGGAGAGTTATGAGCATGAAAGCTTCCTGTTCTGCAGAGTGTCAGTCTGGCTAAGCAGTTTGTTTGTGAGTCAAAGCTGTCCTTCCTTTATACAGGCCTTTATAATTAAAATACATAAAGCAAAATACACAGCAAATGAGCAGTAGAAAATATATTTTCCTTTACAATATAAAGAACTACTTTATTGGTTTGAATCATTATCCAGCAGTTCCAGCAGGAGGCAAGCTGACTAACAGTTACTGCGTAAAGCTGAGGAAAGTCACTGGTGTCAAAGAAATTACAAACAGGCTGGCAGACACAACAGACAGTGCTGGGATCACAATATCAGGCTTTATTTGGACGTCAGGTTTACACATTTGGTTCATTTAGGCTTGCGTGTTAATCAGTGTGCAATTATCTACTGAATATGTGTTTGTGTGTAATTTGTGTTTGAAACATGTCTACATGTTTTTATGCCCTGATCAATCTACAATTACAGCATAACATGAAGTAAAAAACACATTCAATACCAAATAAAATGGCTTTGTCCTTGTTTTTCTACTTTAGCACCTTTTAAGTAAATACTGACTTCCTGGAAAAAAGGACTGTGTGTGTGCACACGTCTGTGAGAGAGGGAGGAAAAATGTGTTTCGGCAAACTAAAAATTAATACAAAATAAAGCCTACTAATAAAGTGGTACACATTCAGAAATCACATACCTCTCCTTTGGGAGGTCTTTGGCTGAAAATATAGATTTGAGATTAAAAGAAAAACTGTGATACAAATGATACTGCATATCTTTGTGTGTGTGTGTGTGTGTGTTGGTCCTGCATAGACTGCTTTTGCTTTTGGTAAATTAATTTTCTCCCATAATGACAGGATATGTAGCCCCCTCAGTGCCTTCCATCCAGTAATGATAGTGACCACAGAGGTGTGGTCTGTGAGGGTGTGTTTACATGTACGCTGAAGGAGCTGGTCCTTCTTTCCTCCCATGAATTCTCGTTCTAGCTTTACAGTTCCTTTCTAGCATATCCAGCGGATGAAGCGCTCAAAGAAGGCCGGCTTGTTCAGCATGGCGTAATCGTCTCCCCTAAAGATGGCTGACGTGTCTCCGAGCGCCACCTTCTTTAGCACCTCCTCATCAGTGTCGCTTCCCATGGCGATCACCGTGGGAACGCCTCCCTTTATCTTCATGGCGGTCACACCTTCATCCAGCTGCTCTCTGGCTGTGACGCCATCAGTGATGAACACGAAGGCCACCTCAGCATTGCGGCGTGACAAGCGACTGTTGCCCTACAAACACAACATAAAAACAATAATAATAATAATAAAGTCGCGTATCATTTGAGCATTTGTTGCTCCATACTTGCGACAGTAGTGATGCCATAAGATTGTCAGTTATTCAGTGAAAACTCCAGGGAGTCAAAAAGACAACCACTAGGATTGCAAAATAAAATAACACACCAAAATGCCAAAAACTGCAGTACCTCATCTGGCCACATGAGGCAGGCTCTAAAAGTGAGTCAATCCCCACAGACTCCCTTGTTAAAATGCTGAGCTTTACAACAGAGTTAACAATGCTACAACAGAGTAAAAAACAGTTTTGATCTCTCAAGCTGACTTCACTGACTTCATCCTTCAAAGTCTCTGTGTTTAGGTTCATTTTTAAGTAACACAACAATTTAGACATTAAGCACCTTCAGCCATTTACAGTTAGAAGCGGGTGTTGGCTAGCACACAAGCTGCGTGTCACCTCAAACAGCTGGAGGGAGTGGTCTGGACTTCTCAAATGAAAAAAAAAAAGTAAGATGTGTATATTTGTTATACCTTAAACACCAGATTGTTGACAGCATAGATGATAGCGTGGCCCAAAGCAGAGGAAGAATCCATGTAGGTGACGCCTGCTAGTGAATCGGAGATCACTGTGAGGTTATGCGTCAGTGCGAACTCCACCCTCTGCTCCGAGGGGCTGCCGTACTGTAACAAAGCCAGGCGGGCATTCCTATCGTCATCTTCGCCGGTAGCCAGGACAAGACGGCGAGCCACATTCTCAATGAACTCTTTGGCCCTGCGGTGGTTCTCCAGCCCCAACCTCTCAGAACCATCCAGGAGGAACACCATATCCACTGGCCGCTGAACACAAGCAGCCACAGCAGGCTCTGGAACAGACACACATACATACATAGCAGGGTGTTCGGTGAGCTACAGCTGGAAAACAGATGCTCAAGAGTCAAAGCCCGCAACAACAACAACAACAAAAATATATATACACATATCAACAACAACATGCTGTAATTCCATGCATGCCAGCTGCAGTCCGGCTCTTTCAGTATTTCTTTGAGTAGCCTTCCCAGATTCTGACCGGCCTTGTCAATAAAGCACTGTTTTAGTTTGCTCGTTGAGTTTATTCTCTTTAGACATTAAAATAAAATAAAAAAATGAATATATCCCATTTTACAGGAAACAAAGTGAACAACGTGAACAATGTTCACATCAGCAAGTTGCAGTCACAGAGCTAAAACAATAACATGACATTGGATTGAAGCCACTCTGTGGTCCTTTTCTTCTAGTCATCTTACTTTGCAAGCCAAGCCACATGCAAAAAAAATCCCCCCCCGAAAAACATGCACCAGTCAAGGGCACATACAATAGTTCCCTCACAGTCGGTGCCAATTCATTTAACCAAACATTAACATACACCATCCTCTGACTCACATACAGTATACTGTGAATTGTGTAAAACCAGATATTTCCCACATGTAACAGCCTTTCACCGACGTGATTCATTCACAGGGGAAAAAACATAAAGGCTGTAACCATGGATACGTGCAAAACAGCAAAAAAACTGTCATCGGAGTGATTCACAGTGAAAATGAGGCTCCATCAACTGTAACCGAATAACAAGAACGGCTCTGTAGACAAATCTGCCTCCAACAAATGCATGACATTCATTTTCCATTTCAATTGAAAATGTTCTGAAATACGTGATATGTACATATTACTAACAGACAGACTCAGGATGACTGTGCCATATCCATAAATGTTTATATTTATATTCTGAGGCCAGAAGGGATCATGAATCCACATTTTGACTGAAGTCAATTCACACAAAGGGTTCTCTGAAAGCTTAGTAAAAGACCAGTTTCATGCAGTTCAGCCCAGGTGTATATTTCACCTGCATAGTTTAAACAATAAAACAATGCCCACAGTTTGAATAAATTCTATTCTTTCTCCAGCAGTAAGCTTATTAGTCAATGGCATCCATAATGGCGAGGTAGCATGGTTAGCATATTAGCATTAGCAAAGTCCTATGGCTTTCGTTGGGTCCCCCATAATGTCCCCATAGACATATTTGAAGGAGTCGATGAACAGCTGGGTCCACTGCTGCCTGTCCGCTCCTTGGGCGAGTTTGGCTCTCTGGGCTGTGTACGCCATGGTCGCCACACCAATCCCATACTGTTGCTCGCTCAGGCCGTTCAGCAGGCTGGTCACACCCTCCAAAGAGGTGGGGACCAATGAGGGGCTGCCTTCCTCGGCTAGTGGCTTCCAGGGGGGTGGGGCTTGCCCCACAGAGATGCCCCCTCCTGCAACGAGTGGGCGGAATAACATTGTGGGCGTGGTCCCACAAACACGAGGCACCAACAGAGCCAACTGAGATGTCGGAGGTACACTGAGTTGCTTGAAAATTCTTAGATTGAGCCAAAAAATGTAATTGCACCAAAACAAAGGAGGTGTAATGATCTCTACTGACCTACTGCTCGCACGGTTTAACAAATTGCAACCAAATCCTAATGCAGTCTAACGGGGCAGCTTCAAAAAGAAGGCAAATCTATTGGTATTTAAGTTGTAAATGGCCACCACTGAAGTGAAATGCAGGGCGATTTGTATAAATAGGTAAAAGTACTTCGATGGAAGAACTTTCAATCAGGCAAAACAAAAAGTAACTTAATTTGAAGCATAGTATAAATGTTATAGGAATAAGTGAGGCTACAACAGGACACTTAGATTTATACAAAAAATCCTACCTGATTTACAAGGCAGATCAGGGCACACGATGAAAGGATCTAAAACAAAGATAGCGAATATGTCAAACCATGAAGAACAAAACAAGATGCTTAGTCCACTACATGCTGCACATAATGAATAATTCTGTGTATTTACCTGGGCAGAGCACGGTCTTGATCTCGTCAATGAACTCCTCTGCCACTAGGTCTGCAAAGCGTCTCATTCCCATTACTGTACCATTCTTCTGGCAGGTGATGCTCTTCAGACTCTCATTCTCCTCGATCTGCTCAAACATGTCTCCGATACCAATGGCGCGCACGTCAACGTTGGGATCTCTACTCACACGCATTGGTTCACACAAACACAATCGATGAGATAAAAATGATCCTTTTCACAAAAAACGAATCTCAAACCACAGCCCCAGTAGCACCTGCAGAGGTAGGGCAGCAAATTGTCGTCATCTCTGGGGTCAAAGCGTCCGTCGGTGATGACGACGACAGTGACGTTGGCTTTCGCTCTGTGGCTGTCCCTGATCAGGTTGTCGTAGGCGTACTTCAGAGCAGACGGCGTGAACGTACCTCCTGCGATCCACTCCAAACGCTTTACTGCATCCTGAGCGATGGAGATGACAGTATGAGAGTTGTTTGCCGCGGTGTATTATGTCACATCACCACCATTATTTTTACAAAGGCGCTTCATGTCTGACTACGGCCTTGTTCTATAAAAACAATTATGGTAATATGTGCTGAGGTGAAATTATAGGCTGTAATGACACCCAATGGTTTGTTGAATCCCTTTTTTTGTCAGTTACTGCCTTGGTTTTTTTTTTAAATGAAACAAGCAAAAGGATGGATGTCGGTAAGAAACTAAGCATTCTACCTTAATTATGGTTATAGAGGTTACAGTAGCTTGCAGATCAGAAAGGCACTATCCCTAAATTATACCCTGTTTTATTATCTTTTTCACTCTTAGTGGAACCATAAATTACAAAATGAACACTCTGTATTATTAAATAGGACTTGAAACTAGCACACAAGACCATGACTTTGACAGTGAAGTGATTTTCAAGGCTATGAGTCAATAGATAAGTGGATATATTTTCCCATAAACATCCATAGAGTCAGATTTGTTTTTGCAACCAGATGAGTCGCCCCCTTCTGGCCATTAGAAAGAATGCAGGTTTAAGGTACTGCTGCGTTGACATCACTGTTCAGATCCAGAAGTTATTTCCATTTTTTTCAGACACACCCTAATGTAATAAAATAGGATAAAGTTTGCACTGACCACATTCAAGTTCAAATTCTAAGCCTCAATTGTGAAGAGGTCTGGAAAAATTACTCTGCTTTTTTAAAATTCGATTTATGATGTCTGGAAAACACTTTCTTAACTAGTTTAAAATCTCAGTACTAAGTTTCAAATCTTCCATCCAACGTGCTGTTGGGTTTGTTGATTAAAGCTTTAATGAAAATGAAATAAATGAGGCGTGGTAGCCTTCTAACTTGCAAGTTGCTTCAGTATTAACTTGAAATCCAAGATCTGAGTCTGATCCATCCCTGGCCTGGGACATGTGCTTTTAAAAAACTGAAATAGCACTGTCTAAAATGTAAAACTGAAAGCTTTAAAATGAGAGCCCCCAAGTCAATGGATGACATCACAGTGGCTGATCAACCTGTTATATGCAGTGTATCATCGTTTTTATTGTTTTCTGATTTGTTTATAATAAGAAAAACATCATATGTGGGCAGACACTTGCTTTATGATGGTGAATTCCATCTTCTGCAGCTCAGACACTACTAAGCAACGTACTGAGAGGAACATGTGCAGACTGATCAGCCTAGTTCATTAAAAAAACATCTGGTGTAAAGAACAATCTCCTCTCTACTCTAAAAATAAACTGACACATGTGTTTGTGTCCGTCTGTGTGAGACCTTGAAAGCAGCCAATGAATCAATCTTGGGGTCGTTGAGCCGGATGGCCTGGAAGGTTCCATTGTGACTGTACTGAACCACTCCCACCCTAGTGCCTGGAAACAAGCGTGGCTATCTTATTAACAGGTGTAATTGGGAGTTGTCTTGTAAAGATGTGAACTTAAAGCCTGACAACTGTATCTACCTGTGGCTGACAGAGGATCTTTGGCAAATGATCCCAGTCTGCTGATGGTGTTGATGACAAAGTTCTTCTCCAGGGTGAAGTTGGTGAGACCCACGGACTCTGAGCTGTCGATAACAAACACGATGTCCAGCGGTCCGCAACGTTTCTCACAGTCTAGAGATGAAAACGCAGCACGCTGTGAAGGTCTGACAATCTGACAGAGCAGTCTGGTGTCATGAATGTTTAGAGAGGGGCAAACAAACTCACCACAGCAGCCACACGTCTCTCTGATGTAGTTCATGACGTCACATTCCTGCAGGAAAAGACAGGAAACATCATTAAATCACCATCATGTGTTTGTGCTGACAGAATAAAAGTGTAGTTGGTTGCAATATTCTCACAGTGAGGCCGGGATCCCCCTCAGGGCCAGGATCTCCCTGCAAAAAGACAATGCGAAATATCACACTGCGAATGCAACTACATTATGGATCTGTCTGTTTGTTTTTTTGTGTACTCACATCACGCCCAGCTTCTCCTCTTGGGCCTCTTGATCCAGGTTCACCCTGGGACCCTGGCTCGCCCTGTTGGAAGGAAATAAATCACACAGCTTTCCTTTGAGCGAAAGAGAAACTTCAAACTTCATCCGAGGTGCTACTTACTGGTTGTCCTGGAGTTCCTTTAAGTCCAGGTTCACCCTTTTGACCACAGTCACCTCTGGTGCCACGAGGTCCACGCTTACCCTTGTCTCCTCTGTCACCCTGCGTATTATCGGGGAAAATTTCATCACCTGGCCATGTCAGGCAGAAACTATAAGCAGTGTTAACGCATTGATTCTAAGTTACCGGTTCTCCTCTTGATCCCGCATAGCTAAAGCCAGCTCTTCCCTGGTCTCCCTGAGTAGCGATAAAACAAAGAGTCAAAACAAGGAACTGCAGCTATGAAGACAGCTAACACAGAAACAAACGTGGAGAGTCTAACCTTTGGTCCGAAGTTTCCAGGCTCTCCTCTAGGTCCAGCATCACCAGGGTCACCTCTGCTACCCTAAAATACAAGCAGAGTAAATGGAGAGTGGATTAACATATATGTCTTTAAGGGACTTTTTAAATATAGTTCTCAAATGTGACTTTTAACCCACGATTCTTCCTTTCTCTCCTAGTGGGCCTGCTGGTCCCCTAGGTCCTGGCAAGCCAATGTCACCCTGTTCAGAACAAAGAAAAGTGCACATGTAACAAACTCAAGTAGATTAAAGAGCTCAAGACTGTATAGTGTTCAATGACAATGAATCAATGAATGTGACACCGCAGTTCATATTACCTTTGCCCCATCGCTTCCTGTTTCACCGGGAAGTCCCCTCTGGCCCTCAGGCCCACTTTCACCCTGAAACACAGTAAAAAACGCCCTTCAGCCACCCAGTGGTGGAATAATAAAACCGATTTAAGAGCCAAATCATTTGAGGATATGCGAATAATTCATCACGTAGGTGATGTAAAAGTTAGTGGGACCTCAGACGATAAGACCAACCACAGCGCTGTCCTGGATGATTTAGTAGATGTCAGTGTGACATGTAAAAAAACAAAAAAATATTTACAAAAAAGTCTTGTAAAAATCTTGGAGCCTTTACTGACTGATTGGACTGTCATTTCTGAGGAAACTCTTTTTCCTTAGTCTATCCTTTTCCTTGTTGGCGCAGGTCAGATGCTTATTTGTAAGCAAAAAAAACCTCTCAGTTAAGTTGTTGACTGGTCTAAAAGGCTGATTGGTGAGCCACAGCTGAGGCCAGACAGTTCCAGCGGTCGGCTGCTTCGATCTTACTTTGACCACTCGCATCCTTTGCATACTGACTTTCAGTTTCTTCCTTCTTGATGAAGGCTGGCAGTGTTCAAAGTACAAAACAGCATTCATTTCTTTTGCTTATCTGTTGTTTTGTGTTTTGCATGTGCACCTTTAGCTACAAATAAAGGAACCTGAATCTGACATTTACGATTTGTGTCAGTGTGTACATAAAGACATACCTTCTCTCCCTTAGTGCCTGCAGGCCCTTGTGAACCCTTTGGACCATAGTCTCCTCTTCTACCCTACAAACAAAAAAAGGCATGGCAGCTGTGATGCCACATAAAGACAAAGCTCGCAGGAGAACGACTGTTGGCAAATGAAACAGGTGTTCTCACCTTCTCGCCTCGAACACCTGGGACTCCAGGGGTTCCCTAAAAACACACAACACAGCAATCAGCGCCTTGAAGCAGGTGAATGAGTGTGACTTTGTTATTTATGTGGGGATGCATCTTACAGTGTTTCCTTTCGCTCCAGGAATACCAGGTGATCCAGGACTTCCCCTCTCTCCCTGCAGATGAAACACCAGCGTTTAGTCTATCACCTCCAACAGTGATCATACTAATTTGACTTCTATGCTGCTATTCTGTCTGTTCGCTTAGTGCGATATGACCAAAATCTCATATCCCGATATAAGAATTCTATCGTCCCGATAACGATATAAATCACACATATGTAACATTTTCTGTAAATTCTGTGAATCTCGGGCAGCTCGACTTGCGGGAAGTGTTTCCAGCTGCGCGTTCTTTACCCGCAAGTCGAGTGTTTTAACAGATGCATGAAACTATACATTTTTAGACATAAGTTGTAACAGCCGCCGTTTTCTTTGTGAGTATTTATTATACGGCGTGCTGCAGGGAAAAGCCTGTTCTAACGTTTGAGTCTAAGGTTTATTTTTTAGCACCTGGCGGCTCTTTTTTACTTCTCCTCCGTAAATAGTGATGTGACATTCTGTATAGAGGCTTCAAAGCTTGTGTCGAGTAATTTAGGGGGCGTTTCCATGATGCGCGTATCGAGGCTTGCTTCATTTATGGGAGGAGCTGAAAATGATGACGTCCGAAGCCTCGCAGCCCGGCTGTACCACGTGACTGGTTCATGAAGTGGTTCGAACTTTGCCGCGAGCTATGACAGCGATATAAACCCCTCAGACTTCATTCAAAATATGGGTGTTTGATGGAGAGTTGTGGTTAGTGAGAGTTTGGAGACAGTTTGGAGGTTTATGAGAGTGAGGAGAGAAAGTCAGGAGAGAATGGAGCCAGCTAAGAAGAGGAGGATGTCCTCCCCAGTGTGGGAACATTTTGATTTTATTCCTCCCAACAAGGTATGTACATTTCTACAGAAGATGTATTTTTATAATACTGATGGTGCAATAAAACTTATGTTAAGCTGTCTGTACTTTTGTACAAGGTGAAGTGTTTGCTATGTGCCAGGGAGCTGGGATATAACAACAACACCTCATCCATGCTTAGGCACTACAGAGCTTTGCATGAGAATAAGGGGAACATCGATTGTGGAGCAAGACCAGGTGAGCCATCAAATGTCATGATAATATAGCATGCTGTAATGTTACTAAATGATATAACAATATTATACAATGCAATAAGTGACGTGTGTGATATTTATATTTGTGCTTTGTTTTTGTTGTCTTTCCTCAGGAGAACAATCTCAAATAGATGAAGACCTGGTTAGCATGGTGATTGAGGACTCCCAGCCATTTAGCATTGTGGAGGACAAAGGATTTAAAAGATTTGTTAAATCATTAAATCCTAGCTATGTTCTCCCCACTAAAAAGGCCATAAAAGCAGTGGAAATTTAGTGTTTACAGAATAAAATGTGGGCAGGACTGAGGCTCAAAGCCTCAGTGTGTAGCTGTCCATACCTCAACGTTACAAAAGCACAACCACTGTCCACACCCCAACCACACCTCACCTCACAGTAAATGATCATTTCCATTTTACGCATTTTCTATACTGCCAGTATAAATACACACAGTATACTGCCATCACTACAACATACATGTTTTACACACTCGTTTTGTTGTTGACATTTACAGGCTGTGTGCAAAAGGCCACACTCTTCAAATTCATGCCAACTAATATTTTTACGTCCAGTAGGTGTCCTACTACAGCAAATGAAGCTTCAAGACGCTTTGCGCTGGGGTGAACCAATCACCTTCATCTGCCCATCACTATCCGTAAATAATCTGCTCTTTCACGTGATTCAGTTTATTTTGAAAAGTCTCAACAGGATATTGAGCTTTATTGTGAAAGGTTTATGTGGAACATAAACAAGCGGACACGCGATGGTGTTACCGTCGTTGTTGCTAACGACAACGCATAAAAACAGGCGCTTGTCCGTCCATAGTGTGGTTATATTATATATAAGAGAAAGAGAGAACTTTAGGAAATGAATATAGCCACTACAGTGACCATCAAAACAAAAAATATTGCCGTAAACAGTTTATTTTGCGACACCACGAAACAAACGATAGCATAAAATGAAACGATAGACGTTTTTATATCATCATCCGATATATATCGAACAGCCCTATGTTCGCTGGTACAGAATTTACCTTTGGTCCACCATCTCCGTCTGGGCCAGGCGGACCAGATCTTCCAGGGCGCCCAGGATCTCCCTAAAGACAATTAAGCAGACTTTCATCACCTCTTGAACAAATTATAGATTTTTTAATTTTATTATTTTTACAGCAGGAGCGACCATCTACCTTGTCTCCATCAGATCCGGGAGGACCACGTTCACCGACATCTCCAGGGTGACCGTCAGGACCCTGCAAACCATCAAAAAACAGACCATAAATAGATAGCATGTAATAATAGTTTTGAATAGTAATCAGTGACGTGACATACCCTGTCGCCTGGGTCTCCTTTGCAGCCTGGAGCGCCGATTCGCCCAATTTTACCCTAAAGACAACGACACATACATCAGAAAAGCATCCCATGATCAAAAAGTGGGAGCTTCATTTCAAAATAAGAGCATTTAAGGAAAGACTGCTTGAGTCCTACCTTCTGCCCATCTGTCCCGTTGCGTCCTGTGACGCCAGCCACACCCTAATGAGAACAAAGAGGAAACAGATGAGAAAAGCAAATCACCTTCCAGCATTAATGATTATTTAGAGATGACGTTAGATTAGACATACCTTTTTCCCCTGAGTTCCAATCTCTCCCTGTAGTCAGACAAAAGTCAGTAGTCATTATATGTATAAGAAACACAGACGTTACTTTCATTCATTTTCAAACATCTCCATAGGCCATTTATAGTTGAAAAAATCCAAAAGCCAAACCTTCTCGCCTTTGAGACCTGGTTCTCCCTACAGAGACGAGACAAAGAAAACCATGTGTCATTATAAAGCCTAAATCAATGTTAAGAGTTGCACTGATGAAGTTGATGGGTAGGCGAAAGTGTGGCTTCTTACTTTGATACCGGGCTGACCGATTGGACCTTCGATACCGGGGTCTCCTTGGCGACCTCTTTCTCCTTTTATTCCTGGCTCGCCATTGTCTCCTTTAGCTCCCTGCAGTCATCGAGTTCAGACAAGAAAACATTTGTGAGGATCAAAGTCCCATAGGTGAAAGTGCTCTAAGCATGAGTGTTTGTGCGTGTGTTAAACTCACTTTTTGTCCCCTGTGGCCTTTTGGACCAGAAGGCCCTTTTGTCTCCAGACAGGACACATTGTAACACTGCGGTTCACAAGACACAAGGAGAGACAGTCAGTGAAAAGGAAGGCAGCTCATAAACTGATCCTCTTCTGATTCTCAGGTGTGTCTTACCTCTACATATGCCAGATGTTTCTGTGAAGACAAAGGAAACAAAACGTTAGCAGTAGCTGTCAGTAGCTGTGACTGTTTATGCGTGTGTGTTTGGAAGTTACCATTGTCTTGATGATTCGATCAATAGTTGGGGTATCTATCGTGACTCTGTTCTGGCTGAAGTTCACAGCTGCATATTCATTCCTGTAGAGGGACACTGGAGAGCTGGCGATCTCCCTCAGCCCAGTCTCCTCTATGTTATTCGATGCTGCCACAGCAAAGATATGGATGCCCTGGTCACGAGCCTCCTCTGCTGCCACCTTAATACCCCCACACGGGTTTCCAGTCACATGACCATCAGTGATGACAACAGCAAATCGGAGGGCCCTGGGGTATGAGGGTGAGCGCTGTATCTCCTTTGCCATTTCTCTGAGGGCACAATCGATGTAGGTCCCTTTACCCAAATAGCGGATTCCCCTCACACCCTGGAAACATAGAAAATCAGAGGCGTTATCATGAAGGATGAGTTACAAAATTTGTGTTATTTTATGTTATTTACAGTGCTTTCAGCAGAAACGTTAAAGGAGAAGCCTGATAGGATGAGGCTTACAACCTTCCTGTTTTAAATGTTCACAGTTAACGCTGGATCAGGTGACCCTGAATCCTTGCTTAGTTATGCTGCATTCGTCCGAGGCTGCTGGGGGCTTCCCATGATGCACTGAATGCTTCTTCTTCATTCACTTCTTTTCCCTCACTATGTGTTTATACACCACTCTGCATTTAATCATTAGTTATTATTATTAGTCGACTCTCTTCCACAATGTGGTTTTTGTCTTGCCTACCTCCCCTCAGCCCCAGACAGGGAGGGCAGACGGCTGTGCCTCCCCGAGCCTGGTACTGCTGGAGATTTCTTCCTGTTAAAAGGGAGTTTTTCCTTCCCAGATGCTTTCTCATGGGGAGGGGGTTCTTTATTGTTTTTCTCTGTATTATTGTAGGGTCTTTACCTTACAATATAAAGCACCTTGAGGTAACAGTTGTTTTGATTTGGTGCTAATACATAAAATGAACTTGAGCTGAATTGATCCGTCTCTGTGCCAATTAGGCCAGCTGGCTATTGGACAAAAAGTGAACAGGTGTATTTAAAAGACTCAAGGTTTTTGAGGTGTGCGTCACTCACTGTGATGAAATCATTCTTGGATGCAAACCGACTGAAAACCCTTTGCGTCTGGGAGAAGTGCAGTCCACCGATTTTCCAGGTGATCTGCACGACGTCCCTGAGCTCTTCATCGTCCAAACGCTGTGCAAACTGCTCCGTGAATAGCTACAGCATCAACAACATTACACAACACGGCTGTTACTTTTACTAAATCCAACAATAGGGATTGTTTTAAGCCACAGAGTTGTAAATAAATGAGCAACCTTGATACTCTCCACAAGTGCTCCAGGAGGCGGCTCCTGCAGGGCGATAGTCTCCGACGTGTCTATGGTGAAATACACGTCTATGGGACATTCGTTTTTTTCTAGAAGGGAAAAGATGAGAACACAAAAACACAAACTTAAACCTTCCTTCCTGTTACATCACAGAGTACTTGAATCAGACAAATGTTCCATGTTGTGTTAGTGAAACTGTGGCTGTTCAGCTTTGTCGTGCTCACTGCTGCAATCGGCTTTCTGGGCACGAGTCAGGGCTCCAAAGAGAAGAGCGAACAGGACGAACTCTAACCCCACCATCTTCTTCTTCTCCTGTCATTGAGACATTGAGACACACTTTTCAGTTATTGCAGTTGGGAAATTAATTCGGCAACTGCTGGATAAAACAGCAAAGAAAGGCAAAGACAAGCATGATGAGATTATTAAGATGAAAAAAGAAATGATGAGAGAATAGCCCTTAATATATAAAACATTATAAAAACCCTGAAAATGCACGCTTCACTATATGAATTTTTTGTATCTGGAGTGCTTTTTTCCTGCTTAAAACTGAACTTATTTTTTTTTTCATTTCTTCATCCAACATGAGTGTCAAACAAACACATGCAGGGACTGTTGTACAGTGAACAAAATGGCTGCCGTGCAGTTATGTAAGAGGTTTGAAAGCATCACATGAGTCAAACTTGTTTTTTGTGTGTCCAAAGACAGAAAAGAAAAGCTAAAAAATGTAATAACTGTATGACTGTGTCGCTGTAGAAACGTAACCCGCTGCTAAACCACAACCAGATTCCATCAAAGTTCAATGAGAACAACAAAACTTGTGCAGGAGTGAAGTAGTTCAGTTCAAGCTCAAAGCTACGAGGTATTGACCTGATTATATTCTCAAAACAAAAAGCACGAAACCTCAGCCTCAGTGAACATCAGGATCAGACTGGCTGCATCTGGAGACCAGAAACCAGGCTGTTGATTGGATAAAAAGAAAGGCACACATTTTTTATCACAAACCAAATTCTTTCAAAGGTCTCACTCTACTGCCATCAAGAGGATTTCTCCACTTTCACATAAAGCCAAAGCTGTCACACCAAGGTTAACCCATTGAGGGCAGGCTCAGTGACCTTATTTGCATCACACACTTTACAGCTTTGACAGGACATGTCTCTGCCAGTCAAAACAAATGTACAGAAACCAGTTGCACATTGGGCCTTGTGGGTGCTCTTATGATCTGGGCAGAAGCAAAATGAAAGAAGCTAAGAACTCTATTGTCCATCACTCCATTTAAACTAGGAACTCCAGCTAAAATAATGTCTACAAGAGCACAGTATGAAAAAACGCACACTAACGGCGCAAAACAGGAGAAAACAGCTTCCGTCTGAGAACAAAGAACTTTCAACACAATTTCCAATACTACATGTGTCATTCATATATGTCATTCTACACAGCTCAGCTGTTCTGCCGGTGGAGCTCGTATCTGTGAAACAAAAATGATTTTCCCCACCAGCGCTGCTGAGTGAGTTTTCATACAGGCCTACATTTTATTTTAATGCTGGAATATCAGCCAGAACCTCGTCAGCGACGCGCTTTGCTGCGGGTCCCTCTAGCGGACAAAAGGCTGTGAGCTGCGCAGGAGTCCTGCAGCTTCTGCAGATGTTCCTACTCCTCTTCCACTGCCCGGGCCACGAGCGAGTGCTCACAGCTCAGAGCTCAGTGCGGGTGAATATCGTGCAAAAAACCCAGAGATTACGCAAATATACAATCCACTCTCTGATATTTTTATTTGTTTGTTTAAAGTTTGTGAGTTCTCAGAGAAGGTTGACGCTCTGAGAACTCACAAACTTCTCGCCTGAGAGCTAGAGTTCGCACAACAGTTTTCGTCGGCTGAGAAAACACCGTCCTTTCAGCTCGTAGGACTAAATTACAAGACACAGAAGGAGAGAAGAGGGAGACAGGCAGGTTCACGAGAGAGACACGGGGGGAGAGCGAGAGAGAAACAGAGAAGCAAAAAGAGTCTGTGCGTAAAAGTGCAGCTTACCCAAACTCTATACAACTTCAGAACCTCGTCAGCAGCTTATCTTTTGATTATCTCCTCATTTCCACAGGGGGGGGAAGCCGAGAGAACGAGTGATACAGGAAAAGCGAGTGGGAAATGACACCCTGGATGCGCGTTTGCTTCCCGCAGAAGAACCGTCCGTTCGCCCGCCGATCCAACCCCAGCTACGAGCTCTTGAGCCCTCCTCCTTCTCCCAGCTCAGCTCAGTGCGCAACGCCGTCCGCTTGGAGGCGCCGTGGCTTCGCTGGAACCCGTGTGTGTGCGCGTGCGTGTACCAAGTGCCTGCCGTGCCAACAGGTGGTCGTTTGCCAGTGTTTATATGTGCTCTTTATTTCTAATGTATTTACTTATCCTGGTATAAAGTCTGCAGTCAGCATGTATTTATGAAGAACTCATATATAAAATAAAGAAATGACCTGATATGGAAATATTCTTATGATTCTGCATTATCATACAAGCTCCGTGTTCTACATTTTTGGCCACTTAAACGAATTAAATTCTCTTTACAGAAGTGTGATGTTATATTTGGGCTGATCAATCTTCTATCTTGTCATATGAATATTCTTCTGGCTCAAAATGACTTGATATCATTGATGAGAGATATATTTCCGATATGCTTGACAGATTATAGGCCAACAAGTCATTTACAGCATTCAAAATTCTTTCCCCAAGCACCAGTAATTTTGGATGCCAAGACTTGTTTCTGTCTTAAACGCCACAGATTTTTTTTATCATCACCATTCCACAGAACACATGGTGAAAACCTGAGGACACGCTGAGCTTTCAGGTCCTCAAGCTAAAGCATTTAGGAGGTATTTACAGTTTATCTCAGACATGTGGCAGGTCAGAATGAAATAAAACAGGATAAAGAGCAGACTCACCCCCCCTCCATACTCCTAACCCACCGTTTTGCCTGTTCCTGGTGATCTGCTTGCAATTAGTAGGCCAAGCTCTGTAGTTTATACCTGGTGTAAACACAGGCAGCCTGTGCATGACTTTGCGCACCATGTTTACATATTTTGAGGGACTTAAAGCGAACTATTTACCTACTTGTATGTATTAACGTAGTGGGAGTTCTCCCCTTTTTTAGTGAATTTACCCTGTCTGTGCACATCTGCACAAACACTTAGATTTACAGTGTGAATGGAAAGCATGTTAATTTACGTTATCATTGCAGATTATGCTGCTGGAGCTGCCTTTGCAGTGAAGACTAACACTGCCACTAATGTGTAATCCAGCACAGAACACAGGAGGCAAATCAGGAACAGAGTTGAACATCCTTTACATGGCAGAGCCAACAATGTGGAAATGAAGCAGTCATGTGAATTAACTCACTTTGGAAGGAAGATGCTGTAAAAAGTAAAAATGAAAATCTGGAGTTTTATTTTGAAGCTGTACAAGGATCAACATAAAATACCTCGTCAAACTTTAGACGGAGTGACACGAATGAACACGTAACGCATCTGTGAAAGGACATTTTTGAAGACGTTACTCTTAACTTTACCTCGCATACAGAGGTTTCTGGAGGTGAGGCAGGAATCAGCATTCTGCCGTGTGGGAAGATGAAAAGAGAAGTGCTGAGACAGAAAAGAGAATGACGAGGGGGAGAAGGCCAGCTGCTGACCAGAGTTATTACTATGTGAAGCTCTTCTCTCTGGATGGGGAAGGGTTTTTCCTTAAAAAGAGAAGAGTGGAGCAATGTTTGTGAGTGAGTGATGGAGAGATGGGGGTGTTCTGTTCTGGTCTCTCTTAAAACTGGGTGACTCACAGGATAGGAATGACCTTACACACACACACACACACGTTTTCATATTTTAATGAGGACATCTATTGCTTTCCGTAACCTAACCATCAAAAATTAATGCCGAACTCTGACTCTCAGCCTAAACCTAACCATGACCTAACTGTAGCCCTTAAACCACATTTTGAGCCTCAGAAATGCCTTTAAACCTGTACATTTTGTCCTCATAAGGGGTGTTGGTCCTCACAAGTATAGCTGCATGCAAATTTTCTGTCCTCACAAAGATATCTAAACATGGTACACACACACACACAAACACACACACACACACACACACACACATTAATTTTTGTCACATGGACTGAAAGAGAGTTCTGTAGAGGGATTTCTGTAGAAAAGTGTCCAGTAAACTATCATACTCAGACACTGCTGCAGCTTATTTTCTCACAGTTCCATGGAAAAGGTCACAAGGAACAATTTATTTGTGCCTGTTGCAAACAACTGCAAATGCACATGAAGGGTGTGTGAATGTGAGGCATTCTTTCAAGAGGTTTTCCAGAGCAGTTCTTGATATGTATATACATATGTGAACAAATGCCAGGATATTACATGTAAACATTACACAAGTTAACATTAACCCCCATTTTTTGCTTCTTTTGGCAGTCTCTCTCTTCATCCAGATGTGCTTTGTCTTTAGACAAAACAGTTGGTAGTTGTTACCTCTTTGCATCTCTCTCTCTCTCTCTCTCTCACACACACACACACACACTTAAATTTCTTCTTCTCTGTTTTTTTCTTTTTTTAATTTCTTTCACACTCTGAGGAGGTTTAATGCATAACCATTTCCAGAGTTTTAGAGAACTATAATAGACAAACACTTTTTTGCTGCTTTTTTGGACACATCTTGCACATTAATGATCAAAAAACATTTTCTGCACTTGCAGCGAATTTCCTTGGAAAAAGTCTGTACTGAGGTCTGAGGGCAGGACAGCACAGAAAGGTCCAGTCCCCTCAGAAAACAGAAGGAGCACGGGAAATTGCAGAAAAGCTGCAGAACAGCCAACACAAGCTATGTGCTTGGCACCACTGTGCAAGTGCATAGATGCATGCATGCAACAGATTTAAAAGGTGCATGCAAATGTAAATCATGCATGGCAACATGCAACTGGACACACCCATGCATATGTGCACAAAAGAACATGCACACTGGGGAAAGATCTGTGGAACAATCTGATAAGTACAGTTCGGGCTCAGGTCATTTTAAAATTACTTGGACACAGGAAGGGATGTACCAAACAGTACAGAGATACACACACCCCGAACAGAAGTGCATGTATGGTGCACACATAAATGCTGCACAGTCAAGATCTGAACAAAAAAATCAGGATCACTGGAGGGGAAAACAGCAGATTTAGTGAGGCAGTCTCAACGAATTTCTCCTGAATTCTGACTAAGGAGATTTAATTTAAAACATGTGCTTCGCATTGAGCAATAGAGAAGAAAAACAAAACATTTGTGTGTCTCTGGATACAGAGTGATGAAGAGGCAAATATTTTAAATAAATCATGGACAGTTTTTGCTAGACGAATTCCTTCTCTTGTCCTTTTCTGCAAAGAGGTCAGCAGTCCTGTATCTTGTCTTGCTAGGGGCATTTCAACAGGCTGATACATGCCGTCACAACGGGTAGCACTTTGGAAGCTGTACAAGACTACTGGCCTGTTACACTGAGAGATGGAACATTAAGCTGTCTTCAAATGGGAAATGGTGACATTAGCACTTGGACATTTAGCAGTGTAAAACAGGCTGAAAAATTCTCCCCACTCTTTCCTGATTATCTATCTAAATTGTTGTTTTATTAAAAAAAAAATTAAATATTGTTGCAAAGAACAGGTAAAAAAAAAGACATGTCTACAGCACAGCTAGCAACTCTTGGAGAATTTCCAGAGCTAATGGGAATGCTGCATGCTAATTTGCTAATCTCACAACCGCACTTTTATCTAAGTAAAGTTTCACAATATATTTTTTTAGTTTTGTATGAAATGAAGATTAAACTCTTATGCATGAAATTTTTCATGTTCCACCAGGAAGAGGCCTTAGGACACACCGAGGAGATTACATCTCTCAGTTGGCCAGGGAATTCCTCAGTGTTCCCTCAGATAAGCTTGAGAAGGTGAATGGGGAAGGTCTGTGCTTCTCTGCTTAGGCTTCTGCCTGGATAAGTGGATGAAAATAGATGGATAGGTAGATGGGTTTGTGTGGATGAAAATCCTTTGCACTCAGTAATTACTGATACATAACCCATAGATATCACCAAATGCTGGTTCCTCCTTTGAGATGCTCTTCAAGGCCTTTACCATAGTCACCTTCAGGTTGTTGTTTGTTTGTGAGTTTTTCTGCATTTAGATTTGTATTTAATAACTACAAGACACGCTCTGCTGAGTTGAGATCAGGTGACTGACGTAGCCATTAAAGAAGATCTAATTTCTTTGCTTTGAGAAACTCTTGGGTTGCTTTTGCAGCACTATTTGGATCATTATCCATTTGGACTATGAACTCCAGGGATTCTCGCAAGGATTTAAATTCCCGGTGAAGAATCTTCACCAAGGACAGCCTCGCATCGAAACTGGACAATCGTTGGTTGATTGACTCCAGTATGTCGGCAATATCTTTGCCGGCTGGCGATGTTCTCAGACTTGGCTGGGGAAGATGCACTCTGAGCCTTCTTCATTACGAGATCCTGGAAGCACTGATCGATGTAATCTTGGAGAACCTCTAAACTCTCCCCGTTGTTCTCCAGGGTGTTGGAGATGATTTAGACAAATGTTGTTAGTTATGAGACAATTGATAAGTGTATTTGGTAATACTGAAGCTTAAAGGAATTTGTTCAATTCTAAACTACCATTCGCTTTAATTTTCTGCCAAAATTTCCGGCGTCATGAGTCGCTTACCTTGTCCGTCACTTTCGTCACTTCCCTCCTGACACTACCCTGACACTTTGACACTCTTGTTTTTGTCTTTCTTTATTCTTTTCCCTTTTTCCCAGTACTCTCCAGACTCTTTTACATGTTTTCTGGCAAAATCGAATCTGGCCTACCTGTTTTCGAGTGCAGCCAGTAGTTTGCGTCTTGTTGCAAACCCTCTGTATTTCCATTCTTATTTTGTCTCATTTTCATTATTGATTGTATAAGATCTCTATCTCCTTGACAGCGTTGTACACTTGGTAGGATGTTATGAAGACATTCTTCTTAACCGTAGAAATAATTCTCTCAGTTGTCTGCAGTTTAGTTGTTTTCTGTCTTCCAGATGTTTTGGTGTTGCTGAGCTGACCAGTGCGTTGCCTGTTGATTTGACCACTCCCAAATATTTTTGCTATCTCCCTGATGCGTTTATGATGTTTTTTAAGCCCGATGATGGATTTGCCCACTGATATCTCTTTGGTCATCATCGTTACTGAAAATTACATTAATCAGCTATCTGCTTAATTTACCATAACCAGGAATAACAAGGAAACAGGCCTCACCTGTTAGTGGGAAAGGGGAACATTAAAAAGAGAAAAGAGAAATTAGAGCAAAATACAAACTCTCAGAAAGAGAAGACCGCAATTAAAGAGTAAAAAGAGAGGTACGAAAAAGACATCGTGGCGGAGGTGTGGTCCCGGGCGCGGCTGCAGGGGAGGGGTGGTGCGGTGAGCTCAACGGGGCGGTGCTGGAAACGCAGGTGAAAACAGCTGATGGCGTTTTGGACTGATGATGCTTTCCTTACCCTTTATAGTGAGACGGGAGAGGAGCGGAAGGGGGCCGAGAGATCAGCTGTGTCCGACAGCTGTCAGACTGTGGTCGGTCATCACGTATAACAAGAAATAAAGCTGGTGTCTGAAAACAAAGTCCTGTGCCTGTGTGTAGTGCATTCCACAGACATCTAGCAATCTGAGCTTAAAGCAGCATAGCTAAGGGAGGGTTAAAGGTCACCTGATCCAACCCTAACTATATGTTTTTATATATATAAAAAAGAAAGCTCTAAGCCTAATCTTAAAAGTAGTGAAGGTGTCTGTCTTCTGGATCCAACTCGGAAATTGGTTCCACAGGCCCGAAAGCTGCAGGCTCTGCCACTCATTCTACTTTTAAATATGGCCTGTAAATGGTAATGGTATAGCGCTTTACTAGTCCCTAAGGACCCCAAAGCGCTTTACACAGTCAGTCATCCACCCATTCACACACACATTCACACACTGGTGATGGCAAGCTACATTGTAGCCACAGCCACCGGCCACGATCAACATCCATAGTAAATACCATAGTAACCACAAGTGAGCCAGCAGTCTGAGAACAAAGTGCTCAGTTAGGATAATAAGGCACTATGGCATCTTTAAGTTATGATGGGGCCTGATTATTCAAGACCTTCTATATGAGAAGGATTTTAAATTTGATTCCCTGATTTAGCAGGGAGCAAATGGTGAGAATATAATATGGGAGAAATATGCATTTTGGATCAACAGAAGACTTTCCAGGGAACTTTGAAAACAGCCTGACAGTAATGAATCACAGTATTCCTGCCTATGAGTAACAAATAATGTGTATGCGTTAGTCCCCGTAGGGAAATTACTCCTCTGCATTTAACCAATTCACCCAGTGAAGCAGTGGGCAGCCACCAATGCAGCGCCCGGGGAGCAGTGTGTAGGGACGGTACCTTGCTCAGGGGTACCTCAGGGTAGCCGTTCAGTGGAGTCAAAACCCCCGACCTTCTGATTATGGGGCAACCACTCTACCTACTGAGCTATCCCTGCCCCAAATGGACTAGCTTTTCAAAAATGACTCCAAAATTCCTCACACTGTTAGAAGACATCAAGGTAATGCCATCCAGAGTAGAAACCTGGTTAGAAACCACGCTTTCCAAGATTTTTAGGACTCAGGTACAATAACCTCAATTTGTTGGAGTCTAGGTGAAGAGAAATTCAGTCAGGAAATTCAGTCATTTGTGTACTGTAGACTTGTCTGTAGTTTAACTAATTACTGGCTTCACAGATAAATATGATTGAGTATCATCTGCATAGCAATGTAAATGTATGCATTGTTTTATAACACTACCTAGAGATGTAAAAATTATTTTTTCTCCTCAATGTTTTAATCTGAACCAAAGAATTGTCAGTAGAGGTACATGAACATGTGTGAATGGATTTTTGTAAACTAGCTTTGCGAGTGTGTGTGTACAGGACAAAAACAATCACACTTAGGTGCAGCAACCTTTATTGAAGGAGCTCTTATGAAACTACTGCGGCTGTGCATCCCCACGGTAAAAATATCTTCTTTAACAAAAAGGGTAGAGGCTGATACACTGAAACTAGTAGCACCACAGATAACAACAACAGCTCAGTGACTCTGAGCCAATGAAGATAACAACAACTTTGAACTTCCACTTAAGGTGATCTAAAAAGCTGTGTGTATTTTTCTGTGTGTGGGTAGGTGTGAGAAGTGCCATGTTTATTTTCAAGGTTTCCACCATGGCAGATTCCAAGGTCACTGAACCAATGTATGCGTGTAAGCGTATGTGTGTGTGAAACGGAGGCTTTTCTGATCCACAGACAATAAACAACAGTTTTTTGTCATTACTCTATTATTTGAACCAGCGACCATAGCACAGCTGTTTATGGACCAACGCCCCGAGGCTCTGTGTAGAACACACATTTACATGTAAATGATGTCCACACACTGAGAGGGTTCACACATGCTCACAGACAGAACCACACAGGTAAGGTCCAGCTGGGGAGTTCTGGTGAAGCAGGCTATCTGATGTCACATCCTGTTTTGGTGATTTAATATAACTTTGACATAATGAACAGAGTGAGTTTTCTCCAATTGTGGACTAAGTTAACACTTAAAGATCATGGAGGTGGAGTTTAAAATAAATCATTTCACAGCTGTGATTGGTCACTTCATTTTGCGTTACTGTCACACAACAGATCTGACACCACTTGAAAGAGTGGCTAGAGCTATAATGAAAATAAGAAAAAAGAATCCACATTAGACTCTAAACACAATCCTTGAAAGGGAAGGAGGTCTGGTCCTGGAGAGGCAAGTAAGTGCCGTTTCAAAGAGCCTTGTTTAAAGCTGAAGTCAGAGCTGACAGTGATACAGGGATACCTGAGTAGAAATCAGCCTAATGCAGATGAAAGCTAGAAATAGACACGGGCTAATACTGATGGCTCTCCAGGACCGGAGTTACCCATTTATTTGGCACTTTTTTACCCTGAACTTTACCTCCAAGGCAGAAAGTTCTAAAAGTGGGTGGTTTAGGTCAAATACCTTCGTTTGGTTATGATCTCAGTGAAGGCACCGGGGTTTGTACACAGCCTAACATGGTCCGCCTTGGAGGATCAAGTTGGGTTAAAAAAAAAAAAAGTTTCTGGGTAATCTTTTGAAGAAATTTACATTTTTTCAGCCACACAATCATTAGTCGTTTTGCGACTTTCTTTTCTTTTTTAAACACAGTGTACTGTAAATGAGTGAGACTGAATAATCATTGGACTAAAAATGTAAAGCGTATTAGTCCTGTTGTATGGTGTATGCCCATTCAGGGCATGGACACCCTGCGGGAGACGGTTTGGTAAAAGACCCCACGGAGCAGAGATGGGTAGTCTGGGAGACGGAACAGATGGCGCTGAGCGTATGTGATGTCGGCCAGCCGTCCTCTGCTCACCAGAGTGCGCAGGTTAGCCTCGTTGACCTGGGTGCCAGCTGAGATGACATAGAGCTCAATACCAGCATCCGCCACCTCGCGAACACGCTTCTCCAGGACAGGCTGGGTGATGCCCTGAGACCTGCCGTCAGAGAAGAGCACCAGCTTCTTACTGCCTCCTGATACATTCTCCGGTGGGGTTAAAGTCTTGATTGCAAACTCCAAGGCCTGGGTCACGCTGGTGTCATTGTTTTGGAAGGTAGCTGCTTTGATTTTCTCAGACAACACCATCGAACTGTTATCCAGCGGCGCGTCCAAGCGAGCATTCCGACTATACTGGCCCACACCCACTCTAATCTGGGCACCACGCGGCTTGCTTGCGTTCAGGAAGCGATCAACCAAGTGGTGGACAAAGGTTTTGCTTATTTCAAAGTTCTTCTGGCCTACGCTGGCCGAGCTGTCCATCATCACCAAAATATCGGTACTTTGAGGAAAAGAGACTGCAATATAAGCAGAAATAATACACGCAACACATCTGGTCAGAGATTTACAACACAGGAGAGAGAAACACAGCATTTATTTATGATGTCTTTAACATCCAGATTCTAATTTATTGTTGGTCTGGGTTTTTTCGACTTTCATTCACTGAATAACGCGACTGTGTTGAGATGTATGTTTTTCAAACAATCCTTAAAATAATATAGAAAAGGTGAGGCAGAGGCAGAAGTAACTAAAACTAAATTTTAGCCTAAAGCTAAGAGACGGAAACAGAAAAAGGGAATTCGTTCAGAGTTACCTCTAGCCACTCTGATCTGAACGTCAGGGCTCATATGGGGTCTGTCACTTAATCTCCTTCCTTCTGCTTTAAATTGTGTGACCTTTTCTAGGTCTGAGTAACACAAAGAAACTGATAACATGCTTTTATGCCAACCAAGCTGGATAATTGTAATGCCCTGCTATCTGGTCGACTTAAAATGTGTTACATCAGCAGAAGTTAGATCATTTATTTGGAAATAAGAGAAAGATTATATTGATTCTGACGTCTATACTGGCTGCCTGTCAGTAGTGAATTCAAAATCATTTTACTTGTTTTTAAAGCACCTCGTGGCCTTATTCCAGTATCTATGTCTCACGTGCTGATGGCATATAAAGTATTTCAGGTCTTTTTCTTGTTCCAGTGTGGAGGAAGAAAATGTTTAGAGGCAGCCATGAGGTTTTACCCACATCGCTAAAACAGCAGGAGGTTTTTGAAATTGCTAAAAAGAAATTTAAATCCAATCTTTTATGCTGAAAAGATTGGATTTGGGGTTTTCTTACATGTCCTACTGATGTTTTATTTGATTTTTTAAAATAACTTTCTATGTTTTTAACTATATCTTTAACTTTGTATTTTTGTTGCTATTTTATTTGTGTTTATTTTTTTTTACATTTTTAATGTAATATTTTAATATCTATTTTTAAATTGATTTAAGCTTTATTTGACTTACTCTTATCTTACCTATAGGCCATTTCAAATTTAGATTTATTTCTTGTCTGGTGCATATTAATTTATTATATAATTTATTTGTTCCTCCTTATTATGTCTTTTTGACAGTTGTGAAGCACTTTGACCTGCACTAACCTGCACGAAAGGTGCTATACAAAAATAGCTTTGAACAACTGATTTCTGAATGAGGGACGTAAGACATTGTCAAACCCAGTAAAGTAGTACAAACATAATACAACCCAGTGTAACTGTGTATTGGAAAAGAATATCAGACTTACTGGGACATCTGTAGTCTGGGCATTTCTTCTCTGTAACAGAAAGCACATGATAAGTCAGTTTATTTCCAAATTACTGTTTCCAGCTGGTTAAATAACTGCAAGATCAGATACTGGCGTGTTGTTTTGTTACTACAAAGAAGTCTTTAATGTTTCTCTGTCACCGCAACTGACACAGACGCCTGGATATCGCTGTATATCGTGAATACGGTGTTGCTAAAACAACACTAATAACTAAATAAGAAGTGCATTCATAGGTTATTTAAATATGTGGAGCTGTGCTGTACCTTTACAGATTGTGTCTGTAAGGTTCTGCAGGAAATTGTCGTCGAGAAGTTCAGCAAAGTTATTCAGCACGCGGGAAAAGCCTGGTTTGGGGTCACTCTTACACGCCAAGTCGTCGAGCTGCTCTTTGTTGGGCTCACGGCCTGAGTAGTCCTTTACTCCTAAACCACCAACCTGGAGATGAAGCAGGGACCTTTTAGGTTTGCCTGTACAGGGATGTGATTTAACCTTCTACAGTGTGTGTTTCAAAGTGTGTCACACTTGCCTGGAGGCCTTTACCACAGAGTACGTTGAGGGGGGTCTTGTCTCTGTCGATATCAGAGCGTCCATCAGTGAGAACGAGAACGACTTTGTTCTCTTTCCTCATGACATTGATTGTCTTGCTCAAAGCAAAATCAAGGGCCTCGCCTGTGTACGTGGCCTCAGCTAGCCACTCCAATTCTCTCACTGCCCTACACACACACACACACACACACACAAACACACACACAAAGAAAACGTGCTTAACATTGAAACATAAGGCAAAATATACAACATGCTGTATTCAAAGGTTCTTTCATTTTATACATTTAAACAGTTATTTCTGTTTCCAGATAAGTAATTACCACTTAGAGTGTATTTAACTTAACAGCGACAGATCTATTTCTGATCAGATCTTTAGTGCTGTTTTTTAGGATAGAAAAGTCCCTCATTGTCCATTATTGCCATTGTTTGTATTGAGAGCATCATAAAGGCATACAGGGGACGTTACTTTGGACCTCTGACCTGTTCGTCAAACTTTCTAATTTTATCTTTAAAAACGCTTTAAAAACGACTTACATATATCCACTGCTTTTGTTTATATTGGCAGAATTTAGGGAATAATCCTGGTATATGGGGATTTGAAATATACTATTATCGTTTGCATCTATTTCTTTCAAGTTGACCCGAAAATGTCTTATAACTTTAAAGAAAATATTATCAAGAGAAAGAGAATGAGCGGCCTTGTTAGTTAGAAATCTAAGTTATACAGGAAAATCAATACCTATTATCTATTACCTGCTCCTGCATAATGTTTGTGTTATCAGCGTAAACATCTGCAATGCTACCCTTGTCTCATTTTTTACTGCACTGCAAAATTCTTAAAGTACATTTATAAAGAACAAAGAAAGCCAGAGACTCCTGCCGCACGGGTGTGTGAACTCACTGTTTGAATTCGATGAGGCTTGAGGCTAGTGTGACAACTTCTTGGGCTTTCGATCCACTGTACTGGACAACACTCACTGTGGACTCGTTGACGGCAAACTGGAAAGAAAAAAACCCCAAAGCACTGCATGGTGACTGTGTGTTTTGGTCTGTGTGTGTTTTCCTCTGTCAACATTTCTGTGTCCCACCCATCCTGACTAATTGCAACCAAACTGGGAGAGGAGAGTCACTGGAGACACGTAAAAGCATGTTCCAAACCCAAGAGAATATCTTTCATTCACACTTTTCTATTTTGAGGTTTGTTCTCGAGGCGAGTATTTCGTAACATCTCTGAAAAATAGCTTTAGCACCATTCTTGGAATGATTTTAAATAAACAACAAATCCCACAAAGGTCAAGCATGTGGCTGACAGGTGGTGGTAGAGGAAAAAGGTGAAGAATATGAAATGCTATGCTGTCAAAACAGAGGATAAATTAAAGGAGGATGTTACCTTGACTTGCTGGTCTTTTATCAGCCTGTCAATGACTGTGATGATAAAGTCTTTGGCAAGAGCAAAGTTTGTAGAACCGATACTCTCTGAGCTGTCCACGATGAACGCCAGGTCCACTGGTGCACACTTACACTCTGGAGACACACACATGAATAATTTCATAAAGGCTAATCGTCAAAGTAGCCACAGACAGTGGAGAACAATATAGGCAATGACTCCAAACTCACCACAACAAGCTGGGGGTGATTAGAAGAGCATGGGGGGGAAAAAACACAAATCAAAGTTAATGAATGTTAAATGTAGCATGATACAAGCTGCTTGGGTTTTCATTATGGTTAGCCTAGCACTGAGCTAAAGAAGGCCATCTGTTTAAAGTGGCCCTATTATATCAATTTCCTGCACCATATTTGTATTTTAAGACTGTGTAAGATCAGCTTTGCTTTGGTTCAGTTTTAGCTGTTCTTTTCTTAAACTAAAAACTTGAAGCTCTCAAAATGCAATAAATGCCATCTTCTATTAAAGCACTAGCTTAAAATACCTGAAATACTCTGTGAAAAAAAGTGAAACAATCCTCAATGTTTACTCCATATTATGACCTAAGGAAAGCTGCTGTTACTTTTTTTCCGGGATGATGATTTAAACTCAAACGCTATCATTACAAGTGTCTGTGCCACACTGCTCTGCATCTGGCTTTCCAGTTGAAAGGAAACAAAGGAAGCAATATTAGCCTTAACATCTTTCCTGTTGTGAAGAAACAGAGGGACTGTGGCTGTGTTTTGAGCACGTCTCTTATGATACTTTTGCTGCATTGATGGAATGAATATACCAATGGCGCAGCTGGTTATGAACAATGAATAAATCAAAAGGAATCAATGGTTTTGGACTTCATGTCAACAATGGTAAATATAAAATCCTCTCATGCTGGGCACAAAACTGTCCAATACATCCAACACTTACAACCTCCGAAAGCAAACATTTGGTCATGATCCTGTTCAAATAGGAAGATGACAACCGGCCAGTTCAATCAGCTCAGCAGTCCATAAGTGACCAGCAACCTCCAACTAAGACCAGTATGTCAGATGTCTGTCCATCATCCAGGTCATGGCAGTCTTAAGAGCTTGTCTTAACTTCTTTAGCTTGTCAAAACGTTTCACCTCCCATCATTTCAACAGCACAACCCTCAGGTGTACACTTGTACTTAAAGGACAATGACAATGTTCATATTTTGGACCGAGTAGACAGATGGTTTGTAAAACCAGTAAAGGAGGCCACCTATGTCCATTGCTACATTGTAGCCACTGTCTTGAGATCCCTTCCCCGTTGCTTCAACCCCCACTCACCTCACCTCAAGTGACATCAATAGGTCACATGAAAGAGGAGGGCAGGGTCTCACAGTAGTTTCAGTCTTAAACACCGCTGATGGCATTGACCAATAGTCAGTAGCAGGTCAAGTAGCAGAACAACAGCTCTCAGGATCATTTCCAAAGGAGACAACACTCAGTAGACATTAAATACCTGAGACTCTCCACCTTTCGTTTTTAGCGATGAAGAAGCGTCTCTAAGTCCAGTTGTGTTCTTTTTTTCAAGCTCTTAAGAATATTTCAGATACAGACCTATGATGGCCAGCAGATGTGCATAAACAGATGTTTGTGGACCATGTCTAACTGTTTAAACACAAAGTTTATTTGGATTTTTTTTTTTTTTTAAAAAAAGGAATGATGGTAGAGGACTATATTACCAGTAGATGCTTATTTCGTTAAACACTGTTAGTGGAGCAACATCCATTCATTCATTTTCCAACACTTTTCAGGGTCTGGGACACAGGGTCAGCAGTCTAACAGAGACTTGGACTGCCTCATCTTTGCAGTAGCCTAAGCAATGATGTGGTGGCAGCACTCTGCACCACTCCTGATGCTACACCAATCCATCTGTCCATTTCCCTGCGATACCTGAGCAGCAACTCCTTTGTGACCTGGAATGAGCACTCTACTCTTTTCCAGCTGAGAACCATGGCCTCAGGCTTGGAAATGCTAATTCTCATTCCTGCTGTTTCACACTGGGCTATAAACTGCAAAAGCAGAGGAGATCCCGAGGCCACAAAACCAGAAACCCTCCTCTGCTTGACAATAACCAAAAATTACCTATCCATAAAATTTATAACTAAAATCTGTGTGCAAACCTGCTGGTTCTTACCTAGCACTGGCAATGCAAACCAAGCTGTTACTAAGGTTGTATAGGCACAGAATGGCCCATGACAGCAGGGCAGACACTTCATACTACTAAAGCAATCCCAGAGGACACACTGAGGACACACTTATTGTTTTATTGTCCATAAAATACATGCAATATCCTTGAGAAGAAAAGGAGTTGGTCATATGTTCAACAACCAGGATGAAAATCAAATTGTTCCTCGTGGATCTGAGGTTCGACCAATGGACAGACTCTCCCAAAAGCACCCTAACAAAGAACATCCCAGAGAGCTGAGGTTTGCTGATTCTGCTAAAGTTGGACCACAACCTTGTTTTCCCTTCTTAAAAAGAAGAAACATCACCCCAGTTTGATAAACCAGAGGCACTATTGTTGAGTTCCATGCAGCTTTGCGTTGGTGTATCAACCTAGACAGCCCTCCAGTCGAGAAAGTTGCCCAGTCTACATGACATTGAACCCCACTGAAGTCTAGGTTCCTCAATTTTCTTTTTCAGTTTTTCACAAACCTACTTTTTCACAGTAGGTTTCTAAATTCCCCTCTGTAAAACATCACCATATCATGGTGGAGAGGATTAGATCCTATACTGGGATGGGAAATTAGTGCTGGATATGGATGTCCAGTTTGACTGATACCCAGTATGGTTTCCTCCTCAGTTACAGTACAATCAGCTTGAAAAGCATAAACAGAATAACTCCCTGTTTATCTTAATGTAAAGTCCAAGACTGTTCCAACTGTTCAACATCACTACCCAGACTGCACTGAGACTTTTTAAAAATCAGATTTAAATGGATGACGTTCGTTTTTAATCGAAGAGGCTATACACGTGTTTTTAGTTAGTCTAGACTTTAAGCCATCCTTTTTTCTGACTGGGTGATCCTGACAACCAGAAGCTTCGAACAGCAGGTCTTCTGTTCTCTTAGTCAGAGCTGTTTGCCTGAGATGACCACATTAGGGAGATCCCCTGTTTATGACATCATACAAACCAAGACTCTGAAACTGACAATCTGAGGTCTTAACTTTTGGCTCACAGGGATTACTTGTACATATGCTGACCTCATTATCTGAAACATCTGCAATGTTTAATATTCGCACTCACCACTGTAACTGTAATGTATATATATATATATATATATATATATATACATATATATATATATATATATATATATATATATATATATATATATATACATATACATACATATGAATGACAGAGAAAACTTTAACATAAAGAATTTAAATTCTGTGAGTGGGTGTTCAAGAATGCAAACCGTTAAGTCATAAAACTTACAGCAGAGCTTCATAATGATATCCAGAATTTCACAATCCTGAAGAGAGAGGCAGAGGATACATTACAATATGGCCGCAGACCTACATCACATTACATAATATACAAACACGACACACAGCCAGCTCCCTGACTGCTTTTGAGCCGCTCCAAAGGAGAAGAAAATGAAAACATGACTACGTGATATTTTACTTAGAAGCCAGTGAGCGGCTATGGGGTTTTGTGTTCAGGAAATTGGTTGTGTGGCTTTGGACTGAACATACAGTATCAGTTGCAGATGCAAAACTTGCACAGCCTCAAGGGGGAATTAAGTGTGTTAGCATTCTGGTGCTACGGCTAAATTGAGGGCGAAGGCTCACATTAATTGGATTGATTCAATTTTTATCTTGATACTCACATCGGCTCCTGGTGGTCCGGGAGGCCCTGGTGGTCCCTGAAAAGGAGATAGGGAGACTTGAGTGATTTATCCTCCTGAAAAATGTCTGGGTTTTTTTTGTTTTTTTGTTTTTTTTTAAATCTGTCCAAAGGTCTATCTGGTCTGGCTTCAAGATGACAGAGGAAAGTTTTTGTGTTTTAGTTGGAATTAAAAAATATGGGGGGCTTCTTTGAAAAAGACGTTACTCCTCTGACTGTACGCAAGGTTCTCACCATGACTGAACCCACAATCCGCGCCCACACATTTCGTGCTCGCCACTGTCGTTCTGCAAACATCTGAAACGTCCAAAAGTTCACTGCCACAGAATTTTGGGAGTTGTTTTTTTTTTTTTCTCGACTGTAGGAAAACCATCTGTTATGTTTTAGCCGACATTAAGCTCCGTTTAAGAGCACTCGTTTCTGCCTAAAAGACACCAGACTAGCACACACACATTAGAGAATGTGAAAGACAGGAAAAGAGAGCAAGGGAGAGAGACAGCCGTTAATTGTAGAGGAGAAGAACAGCACTCGGAGCACATGACGCAAACTTTTCATACAAAATATGCACAGAGACACAAGACAGAAAACGGAACCGGTGGAGAAGAAGACATAGAAGACATCATGGTGGAGAGGATTAGATCCTATACAATGTGTCCTGAGACATAATGTGTCCTGAGTAGTGGACATAATGTGTCCTGAGTAGTGGTTCCTCTCAGAGAGCGTGCGATCATTTAGATTAATGTCATATTTAGATTAAGCTTTGTTTATAGTTTCACATGAAGCAACACCACAAAGTTTAAGGTTTCAGGAAACAGCAATGATTTTTTTTCCATCTCTTAGCATGTGGTTTGGTGTTGTGGTGTCTGTCTGAAACATGGAAATGGACAGAGTTGACAGCTGGCTGTGCTCTTGTTAGCTCACTTTCTTAAAGGCCTGCTAAGTCTGTATTTCTTTCCTATTAAGAAGAATCAATGTTTTAATGAATTAACTAATCAAGTGCACAAATAACATTAACAGAAAAAATATTATGTCGGCATTGCTCATGAATCTATGTTTTACACATTCATTCACCACAAACATACGTGCACACTCAGTGGATATTCTTACCGGCCTGCCCTCGGGCCCTCTGTGACCTTTGGCCCCTTTTGGTCCTAGACGCCCTGGTTCGTTATTCTGTCAAAAAAGAGAAAATGAATGGAGATTAAAAGAAAGGGTCACACCTTTGTTTTGTTTTTCTCGTTTGAAATAAATGATTGTAAATCTTTTCAAATTACAGGATGAAAAGCTATTTAAAGAAACTAAGTTGATTTACACACTACCCATATGGAAAAGAAATAGTAAAAACTTATATGATTTACTCATGAAAGTGGCCACTTTCATGTATTGTTTTAGTAAGTATCCAAAACATACAAGTTTCATTATATAATTTTTCAATGGATCTTATATCTGTTTTCACTCTTGTATGCTTTTCATACAAGTTTCACACAAGACAAATACAAACTTTATAAGATTTATACATATCTTTTCCATATGGGTAATCACAATGAACGTGCAATGCTGTGTGGCAAAGCACTGCTAAACAATAACCACAGCTCATAGTTTTGTCCAAACTGGAAACAGCTGCAGTGGCACACACTTTTAAGATCCAGAGTCCAACTAAAACCTTCTTACTGACTTACTGTATAAGTGATTATCTGACTGCAAAACAACCTGATTAGTGTGTGTGTTCATTTGTTTACTTTTTTATGACTCTGTGCTTGACTATGGAAATAAGTAATAAATGTAAAACTTCAGAAGAGTTTTGTCTCTGAGTGTGGTAGTTTATATCATAGAAGTGGAGGAGAAGGAGAAAGTGGAGCACCGTCATTTATTTTTGTGTATACAAAGACAATGCATTCCTGCCTGCTCCACACACAGTTTCAGAAATTGTAAGCACGAGTTTGTTGCCTGATCTTGGAGATATCCACTGAAGTGCTGTGCCATGTCTCATCAGGGCCAGCTACCTAACTATGCAGCGGGATAAAGGAGCCAAAGCCCCTGCAGCTGCTGCACCCTGACCCACAGCTGATCGCTGTGAGATTGTGGCCCGGCCTGCAGAAGCGCAGAGAGCTAAACAAATTGATTTAGGACAATGACCACATCGTTCCCACAGATACTTTTACACACTTAAAAATTTGAGAATGATGGCAGGCAGCTGAAATGAATTTCACAATAATCCAAAACTGAAAGCAGACACCAAAATAAAAGAAGATTTAAAAAAAAAAAATCTTTCAAACACACGAGAAGAGCAGAAACTGTTTTAAAGTGGGTGCTTGTGTGCTTTAAAGGGATTTTGGATAAAAGTGTATTTACTCTCCTTTTTTTTTTAAACGACTGCATAAACAATGTGAATGAAAATATTACAGATCATTATTGGAGAAATGTCTGTCCTAGAAACACTCTGATTGGGAGTGACATGTAAGGCAGGAAGCAGTGTAAGCAAAAGGGACTAGCTCACAGTGTAAAGTCACAACCAGCAGATCTGCAGTCCTGCAACACAACCATCTACCTACAGTGGACAGATACAGCAGAGACACAAGGGCTGTTGGGGAGATGGTAATGACAACCATCTGGCTTTTTAACACACATGCCAACAGATGTGAGCCTTAAATAGGAACACACGTGTGCACACACACACGCATATATATCTCAACATACATGTGCGCACAATGCATGTGACTCCAATTACTGCTCAACTTCAAATGCTAGGATGTAATGAACATGAACTACATCATCCATAGTTACACAAACAGCCAGACAAATCATAGGCTTGATTTTATGGCGTTATATTTAGCGATCACATCCAGATGCGACTGTTTGTCATACCTTTTGCAGGATATGATCTTAAAAGTATGTTAGCCACAACTTTAAATAGGCGGGAAAGCCACACGCCGTTCACAGCCTTCCACCATCCAACAAAAAGCTTTTTTGTGAACAGCTGAGAATTTGTGGAAACAAGAAAGTCACTGTCTAGGAAGAAAGACATAAGAAGAAAACAGAAATGCATGCATGCCTCTGAGAATGAGTGGAACATAATAACTTCTTTCTGTTCACTGAGATATATAAAAAAAATGGCATCTAATTATTTTAACTATGTTTTTTTTTAGTCTACGATTTTGTCATGGACCGATACAGGGTGCGGTGTGGAAATTAAACCATTGTTAAATGGTGCACCATTTTGGTAACTAACTGGACTTGTTTTGCAAACCTATATGAGAGAACAGTCACCACTGGACCACTGTCCAAATACAAGGCTGCAGGCAACAACAGGTTAGCTTAGCAGTTAGCACCAATTCTGCTAAACTAATTCCTGTGTGTTCAATGACAGCATGCACCCACTAGCACTTCTAAAAGCTCATATATATCTATCTTTTGTGCAGAATGCTGATCTATGTACCAGGTTAGTCCCTAAAAACTATAAAATTTGAGCTCTTGTTGAACTTTTTGCATACCTCAAACAAGTATCATTGGGTTGAGTTAAGCTAGTCTTCATGCTTTATGCTAAGCTAACCAGATAATTTGGGTTGCCTCATGTATTCATTTAACAGAATATGCCCATTACTCTGCTGTCAGAGTGAATGTATCATGTACATTACTGACACATTACTACAGTACCAAGCAAATTTTAGTAAAATATTGGGTGACTGGGTGAATTGTACGGCATCTTATCCTGCCCTGGCTGCAGTAACAGAAAGCTTTGATGAGTGGTAAACTGATCTGGCACTGTAAATCCACAGCTCACAGAGTGTGACTGTTCTGCAGGAAAAGGTCAGGGTGCACCGACGTATGGATAGAAACTTTTAAGCTGTGAAACTCGAACCCTGGAAGTGAAATTATTTAAATGTAAACACGGCCAAGTTGAACCAAGGGTTACAGAGGACAGGAATAATCTCTCTCTCTCTCTCTCTCTCACACACACACACACACACACACACACAATCCAGAAAAAAAGTAATGCAGTCCCCTCATCATCTCTGCTCACTTCCTAGTAGCCTTGACAACGACATATACACAGCTGCATCAGCTCAAAGCCCTCATCCCCAATGTGTTCAAAAGCACTTAAAGCATTTCCAGCTGCTGAACAGGAGGAAAGTGTGGGAGAAAGACAGAAAAACAAGAGCAGCAAAATACTTCTAGACTACAAAAGAAAAAAATTATGAAAAGCAGAAAAGACAAAAAGTCACTTTGTAGTATGAGACGTGTTAAAAGACGGCAAAAAAATAAGGAGATATGAAAATATGTTTAAAATAGTAGCCGTGTGACTCATATCCTGTCAGCTCTCTGCGCCAAGAAAGGAATGGAGGAAAGATAAAATGAGATCAAGAGCGAGTAGCAACTCAAAAAGGGAAAAGAAGTCAGAGTTGGACTTACATCGGGGCCTGGATTTCCGGGCTCGCCATCATCTCCTTTGGGTCCAGGCGTCCCCCTGCCACCCTGATAAATGCACGGCAGATATAAACAGTTACAGGGGAGCACTGGCAAAGACAGATAATGATAATGATGATAAAAGGGCTAACAAAGCACATCAATTTTAGCTCAGTTAATCGCTGCCTCTAACAAACATGCATACCAAAATCTGATCTCAGATAAAAAAAAAAAAGTGCCCTGATTGTCTATGTAAAAAAAAAAAAAAAAAAAGAACCTACCGGCTCACCCGGGTCTCCACGGGGCCCAGGATAACCCTAAAAAATAAAACCACATAAGCATCAAAAATATACATAGTTACAGCGAGAAAGCTGCTCCACACTTGAGATGCCCTAACTACCTACCTGGAAACCATGACAACCTTCTGTGCCATTTCCTAGAGCGCCATCCTCTCCCTGAAAAGAAGAAAGAGAGACACTTACAGCTCCATCTGCACATACACATGACCGGAGTTATGATTGATAGCACACATCTGTCTCCGCCCTTTCTGACTCACCCTCCCTCCCATAGGGCCCCTGTCTCCTGGAGCTCCTTTGATTCCTCTCGGCCCTTTGGGTCCCTGAGAGAAGAAAGGAATGAGGAGATTAGAAACACATGAAATGCAACATGAAAACATTTGGATATTGCTGACAGATACTGAGTGTGTGTGTGTGTGTCTTTGAGTTAATGTGTGGACCAAGACTGTGAACCAGTTCTATTTCTTGAAATTTCCATCTGAAAAACACCCAAAAAACTCTCCCTGATCACATCAGTGGGATCAGACTGAAGTTCAAATTCTAAATCAGAAAGTAAATGGCAGCCTCTCGTGATGATAATAATCATGTGGCGATCGTGGCTCAAAGAGTTGGGAATTTGCCTTGTAATCGGAAGGTTGCCGGTTCAAGCCCCGGCTTGGACAGTCTCGGTCGTTGTGTCCTTGGGTAAGACACTTCACCCGTTGCCTACTGGTCGTGGTCAGAGGGCCCGGTGGCGCCAGTGTCCGGCAGCCTCTGTCAGTGTGCCCCAGGGTGGCTGTGGCTACAATGTAGCTTGCCATCACCAGTGTGTGAATGTGTGTGTGAATGGGTGGATGACTGGTTGTGTAAAAGCGCTTTGGGGTCCTTAGGGATTAGAAAAGCGCTATACAAATACAGGCCATTTACCATTTACCATGTGATTCAGTGAGCTCTAAAACCAAATGTGATTAATCAGAAAAGAAACACAAACAAAAGTGCAGCATCTGTCTGCCTAGACTGTGTGATAACGAGCATCAAACCACCAACAGACATGACAAATGAAAACAAAGCTGATTCACAAAATTTTTATGGATTTAAAGCTACATCAGCGGGTTTGTAGCACTTTAGCCTTTGCTATCTGAAAACACAGTGTCAAATCTTTACTATTACTTTGAATGACATAAAAGTATGAGACAGTCCCAGTTTGTTTCTGACGTTCGTCAACTTTAAACAAAAAGGCAGACCAAAAAAGTCTCTCATGTAAAATTACAGTTTTAATTTTGGCAGATAAAGGGCAGTTCAATTAGGAGCCTCTCGCTCATGGAGGAACAACAAACTCTTCAAACACTCCTGCACTTTCATTATAACCTGTACATTTGTTTTGTTGGACTCACTTCTGATCCGGCTTGGCCTTCATCTCCTCTGTACCCGGGAGGCCCGGGCTTGCCAGCTTCACCCTGGAAAACAACAACATTAATGACAAACTGTTTAAACACTTTTACTGTACATAACAAAAAGGGGGTTTTAAAAAAAATAAAGTTTTAACAGTGTCACCATTTAACAACTACACTTCCCATGAGTCTTTGCCTGAGGAAAAGTTTCACAATTTACTCAACTCTTCCCATCTCTGTGTCTATGTGAGCAGATAATCGCCTGGAGATCAGTGAAAAAAGAAATTATGTTCTCTGCATTGTAACATTATTCAGTAGGATGTGAAACAATTAAAAGTCACTGCTAAGATCTGGTAACATCTGGATCAATCTGAAATGCCGTATACGATATTTAGGTTTTGGACTTTCAAGCAATAAGACAAAGACACCACAGCGCTTCTTTATATTCTAGTTAACACACAAAAAATACTGTTAAACACTCCTGTAGAGTAATGCTATGCCGTTATTCCGGTTGTCCGTTATTCCATGTTTTCCATACTAATCATTTCCTTAGTGTTCACTGACAAGGAAAGTAGCACAGTCAGAAGCACAAAAGAGCCATTGAACGCTCTGACATCACTGAGGTTGCCACGGCTGATGCTTGTAACGTATTATTATTATTACACTGCCTGGTGCCTTATTAAGAAAAACCATGGTGAGGCTTTGGCTTGAGAGGACGGAGAGAAGAACTGAGTCAGAGGGGAAAGAGTGACTGTTGATGTTCCCAGGAGGAGTAAAACGGAGAATAAGAGGAGGGGAGTTGGGGTTAAAGCAGGGAGGAGTGGGCAGCACTGCGGGGACACAGCCAGGTCTTACTTCTGGAAAACCTGGCCAGTTTATCCCCACTTAACATGAAATATGCACAACTGCTCACATGTGCGCATGCACCCACTAACATGTTCCTACGAAAGGAAAAAAAGGATAATTCCAGAGAAAGAGCGAGTGGTTTATAGTTGGGGCTGTGCCGTGCTACACCACGCAGCATTGTAAGCAGGGCCGCTCACTGCTCGTGCCTGTTTGAATGCCTGCATGGTTGCTCATATTTGAGTGAGTGTTTCTGTCTTACGGGGGCGCCGTTGGGGCCAGTTGTGCCCTCCCTCCCTTGTTCTCCGCGGGGTCCTGGATCCCCCTGGCAAGGAAAAGAACAAATATATAAATTAGACTAAAGGCATTCAAGACAGTAACAAAACACAATGAACGCAGACAGAGCCAGGCTTTAAAAAACAGTCAGCTCAGTGGGAGTACATGAGGAATTACATAAAAACTGTTCCATTAAGGTCAGTGTGGTTACAGTGGACTCACTATACACGTGCCAAACTGAATTTCCCATGAATTTCTGAGGAGAAAATGCTGAACTGGGGAAGGCCCGTGAGGGACTGGGGCTAAACCTTTTATCAGCACTTACCGGTTCCCCTCTTGGGCCTCGGTTTCCACGGGAACCTTGCTCCCCCTTCTCTCCAGGTAGCCCCTACGAGAGATTTTCGAGACGGTAACGTGCATTTTGGTAGCTGTCACACACAAAAACACCATTTTAAAGTCAATATATTTACTTTCTCGCCCGCAGGTCCATCATTCCCTGGTAATCCCTGAAATGCAAACATAGCAGAAAGTTATAGAAGCTACAGTGAAAGTCATGAACTTCATTTTTTTTTTTGGTTTTATCCAGCTTTATCACTTACATCTTCGCCGCGCTCTCCTTTGTCCCCGTCAGGACCACGAGGGCCTGGATCACCCTGTCACGACAAACATGGTTAATTTTGTATCAAAGTTCCTGCTTTGTCATCTCTCGTCATTTCTGTGTTTCTCTGTACGCTGACTCACCTTTGGGCCCAATGGTCCATAGTTTCCAGGTCGTCCTGGTTCGCCGTCCCTCCCGGGATCTCCCTGGAATGAGCACACAGCACCTTAATACAGGGCGTTAAAGGCCACACAAAATTCCAGCACCCAGAACTCCTTCTCTCTTACTTTTCCTCCTTTAATTCCATAAGAGCCAGGGTCTCCCTTTGGTCCATGCTCTCCCTGCGAGCCCTGGAAACACACAACACAGAGACAGTTTCAATGCATGATCAGAAGCAGCTGAGGTAACACTCCATCTTGGAGGCTGCCGTACTTGTAAGCTCATGTATGTGTGTGTATGTTTACAGTACAGCTATATGGACTCATCCAAACAGTCTGACAGAAAAGAATGTAAACTAAGTCAAAGATTAAGTAGCACATGCTCTGGGTCTGCTGGCTTCAGAAGATACCAGGCAGAATTAGTGTTTGGACCAAATAAAAAGAAAGAGAGCGACATTCCTAGGCATGCACACAATAGCTAACGGCTAATCTGTAAACAAAGACGCTGAAAACAGCATTGGCTTATCTGAGGGTGTGTTAAAGTGTTCAAGAGTGTAATTGAGACAAAACATAAACTCTGTTTGTCCCAATATCTACACATCTGATTGCACATTTCCAACTTTTCTAATTAGTGTCATGGATCTCATGATTAGCTCCCATTTGCACTTGGCCATGAGTGTTAATGGTGCTCGATTAAAGGTCATAACAGGTTCAATGTATATATTTAAACTCACGTCTTGTCCAGGAGAGCCTTTACAGCCAGCAAGTCCAGGGAAACCAGATTCACCCTAAAGGAGAAAACACACAAAAACATCTAAAAAACGGATGCATCTGAGAGGAGAAAGATGGATGCATCAGATGGCCGGACTTTACTCACCTTGCGTCCGTCGATTCCATCCTTTCCCCTTTGACCTTTGTCTCCCTGAGAAGATGGAACAGATGGAAAGAATAGAAAGAATAAAAGCGACAGGAAACCATAAGATTGCAGGGCAATCGTCGGTACAACGGCCTCTCTCTCTGAAGACAAGAAGTCAATATTAGCTCACCTTGTAGCCTTTGTGTCCTCTGTCACCCTGCAGAAAACACACAAACACAGAGTCAGTCACTCGAGAATATTAAAGCACAGAACTGAATCTTATTAAAATATATATTTTGGGGTATCTGACAGTACCTTTCCTCCTCTCGGGCCACGGTCTCCCTAGAAACAGAAACACATACATCATTATTATTACACAGCATGGGGGATGAGGTGAATGATAAGGTGGGAAAACTGACTGGGGGTCAGCGGTCGTGACTAGACAAATATACACATACTCGAAGTTACCAGACAGCCTCCTCTTGAGAAATCAATATTAATTTACTTGGAGCAGGACTAATATCCTTCTAGTTTACTTCATAGTGCAGAAAATTTAAAAAAACAAGTAAATACTTTGCTTCAAAATATCATGAAGGCTCCCTTAGATCCCAGCTCCAATCTATCAGCATGTTTTATTAAGTGCACTGTACCTTCATTCCACTGTAACCGACAGGACCAGAGTCGCCAATCCTGCCCTGTAAGAAAGAAATGGGAAAAACAGACAGTTTTTTCAGCAGGTGCACCAAGTGTTGGATGTCACATACTTTTTATGCTTATTACTGGAGGAAGCCACCTACCACTTCACCAATATCTCCCTTCTCTCCTGGCATCCCTGGTCTACCTCTTTCTCCCTGTAGAGAGAAGGGGAGGATGGAGGTTAGTCAACAAAGTTTAAATGGGACGGTTGGAGATCTGTACATAACTACATCTCTCAATTTTCCCAACAGCTATCCCACCTCAGAGCCAGGTTCTCCATCTGGTCCTTTGTCCCCTCCAGGAGCCTGTAGGCAAACAAAAGTTAGCTCCAAAAATATAGTCCAAAGAGAAATCATGCTTGTGACTTATAAAATAAAAAAAGTAGTACTTACAACGCAGTCAAACGAGCAACACTGGAAAAAAAGAACAAAAGATCTTAAAAAATGAAAAGTGTGTCTGTGCGTTGACATTGGATATTTGTTTTGCTCAAATCAAAGTAAGACATGCTGTTAGGCAGGTGCAATCACACTGGAAATACAAAAAAACTGTTTTCTGGTGTCACCTGAACCTCTCACACACACAGCGGTAAAAACCAAAACAATTATAGTTTTAATAGTAATCGCAGTAATCTCAATTAGCTTTTGGATGTGGTGACTGTAGCATCTAGTGTGTGTCCTCAGTGACCTCTCCTAGTTTCCTGTTTAGTGAAGTTGTTTAGTGAAGTTTACATCTCAGTGAAGATACTATAAGCATCCAAACATCCAAACTTTAACCCTGGTTTTTAAACACTGCATTTTGACTCAAAATGAATCAGCAGAGCTCATCAGATACAAATAAGATGTCAGGCTGTTTCTTTAAAAGCAGAGTGCTTAATATTTACTCAGCCAAAAATATGTTTGAACAAACAAGAGCTTAACATTATTGGTGACATTTTTTTTTCTAGCCAGCCTTCCCAGCCCCAAACATGAGAAAACCCAGGCCGGCTTCTGCAGCAAAGCATGCAGCAATCAGTGAAGTTAACTTTATCTGAATAAAAATAAATAATTGGACATACCACATCCTTTGTTTCATTTGTCTGGAAAGAAGAGATAAACCAGGAGTTAGTTTGAAATCCAAATGTTTAAATGTTCAGAGAAGAGAAGAGAAGAGAAGAGAAGAGAAGAGAAGAGAAGAGAAGAGAAGAGAAGAGACGTACGATCATGTTAACGATGGTTTCAATGGTTGCCATCTTGCTGGTTTTGATGTCATCAGTTGCAGCAGTGAAGTTCTGTCTGTAGTTGCGGTCTGTGGCGATGAGAGACAGCCTGGCTTCCTGTAAATCAAACACAAACATCTTTATCTACAAGCCGGAAAGAAGCATCGATTTTCCCTTCTGGCCACACTAGTATCCGAATGATTAAGATTAACATCTGCCAACATGTTCTTCCTGACATTAGCCGGTAGAGGAAAATTGTGAAATCCACCACGCAGAGACATGGTATTAAGATTAATAATACTTGTTTTTAACTGACTGTGAACAGAACACATTTTAAAAAAGCATTTTCAATACAGTGCATGCAGAGTTTAATCTGTATATCTGTTTAATCTAAAGAAGCCATGGTGGAATCAAAAACATTTGGAAAGATAATAATTTGTTTTTCCAGAATTCTATTTTCTTCAATTCACTTTTTCTTAAACTGTTTCACTGTGCTGTGGGGTTTACACTTGAGTTATGCTGGATTTGTCTTTAAAGCAGACCTTTTATGCTCTTTTTTTTTTTTTTTTTTGCTCCACGTTTGCATGATTCATAGTCTAAACAAGCCTTGTTTATCTTTAACCGAGTCATCCTACAGCCCACCAATTCAATGACCTGTCTGAAATTAAGCATCCCTCCCGCCTCCTTACTGCCTGTTCTCTTCTTATTGGCTGGTGCTCAGAAACAGAAACAGGTGGGAGGAGCTTCTGTGCTTACAACTAGAGCCATGAGCCTGATATAACCATATTAGAAGTTTCATCTTTTACTGATATCCAGCAGAGCCTAGAGCTGCCTTAGCTAACACTCTGACCTCATTATCTGAACACTTGAGAAAAAGAGAAAAAGTGGAAAAAGTGGACTACGCTCTTTAGCTTCACATGGCATCAGAAAGCTGAGTTGACCAGATCATCCAAAGAAAAACATCTTCTTAGTATGACATTTCTGTCTTAATGCATTTGCAAACAGGATTTGGTTTATAATCATAAGACTTATCCCTTATATTTCACAATTTAAAAAAACAGAACAGATGTTTTCATCAGAGATCAAATAACCTTTATCATGTACACATGGCTATGTAAGTATAAACCTATGAAAAAAAGACTGAAACTGATTTTAGTGAAAATGAAAGGCCAAACCTTAACTCCCCCAAAATGTATTTGAGCAATGCACGGCTGTGCAAAGTTTAAAAAATTATCTGTGTGTGTGTGTGTGTGTGTGTGTGTGTGTGTGTGTGTGTGTGCGTTGTACCTCCTGGTCAGGTGAGATGGCGACAGCGAACACTTTGACCCCGTGTAGCTTGGCTTCGTTAGCTGCCTCCTGCACACCTCCACATGGCTCTTTGTAACCAGTAATAGGATGTCCATCAGTCACCACCACCAAATACTTGTTCTCATGGTAATGGGATCCCCTGAAAGCAGGTACACACGTATGCAAACACATTCAGAAATGTTGTCAGCGTCTTTATTATTTCAGGATGAAACTATGCGTGTGCTGTTATTACCCAATGAGCAGCTCAGCGAGGCCCCTCTTGATGGCACAGTCGGTGTACGTGCCCTTGCCGATGTACTTGATTTCGTCGATGGCTGTCTTCAGGGCATTGCGTTCGGTATTCAAGTCACTCAGCTCCTTTACCAGTATGACTTCGTCACTGTAGTGCAGCGCTCCTGAGTTCCATGTCAGGATGCGGTCACACCGGTGGCGCCTGGATAAGCAATGGTATTAAAATCAAACATGGTACAGACAGGCAGGGGTGGACCAGAACTATGCAGATTCAATCACAGTCATAGTCAGAGGGAAGTATTTCTTTTTCATTCTGCTTCACACTTTCATCCCATTATATTTCATATAAAAGTGATTGGCAGAGTTCTTTCATTTGATTAAAAAAAATCTAAGCCCAGGTGTTTAAAAGTTACTCTATGTTACATTTCCCCAACTGCAGCCACTGTAAGTGGTGGGTGTGGTGGGTAGGTCAAAAGGGCTCTGCACCTGTAGCCACGCCCACAGTGTATCCGAGTATGCTGTACAGTGCTCCTTACTGGTACCTGAACACTTCCTCCAGAACTGAAGGTAATTTGTGTGTGTGTGTGTGTGTGTGTGTGTGTGTGTGTGTGTGTGTGTGTGTGTGTGTGTGTGTGTGTGTTTCTTACATGTCTTTGAGTTGATCTATGAAGTCCTTGGTGAAACCTTTGATCTGGTCAATATAATAGGAATCTGGTGTCCTTCTGAGGGCAACACTCTCAGATGTATCCAGGACGAAGAACAGGTCAACAGGACACTCTGTTCACAAAGCAGATAATCAATGACTGTGATCACCAAATATAATCCCACGATTTAAAAAAAAAAATGAAGAAGAACGAAAAAATGATCCAACTAATGTGATTTCTAGCTGCTTAGATTTCTCTAAACGTGTTAACAATCAGCTTCAAGACTGGTGAAACCAGCAGAAGTCATTACTTCAGCACCAGAGGCCTACAGATCATTATAATGAGCAACATTAGATCATTTCATTGGCTGATCTTGTCATACAGGTAGGAAACCTCAGCAGACTATCTGCATCTATAACATGGCTGTTTGCACAAACACCTGTCCTATGACTCCTGTCACCTCGGTGGGGGAGCCGGCCTGAGGTTCTCAGCTACTCTGACATCACATATCAGTCTGCTTTACAGCCAACACCTCACATGACCATTAGGTAAAACGATAGCGGACTAGGATTCTATCATTTTAGTTGTTAGTGCACCAAAATACAGCAAACACACGACTTCATTGCATTCGACATAATAAACACACTTCAAGTGCAAAAGAATCGCACTAGAACATCTGCTTGGAAAGCACCAGATGTTTTCAGCAAACCTACCAGCAACTCTGCGCCGTTGGTCCTGCTGTAGTTGCGCTCCAGCCATGAAAACGCACAGCAGCGCGAGGAGACTTCTGAGAGTCTCCATGATTAAACTGTGAAAGAACAACTAAATCACGACACCCCAACCCCCGACAAAAAACAACTGCGGCCCCAAGCCCGACACCTCTAAACTGATTTGGTGAAGTTTTGGCGATCCAGAGCTCCGTCGGAGTTTCTCCGAGGCGAAACCCAAGAGCGCGCAGAGGAGGACCAGAGCGCACGGTGAGGGGAGAGGAGGAGGGAGCAGGAGGAGGAAGAGAAGGAGGAGGAGTTCGTAAAGCTTTCTCTAAGGAAGCTGATGAGAAGCAATGTACCAGAGCGCGCATGGACCAGCAGTTTACGCCAATTACCCAGATGTGCACGCTTCCTTAAAAGGGGTCAAACAATAAACTGGTGACTGTCAGCGAGACTTCAGCATTCACAGAGCTTATTCTTTTTATTTTGGCATAAAGAGAAAATGTGGAAACTGGACATTTAGTTTTTCAGTTTCACATCGTTTATAGAGAGCGCCCCTTTAATGTTATTTGGTCACTACGCGGCTGCCCCTTCATCAAACTGCCTACATGTCACCCACAAAAATCAAGAAATGCAAACCAGAATAGATGAAGCTGAAATCACTTCATGTTGCTTAATGAAAACCATGTGGCGCACATCTTGGAAGCATTTTGAGCTCTATTCCTGCAGAAATCTGCGGAAGATGGGGTGGGGGTTGGTGGGTGGAGCTTTAACACATCTGGTTCATTTTAAAAGTCCAGACCCAACCTGAACATAAAAGCAAGACGAGAAGGGCGTGGGAGCGCGCTGCGGTGGGGTGGTGTCTCTATTGACCCTTTGGAAGCAGCGCCATCTAGCGCTCGTTGAGGGCTGACCTTGGAAGCTACTTTGGAAAGAGGGGGCGTTCATTTGGCAAGGTGTTGATGGGGGGTGGGAGGTGGATGCTGCACAGTTGCTGCCGACATGTGTGTGTGTATGTGTGTTTGTGTGTGTGTGAAGGCATCGAAGGTCTGGCCTGGACTCAGATTTTCCACTGAGATCACCGAGTTAGGGAGAGAAGGAGAGCAAAGAAGGGAGAGGAGGAGGGACTAGGAAGAGAGAGGGGGACACATCTGGTTACGATCTGTATTTATTAGCAGGCTCTCATTGTAAATCTGTAGGATTTTTGGCAGATGTGGTGCTCAGCATGAAGCGTGATGCGTGCATTTCACAATTCGTGCCTTCATCAGGAATACATTATTCCATAATAAAACTCAGAGGAATGCACCAACAGAGCTCTGCAATAAACTTTGTTTTTGTGAGTTACACAACCCCCCGGAATTTATGAATCTGACAAGTTGGACTGAAATCTGTTTCATTCACTAGAAGCAAAAGATTAAGCTATACATGTGAAGAAAAAGGAGACGAGAGGCTCGGGGTGAAGCCCAATGTTCACAGGAAATCAGTAGGATTTTTTAGTGAGCTAGAATGAAGGCAGCCAACGTACCTCCAGCCAGAAGATGCTAACATCTTGCAACATTTAAATCATTACGACAGCCAACTTTGGTGGTTGCACCTCCCTGTGAATGGCAGAGAAGTGGGTTTGTTTTGAGAGAGAATAAAACTCAAAGGTTGCTATGGACGAGTGAGCATGGATGAGATGTAACTGGGATGGGGATTAAAAAAAAAAACTGAAGTTGAAAAAAGACAAACAGAGCTTCTTTTTTTTTCCCTCAAAGAAAAAAAAATCCCATAAAACTCAGCACAGATGGAAGAAATTAATGGTAATGCGTCTCTTACATAATGACACATCATGTTGGCCTGAATTTCAAGTTAAAACACAAAACTGGGAACAGAAGTGGTTCGAATCCAGCTTTTTTTAGCTGGACGCAAAGTAGAGAATTGAATTAAAAAGCTAGATAAAAATGTGGTGATGCTTTTTACGCCGCCTTTAAACACTTCAGAAATGGCGGGACCCCAGTGAGGAAATGAGGAAACGGGAAGAAACTGTGCTTTAATCAAACTTCCAAGCCGTGCCAAAGAAAGCAGATAAAGGAGACATGGGCCACAGCTGCAAAGCTGTATTTGTTTTCCTGACAAATAAATAATTTGATGATAGACAGTCATTATATCAGCTCTGCTGGTTAACTAACACACGTCAATGCATGGCAAACTGCTTAATAGTCACCTACTGCCATCTAGTGAAACTGAAGTCTAATACAGACTACCTTTTGTTTTTCTGAGAAAGAAAAAAACTTAACAGGCATAAGGAGTAACGAAGGGAATTTAATCTGAAATTCACAAACCTTTCAAACCACAGAGAGAATACAAAAGGCTTAAGGAGAAAAAAAACAAAACAACAAAAAGAAAATGGGCTTTTTAACTTTTACAAACTCACACTTATTTGTCATCCAGCATATTTACAGAGAACCTTTTTTTCCACCTCTGCAACTTTTACCTCCTTTTCCCAAAATATATCTTCATCCACTTCAGACATACAGCACATGCCCCCCACCCCAATCATCTCAGTGACAAAATATTCTCTGAACTCCTTTTATCCGTCTCCCCTGATCCATGTGAAGCAGAGCTGGTGTTTGTGTAGACCAGATATAATGCTTAAATGCTCTGGCAGCACCTGAGGTGACACTTCACATGGCACATTCTTAGCTGACTCTTAACATTAGCCAAGAAAGCACTGACAATCCACACAGGACCCGACTCTGCTGCAGCTCTGTTCAGTATTTACTCTAGCTTTTACTGCAAACATTTACTAAACAAATGAGCCTCGCCTTCTAAAAATTACACCCCTCGTACGACAAACTGCAATCTCAAATAATCACATTTGCCCTTTCGGTCTCTGGCATTCCTATGACTGCTTCTTATTAGACAACCAATATATATTAGACGTTGCGGTTACTCATGACTTAGGAAAGGGAGGAGAAGCTTCTGTGTGATTACAATTGTAAAAAAAGGCCAATTTAAACCCAAACCGCGCTGCTTATTTTAAAACTGAACCAAGCCGTTTTGGGTCTGACACTAACCAAGGTTTAAAAAAAAAAAAAAATCATAAAACTAAGTTAACAAATACAAAGGGCCAACATGTGAGTCAAATTTCCTGGCTTAAAGTCTTGTGGCTCCAGCTCCAAAGATGTATGCCTCTGTGCTCTCAAATGTGCAACGTAGCAACAAATCTCTGCTGAACCTTTTATATCTATGCTTTGTCATCCAACTTAACTGTCAGCTTAGCTGCAGGGGGATTGTGATGTTTAGGAGACAGCGTTGAATCTTATCATCATCAGAGCTGCAGTCTGCCCGGGTTAGTTAATCACAGTAACCTCATCATTTTCACAAGTGTGGTGATCGAGAGCTGGGTCTAACAACTGTCACAACCAACTGTAGCACGACACTAAGAATCAGGATCAATAATCAGAAGTTCAGACAAATATTTATCTCTGTAACTATTAGGGAGCTCTGGAAAAAGTAAGCTCCAACTAACATCTCATTGCATTCACGCATGAGAAACTGATGTACAGAAGAAAAAAAACAAAACAAAACAACCAAAGCCAGATGGGAAAAGAGGGAAGAATTTGTTTGTGCTGGTTGGAACAATCTCGAACTAATGGATGAAGAACAGGAGCCGAATCTCCTCGCCTCACTTTCTACAACAGCCAGTCGGCATCATTCCCGTATTGCTTGGTTTAGTTGGTCCATTGAAAGTTTCTTAGATAATGTCAGTTTTCCTTCATGCCTGCTTCAGCTCATGTTCGAGTGGCTTTTCAGGTGCCTCCTCAGGTGGTTCAGACAGGTGTAAGTCTTGGGGCAGATCTGGCAGTGATACGGTCGCACCCCCGAGTGGTTCAGCATGTGCTGCTTCAACACGCTTCCGTCTGAGAAGGCCTTCCCACACTGGGAGCACACGTACGGCCGCTCCCCCGTGTGCACGCGCATGTGAACTGTGACTTTGTGCGCCATTGTGAAACCTTTGCCACAGACCGTGCACTTGAACGGCCTCTCTCCCGTGTGAGTGAGCCTGTGCGTGCGCATCGCCCCCATCTGGGAGAAAGCCTTCCCGCAGTCTGGGCAAACGTGCGGTTTCTCGCCCGTGTGAACCCTGGTGTGACTCCTCAGTCCTCCGGCCGTGGAGAAGCACTGCGAGCAGTGAGTGCACTGGTAGGGCCGCTCTCCCGTGTGAGTGCGCATGTGCTGCTTCAAATCATAGCGGTTTCTGAAGCCGCGGCCGCACACCAGGCAGCTCTCCGGTCTGTCGTCGTTGTGGCGGAGCTCGTGATTGGCCAGGCATTTTTCGGAGAGGAAACATTTGCCGCATTCCTGACACTGATACGGTTTCTCGTGGTCGACCCTCTGATGGTACTTGAGCTCGCTGATCCCAGGAAAGGTCTCGTTACAGTATCTACACCTGAAGCGATGGTTGGGGCTGTAGGGGAGCTGATGTTCACTCATCTGATGGTTCCTCAACAGATGAGCCATCTTGAAGGTCTTCCCACAATGAGAGCATTCATATTTCGTCAGCAACTGGACACACTGGTGTCTGACACGCTCGTGCATGGACCTGAACTGGCACCCACACTTGGTGCAAATGTGGGCGGCGTTTTTACACTTCCTCTTCCTGTGCCCTGACAGGTGAGCCTCGGTGCGGAAGGCTTTTCCACACTGAGAGCATTTGTAAGGCTTCACAGCTGTGTGGAATCTCTGGTGTTCAAGAAACTCAAAGCGATATTTGAAGCTCCTGCCACACAGCGGACAGTTATGGGTGACTCTTCCTCGCTGGTAGACTGCTTTGACGGACCTCTTCCTGGAGGAAAGAGACACTGATGTCCGATGGCTCGAGCCACTTTTCCTGTGTTTATCTCCACTCATTAACTTGAGGGTGTCCATTTCACCAACCTCTTCATGCCTTTGTTGGTGTTTGTCCAGACTCTTTGAGGAGATGAAGCTCTTTCCACATTGCTTACACTGATAAGGCTTCTCATGATCAACTTGCTGATGGTACTTCAGGTCACCTATTCCTGAAAAACCAATCCCGCAGTGGCTACACTTGAAAAGGCGGCTTTGAACATGAGTTAGCAGATGTTCCTTCAGGCTGCTGGACTTTGGAAAACTCTTTCCACACTGCCCGCAGTCGTAGTTACGTCCCCGTTTCGGGCAGTGATGTCTGAATTTCTCCAGCGATGTTGGAAAACTGTTCCCGCATTTGATGCAAAGATATGCCGCATTTTTGCATTTCCGCAGCCTGTGTCCAGCAAGCAGAGTGGCTGTTCGGAAAGCCCTCCCGCACTCAGAGCAGTTGTAGGGCTGCAGCCCGCTGTGGACTCTCTGATGTTCAATGAGCACAGAGTGATGCTTGAAGCACTTGTCACACTCGGGGCATTTATGGATTCCTGACTGCTGTCTCCTGCGTGGAGACGAAGTAACATCGGCCCTTTTAGGAGATTCAGGAAAGTCAACTGAGGTGGAAGGGTTTGTGGACAGCTCTTCGTCAAACATGACAATCTGAGGGACGTCATTATTTTCATCATCACAAGCGCTCGGGTGGGAAGCGATGGCTACTTCCAGAGATGGAGGGAGAGACAGCGAGGGGATCAGAAGATCATCTGACTGAAATGGAGCTGCAGTAAAAGAAACAGGAAACAAATATTAATACAGTCCCACATCTTGAAATAAAAGAAGATGCACTGACTAGTATATGCATACCAACGCTGCTCTTTGCTAATTTCCCGTGGCACTGTTTACTCTGGAGAAGAAATTTAAGGTCCTCTCCGTTGGACACGCACTGCATATACTCCTCTAGGACTGAAGGGGCCGCGCTAATCCAGGATGCAGTCTGTGAGACACATGCACAAAAAAAGCACATTTAAAAGCGCTCCTTTATTTTATCATCTTAAAAAGATCCTCTCTGTACCTGTTTGAAATCTGGTATTGGCAGCAGCTCCTCGAGTCTTGTGAAAAACTCACAAACTAGGGTCTCGAGCGCCGTATCAAAGTCAGGGCCGTACTCCACAGGAAACACATTCTGCCACATGGGGGGAAAAAAAAAAAAAAAAAAAAAAAAAAAAAGGATCTGTACTGTCAACATACAACCTCGTCTTTTGACACATGTTATTATAATCACATTTTTAAATGTGATTCAAACACTGTCAGTCCCAACTTTACCTTGAGAAAGTGTTCTCTGCCATCCGTGTCTTCAATGAGGCCTTGCACCAACTTCATAAAGTTTGCCTCTGGTGCTTCAATTACAGGATCATTGGTCTAGATAACCACAGGACAGGTCATAGGTCAACAGCTAATAATTATTTTCATTATTACTGTTGAATTACTTCTTTAAAAAAAATCAATTTGTTTGAACAATCCTGAAAACAGTTATGTTTTCATCATTTTTTGATTTTTACAAATTAGCCATTTATATATTCCAAATTAAAATATGCTAACAGGCTCACCCACCTCCTCGATGCAGGAAGATTGGATTCGGTTAAGGTGGCTCTGAACAGCCTTGAGATCTTCAGGGTGTTCAGAACGCAGCAGTTCAAGAGTTGTCTAGAAGAAGCGTAGTTTATAATATTAACTTGTGCCTCGTGTCCTCGTCTCATTTGAATCCTTTTACACACATCATGCGATCCAGACATTTCACTTACCCTTGCTCTCAGACCCAGTGAGAGCAGCCTCCCTTCCCTCTTACTCATCAGTTCAGGAACTGCATCTGTTACCATGGACACAAACTCCTCCAGTTTCCCATAGTGCTTTATGTTCCGCTGGCGCACCACTTCCCACATCACAGCAGACATCAGCCGGAGTGGTGGGACCAGGAGAGCCAGCGAGGACAGGGGAACACTGAATTCTTTCGAGAGAAAACAGACTGGGTCAAACAGGCTGTCACTCAGGTTAATTAAGAACCTGGTACACCTCTGTGGACCCGAGTTTACACGAGAATATTTAATTTTGAGGCAGAACAGAGATCCCCTTCGTTGTTTCAAAGGCTAGATTAAATGTTATTAATGTAAACAGTTGACCGTGCCTTAAATATGTCAATAGGAAGAAGGTAAATGAGTGGGAGATGTTGTTTTTTGTACAATAAAACCACTTAAGTCAGCACCGTCTGTTCACCATCGCTACTGTCCATCCATGAGCTGCAGAAATACAGTACGACAGTCCGTCCTTAGCCTAAAGCACCAGGTTTGTGTGCATAAATAGGATAAGATTCAGTTGTTTTACACTAGATTAACCACAAAGACAAAGAGGCGATGTGCGTTTATTACGGAGGCATGAGCAGGTTAGATGGGTAAACAGCTAAGTGGTAGCTTAACGCTAGTTACTTTATTTAAAAGGAATCGCGTTATTAATGCCTATTAATAGACCGATATTTTAACCGCATTTGATACACTGAAGCAAGCCTTTTCATGCAAATAAAATGTTTGGAAACGCGGACAATCCCCACTGTTTCTTCCATGTCTAGAGCATCAGCTAACTTGCTGGCTACAGGGCATAACCCGGCTTAACAGGGAGCAAAACAATTCTTGTTCCAGAGATTAGTCGAGGCCTCCTCAGCTCCCAGTAATCCTTCTCTTTGGCTAGTCGGCTAACCACATAACAAGCGAAAATACAACATGTTGTTGCTCTCCACGAGGTAACACTTACCCATATCATTCATTGTAGAATTCATTAGCAACGATGGAAGGAAAACGCAACATGAACAGCTAATTCGTTCATAATATCGGCTAGTGTAGTAGCTAACCGAATATACGGCTTCAGGCGCCAACTTCTTCCTGAAGCACGCTGTTCATATCGCGAGGAGCGTTGGGCCAGTAGGGAGGTTCGTTTTGTTTTACGGGGCAGCCCGTACACGAGTCCCATTTACTTTTGTAAACGCACCACGCCTCCGAAAAATCTAAATAAAGGGTAGCGTAAAGACCTGGCTCAACTGTATTTTATTACACAGTTCGTACACTGTTGTTATGCTCATATTTTAAGTTCGGAACAGACGTTACAACGTAAAGTGTAAAACAAGAATCAACAACTAAAAAATAAAAACACAGTAAACAAAGTAATTAAAAAACTACTGCCATTTCAGCTTTGGAATAAGAGTTAGAAATTAACTTTTTACTTTCAACTAAACGTAATTTTTCATTTGTTTCGACGGTGTGACTTTATTATTTTAAACACAGAAACACATTAAACAAACCCACAGCAGGATGTTTAACCTCCTAAGACCCAAACTCTTTCATTGCATGTATTTTTAATTTCTCTTTGCCATTTGGGCTGATGAATGTAAAAACCTTATTTTTGTTTCAGAGGAAAATAAGATCCACATATGAAGATTTTTTTTAAAAAAATTTAAATAGAACGGTGACAGTATAAGGTCCTCATAAGTGGATATCAGGCAGTTGTAGAACAAATAGGACAAACAGGTGGCAATTATCTAGTTTATTCTGTGCTTACAATATTGAACAGTGTCACTGGTAAATAATGCTACTCCAGTAAGTGTTACCTCAAAGATGGAAAAAAATAATAATACAGGCACTAATAAACGCAGAAGGACACTGTTTTCTTGGATGATTTCAAAATCACATTTTAGGATATCAGAAAACAAATAAAACAAAAACAACACAACAAACAAAACATCTGTATGTCAGGAACAAAAGCTGCACTTGAGGGTGACATTTTAAATGGACGATAAGGAATGAGTCTGTAAAAAAAAGTCCAAATCCTATGATGCAGTGCATGAAGTCAGCAATAGTGTGTACAGAGTCACTGCACAGAGACATCATCAATGGCAAAACACCAATATGATAGTCTGTAGAATCAGGTCTGAGACTGGACTACACTGTGAGATTTTAAGTGTCTTTTCAGGTGACCGAGGCACGTGTACGTTTTTGCACACAGCTGACAGGCGTAGGGCCGGACTCCTGTATGGCTCATTGTGTGTTTTTTCAGTTCGCTGCCACGTGAAAAGCCTTTCCCGCATTCAGAGCACTCGTAGGGGCGTTCCCCAGTGTGAACACGCATGTGGAGCGTCACTTTGCTTGCCTTGATGAATCCTCTCCCGCACACCGAGCACTTGTACGGCTTTTCCCCCGTGTGGGTGCGCCTGTGTATCTGCAGCTCTCCGGCCGAAATGAAAGCCTTGCCACAGTCGGAGCACAGGTACGGTTTCTCTCCTGTGTGAATCCTTATGTGTATGTTCAAGTTTCCTGACACGGAGAAACGCTTCCCGCAGTAGGTGCACTGAAAGGGCCTCTCGCCTGTATGACTGCGCATGTGAAGGTTCAGCTCGTGCTTGAACTTGAAGGCTTTGCCGCAGCGTGTGCAAATCTGCGTTCTCTGCTGGGTGTGGCGCAGCTGGTGAGCAGTCAAACACGCAGCCGAGCTGAAAAACTTCCCGCACTGCTGGCACTCATTGGACAGCAGAGGAGGATGGGTCCTTTGATGTGATCTTAGCTCACTTATACCCGGGTATACCTCCCCGCACTGTCTGCATGTGAAAGTGTGGTTCTGGTTGTGAGTCAGCTTGTGCTTAGCCAGCAGGCACATTTTCTTAAAACCTTTCCCACAGTAAGGACAGTCAAACTTGTGGATGCTATGAACACACTGGTGTCTACATTTTTCCTGCATAGACTGAAAGCTTTTCCCGCATTTGATGCAAATGTACGCTGCTTTTCTGCACTGTGTTCGCCTGTGACTTGATAGATCAGAGCTCTGCCGAAAAGCTTTCCCACACTGAGAGCACTTGTAAGGGTTTTCTCCGGTGTGCAGCCGCTGATGCTCCAGGAGTTCATACCTGTAAATGAAGCACTTCCCACACTGAGTGCATTTCTGTGCAACTCTCTGTCTGAGAGAGCCGATCACAGAGCTGGATACCACATGACTCTCAGCAGATGAAGAGGGAGCTTGGCGAGTTGTTGTTGTAGCTTGGTCACCGCACTCCTCCACAACATGTGTGTCAGGAATGCTGTCGGTGTCTTTTCCTCCCGCCTCTTCTTCTGTATTGTGAGACTCTTCCTCATGTGGCCATCCTGTATCCAACATGTCACCATCTCTGGGCTCTTGAAAGGCAGCTGCTTCAGACACTCTTTGGTTTTTGAAAGTTTGTGCATTTGATTCCACATCTTTGGCGCTGTTGTCTATCAGGGAGACGGGGAGTGACAACGAGGAAAAAAGCCGCTGCTCTGAGGGAGATGGCACTGTTTGAAAGAGGAATTAAGAATTCAAAAAGAAAAGGGTCAATAAAAATAACTGCGTCCAATACCAATGCATTTTTATCTTTTTCAATTAACTGAACGTATTTGGCTATAGAAATCCAAAACACAGCTCCCAATGTCAATCACAGGACCAATAGAAATACTGCATCTGACAAATGCATAACTCTGATTAAGTGCACATATACACTTCAATTTTATTTATAGAGCATCAGTTCAGCAACAGCAGTGATTTCAAGGCATGTTATACTGTAAGTAGCATACATTATGAACCCATTACAGACTGTCAGGTAAAGATCCAGATCACTCTCTGTGTGCAAGCACTTGGAGATGCTGAGGAGGAAGAACCCTTTTAAACAGGAAACTGGCTTAAGCATCATTAGTCTGACTATGGTTGCGGGGTGATGTGAAAGAGAAAAGAAAGGCAGACAGACTCACCACTCGAATCTATCGTGGCCATTTCACTATTGCGAGGCCTGGTTCTGAGCAATACTTTGATGTCATCAGCTTCAGTTACACAGTGCATGTACTCCTCTACCTCAGCTGGTGTATCACTGATCCACAAAGCAGCCTTTATCAGATAAATAATATGATTTTAATGCACAGGCCTTAGACTGCTAATCTGTGAAAACACCCTAAAAATAGTTCTTTCTTACAGGTAAAAGACTGTGGACCTCTACCTGTTTAAAGTCTGGTACTGGCAGCAGCTCTTCCAGTTTGGAGAAGAAGTCACAGAGAAGCTTTTCCAGTGCTGTGTCAAAGTCGGGCCCATACGCCACAGGAAACACATTCTACCAGGCGAAAAATTATTATTAAACACCCTCACCTATTTATATTTAGACTAACTGTAAGACAAAAGCAGAGACACACTTTGAGGAAGTGTTCTCTCCCTTCTGAGTCGTCCAGGAGTCTCTGAACAATGGTGACAATGTTGGCTTCAAGAGGGTTACCTTCTGGATAGACCTGCAGAGTTAAATAAACACAGTTAAAGTCAAGCAGAGCTTCTAAATCAGCCAATAACCAACATCCAGGAACGTTAAGCGCTACACACCTGTCGTGAGCGAGTCTGCAGCAGGCAACCCAAGTGTGTTTTAATGCCTCCGAGATCCTCAGAGTTTAACATTTCCAATATCATCTGGAAGAGACATTAAGGCGAGTGCCTCACTCATGTTATTGCCTGGCCCTAGACGGGTCGTAACACCTCTGTATCTACAAATGTGACACTAAAGATTTAAGAAAAAGTATTATGTCTATTTGTTACTCATATCATCTTCAAGACAAAGTAAAGTCTTGGAGTTTGTGATCAATGCAATGCTTTTATTTTGTTGTTAGATTAACAACTGCACGAGCCAACATAATCCTTGCAAGTTAGTAAAATGAGAAATTCCACAGTCAGACAAATATGCAAATACCTAAGAAATTTTAACATGATAGAAATGTGACTAATATATGTGGAGACTGAATCCACAGTATGTTCCCTTACCTTTGCCCTCAACCCCAGCGTGAGCAGTGTCACCTGATGGCTTGTTAAGATGTCGGGAATGGCTTCAGATACCAAGGACACAAATTCCTCCACTTTCCCATATTGCTTGACGATTTTCAGATGAACCACCTTCCACATCACAGCCGACATCACCCGCAGTGGTGGAACCAAGAGCCTCAGCGATGATGGAGGCAAGGGCCCCTCTGTACGTGCTAGAACAGTACATTGATCCTGTCAATGAATCTGTAGAGATTCCTACAGCATCAATATTCTTCACACTTTGAAAAGTTGGAATGAGAAAACTATTCATAAAAACACAGTTCTGATAGGACGCAACCTATCTGCAAACAGTTGCAGTCTGATTTGGACAGACAGCAATCACTCAGAGAGATTATTGAAAGTTTCTAAATAATAAGTGTCAGATTGCCAACATGCTGCTATCAGTCTGAATGAGCCTTTGTCAGTGAGCACAACTCAAGGGGACCCGAGTCCACTGGCTGTCCGCTGATTGTATTCTGGTTATATTCCTACAGAGCAGGACGGTTGCTGATCGCAAAGGAAACACTTAAATGTAAATTTCCATCGATACAGTAAGCAACAGCTGTGATTTCCCCACAATTTATCACAGTTAATAGCTGTATTATCAGAAACTTAATTGCATGGAATTGTTTTAGGTTCAGTGTTGGGAAGGTTACTTTTAAAATGTATTCCAGTACAGATTACAGAATACATGCCCCAAAATGTATTCTGTAACGTATTCCGTTACGTTACTCAATGAGAGTAACGTATTCTGAATACTTTGGATTACTTAATATATTATCATGCTGTTTACAACTACATGAATGTACTATTGCTGTGATTTATTACTGTTACTGAAGGTCCGCGGCTCCGAACCGTAGTAAAGGGACCTCTGGCTAATACGGTGGGTTCTGTGTCGGGCTCGTAGCCGAAAAATAGCTTTACTTTATTGTCTGGGTCAACTTTGCTAGCGAGAGACAGAGAGAGGCGTTGAAAGGCTGCTCCAACGGAACTTATTGTTTTTGGAGGAAAACACGAACACGTGTACAGTCGAGTCTTAATAGCTTACTTACAACTGGGCTCGTCAGGCACTCTTCTTGGCTGCAGTGGTTATTATTATATTTACATGCTTCCAGCTCCCGTTTTTCCTCGATGAGAGCTCATACTTTTCCTTTTTCTCCCTCCCTCGCTCACAGACACATAACGGGTATGGCAGTCCATTCTCCCTGCAGCACGGACTACACTGCCTATGATGCTACATTCTTTAGAGCTATACCTGTAGCATTCTGCCTATTAGCTTAGCACAACAACAACAACAGGCGCTCTCTCACCCAGGAAACACGCAGAGAGAGAGCGTCACCCTGTAACCATGGCAACCGTAACGCTGCCGCCTGGAACAACAGAACGTAGCTGTCAAACAAAACCCAAACAGTCCTGACCCGCCACAATATGAAACAGGGAAGTACCGCCGTGTAATCCATTTATTTCAACAAAGTAACTATATTCTAAATACCACCTTTTTAAACGGTAACTGTAACGGAATACAGTTACTCATATTTTGTATTTTAAATACGTAACGGCGGTACATGTATTCCGTTACTCCCCAACACTGTTTAGGTTTTAGTGACAGTATTGGTACACTTGACAATCTTATTGTCATAAAAAAAATGAAGTGAAATATTTTTTTCTTCTCATTGGACAAAACAAATAATGACAAAGTTTAACTTTAAGAGCATAATTGGCAGTTGAAAAAAGGTGATAAGTGACAATATATGTCATTGCAATACCCAGCATATTGCAAAAATGTCAAAAATCACAATAATGTTGTTTTGTAAATTAAGTATCGATAATACTGTATTGTGGGGTGTCTGGTAAGTCCCACCTCGAGCTTCTAGCTTGTGTTATCTTTGTGATGTGTGATATGAATGTGTGCTTAGGATTGGTCCACCCTTTAATTTCTTATCTGTGTATGACACTACTACCTTTCTGTGTAATTAGGATCTATCTTATGTGTCATCTTTCATGTGAACAAAAAAAGACTGAAGGGGTACTACCGAGCAAAAACAAACCAAAAAACTTTCATCGTCTGTGATTTATCGGCAGGAAATTTACTGAAGATTTTTCAAAGTGCAGTTTAATTTCTTCAACTTTTTTTTCATAAGCTGTCGAAAACGAGTCAAAGAGAGGAAGTTAACGTTAGCGGAAAAAACGTTAGCATCAAGACAAAGATAACCGATAAAGAAAATTAACTTTTACCCATGTTGTTATCCTGAAGAGCTAAAGCTGTTCAGCGGACACTGAGGAAGGCTCCCTCATAAAATAATCTTCCCGCTGGGGTAACGCTGACAATAAGCGCTCGCTTCAACACACCTCACCGTTTCCAGTAGGCGGACAAACACAGCAGAGTAACTTCCGGACTCTTCTTCGTGGTGCATATGTTGGGCTGACAGCTCTAGCGCCCTCTACTGTCTGCTGCAAACAGCTCAATAACAGCAATTACACGCAGCCAGAGACGTTTCTGCCGGTTTATTCAAGCTGTAAATGAGTAATATTAAAACCCTCTCTGTTATACGTCTTTAGTGGTAGTTTATAGCCTAAATGACAGTAGTATGAAAATGATTAATAGCATAACATTTGGATAAACAAAAATAAATAAATTTATAAAGAGGAGGGCGAGAAGATAAGCAGAAGCGATCAGAAGGCCATAGTAAATCACCAAACCTTTATCACATGTTCTCTAGTTTTTCATTAATACAAGATGTTGATGGGCCTTGTCTCCTTTCCAAACTAAATCTGCTCATCCTTCAGACTCATGTGTAGTTGCATGAACCCCCTGGTGGTGGCAGTGAAGGATATGAAACAGTCATGGCTCAGTAAGTATTTTTCAGAGGCAGAGGATCCATGGGACAAGTAATTAGATAGTGCCTCATCAGAACATCTGGGCAGTATAAACCAACATGACTAAGTAAATACCCAGCAGCACATGTGGTGACTGACAGACGCAGTGCCTAAAAAGGCTATTTCCGCTCTTTTCTGTTTTTTGTTTTCTTTTGTTTGTTTGTGTTCTTTATGTGTCTCTCAGTCCTTTCAAAACAAAACACTAAATTAACCACAAAGACAAAGAGGCGATGTGAGTTTATTACGGAGGCATGAGCAGGTTAGATGGGTAAACAGCTAAGTGGTAGCTTAACGCTAGTTACTTTATTTAAAAGGAATCGCGTTATTAATGCCTGTTAATAGACCGATATTTTAACCGCATTTGATATACTGAAGCAAGCCTTTTCATGCAAATAAAATGTTTGGAAACGCGGACAATCCCCACTGTTTCTTCCATGTCTAGAGCATCAGCTAACTTGCTGGCTACAGGGCATAACCCGACTTAACAGGGAGCAAAACAATTCTTGTTCCAGAGATTAGTCGAGGCCTCCTCAGCTCCCAGTAATCCTTCTCTTTGGCTAGTCGGCTAACCACATAACAAGCGAAAATACAACATGTTGTTGCTCTCCACGAGGTAACACTTACCCATATCATTCATTATGGAATTCATTAGCAACGATCGAAGGAAAACGCAACATGAACAGCTAATTCGTTCATAATATCGGCTAGTGTAGTAGCTAACCGAATATACGGCTTCAGGCGCCAACTTCTTCCTGAAGCACGCTGTTCATATCGCGAGGAGCGTTGGGCCAGTAGGTTCATCAGGGAGGTTCGTTTTGTTTTACGGGGCAGCCCGTACACAACGAGTCCCATTTACTTTTGTAAACGCACCACGCCTCCGAAAAATCTAAATAAAGGGTAGCGTAAAGACCTGGCTCAACTGTATTTTATTACACAGTTCGTACACTGTTGTTATGCTCGTATTTTAAGTTCGGAACAGACGTTACAAAGTAAAGTGTAAAAAAAGAATCAACTAAAAATAAAAATACAGTAAACAAAGTAATTAAAAAACTACTGTCATTTCAGCTTTGGAATAAGAGTTAGAAATTAACTTTTTACTTTCAACTAAATGTAATTTTTCATTTGTTTCGACGATGTGACTTTATTATTTTAAACACAGAAACACATTAAACAAACCCACAGCAGGATGTTTAACCTCCTAAGACCCAAACTCTTTCATTGCATGTATTTTTAATTTCTCTTTGCCATTTCATTTGGGCTGATGAATGTAAAAACAAAGAATTACCAGTTTGTTTGTTTGTTTTACCTTATTTGTTTCAGAGGAAAATAAGATCCACATATGAAGATCTTCTTTTTAAATTTAAATAGAACGGTGACAGTATAAGGTCCTCATAAGTGGATATCAGGCCGTTGTAAAGCAAGAAATAGGACAAACAGGTGGCAATTATCTAGTTTATTCTGTGTTTACAATATTGAACAGTGTCACTGGTAAATAATGCTACTCCAGTAAGTGTTACCTCATAGAAGGAAAAATAATAATAATACAGGCACTAATAAACACAGAAGGACACTGTTTTCTTGGATGATTTCAAAATCACATTTTAGGATATCAGAAAACAAATAAAACAAAAACAACACAACAAACAAAACATCTGAATGTCAGGACCAAAAGCTGCACTTGAGGGTGACATTTTAAATGGACGATAAGGAATGAGTCTGTAAAAGAAAGTCCAAATCCTATGATGCAGTGCATGAAGTCAGCAATAGTGTGTACAGAGTCACTGCACAGAGACATCATCAATGGCAAAACACCATTTGATAGTCGGTAGAATCAGGTCTGAGACTGGACTACACTGTGAGATTTTAAGTGTCTTTTCAGGTGACTGAGGCACGTGTACGTTTTTGCACACAGCTGACAGGCGTAGGGCCGGACTCCTGTATGGCTCATTGTGTGTTTTTTCAGTTCGCTGCCACGTGAAAAGCCTTTCCCGCATTCAGAGCACTCGTAGGGGCGTTCCCCAGTGTGAACACGCATGTGGAGCGTCACTTTGCTCGCCATGGTGAATCCTCTCCCGCACACCGAGCACTTGTACGGCTTTTCCCCCGTGTGGGTGCGCCTGTGTATCTGCAGCTCTCCGGCCGAAATGAAAGCCTTGCCACAGTCGGAGCACAGGTACGGTTTCTCTCCTGTGTGAATCCTTATGTGTACGTTCAAGTTTCCTGACACGGAGAAACGCTTCCCGCAGTAGGTGCACTGAAAGGGCCTTTCGCCTGTATGACTGCGCATGTGAAGGTTCAGATCGTGCTTGCTCTTGAAGGCTTTGCCGCAGCGTGTGCAAATCTGCGTTCTCTGCTGGGTGTGGCGCAGCTGGTGAGCAGTCAAACACGCAGCCGAGCTGAAAAACTTCCCGCACTGCTGGCACTGATTGGACAGCTGAGGAGGATGGGTCCTTTGATGTGATCTTAGCTCACTTATACCCGGGTATACCTCCCCGCACTGTCTGCATGTGAAAGTGTGGTTCTGGTTGTGAGTCAGCTTGTGCTTAGCCAGCAGGTACATTTTCTTAAAACTTTTCCCACAGTAAGGACAGTCAAACTTGTGGATGCTATGAACACACTGGTGTCTACATTTTTCCTGCATAGACTGAAAGCTTTTCCCGCATTTGATGCAAATGTACGCTGCTTTTCTGCACTGTGTTCGCCTGTGACTTGATAGGTCAGAGCTCCGCCGAAAAGCTTTCCCACACTGAGAGCACTTGTAAGGGTTTTCTCCGGTGTGCAGCCGCTGATGCTCCAGGAGTTCATACCTGTAAATGAAGCACTTCCCACACTGAGTGCATTTCTGTGCAACTCTCTGTCTGAGAGAGCCGATCACAGAGCTGGATACCACATGACTCTCAGCAGATGAAGAGGGAGCTTGGCGAGTTGTTGTTGTAGCTTGGTCACCGCACTCCTCCACAACATGTGTGTCAGGAATGCTGTCGGTGTCTTTTCCTCCCGCCTCTTCTTCTGTATTGTGAGACTCTTCCTCATGTGGCCATCCTGTATCCAACATGTCACCATCTCTGGGCTCTTGAAAGGCAGCTGCTTCAGACACTCTTTGGTTTTTGAAAGTTTGTGCATTTGATTCCACATCTTTGGCGCTGTTGTCTATCAGGGAGACGGGGAGTGACAACGAGGAAAAAAGCCGCTGCTCTGAGGGAGATGGCACTGTTTGAAAGAGGAATTAAGAATTCAAAAAGAAAAGGGTCAATAAAAATAACTGCGTCCAATACCAATGCATTTTTATCTTTTTCAATTAACTGAACGTATTTGGCTATAGAAATCCAAAACACAGCTCCCAATGTCAATCACAGGACCAATAGAAATACTGCATCTGACAAATGCATAACTCTGATTAAGTGCACATATAAACTTCAATTTTATTTATAGAGCATCAGTTCAGCAACAGCAGTCATTTCAAGGCATGTTATACTGTAAGTAGCATACATTATGAACCCATTACAGACTGTCAGGTAAAGATCCAGATCACTCTCTGTGTGCAAGCATTTGGAGATGCTGAGGAGGAAGAACCCTTTTAAACAGGAAACTGGCTTAAGCATCATTAGTCTGACTATGGTTGCGGGGTGATGTGAAAGAGAAAAGAAAGGCAGACAGACTCACCACTCGAATCTATCTTGGCCATTTCACTATTGCGAGGCCTGGTTCTGAGCAATACTTTGATGTCATCAGCTTCAGTTACACAGTGCATGTACTCCTCTACCTCAGCTGGTGTATCACTGATCCACAAAGCAGCCTTTATCAGATAAATAATATGATTTTAATGCACAGGCCTTAGACTGCTAATCTGTGAAAACACCCTAAAAATAGTTCTTTCTTACAGGTAAAAGACTGTGGACCTCTACCTGTTTAAAGTCTGGTACTGGCAGCAGCTCTTCCAGTTTGGAGAAGAAGTCACAGAGAAGCTTTTCCAGTGCTGTGTCAAAGTCGGGCCCATACGCCACAGGAAACACATTCTACCAGGCGAAAAATTATTATTAAACACCCTCACCTATTTATATTTAGACTAACTGTAAGACAAAAGCAGAGACACACTTTGAGGAAGTGTTCTCTCCCTTCTGAGTCGTCCAGGAGTCTCTGAACAATGGTGACAATGTTGGCTTCAAGAGGGTTACCTTCTGGATAGACCTGCAGAGTTAAATAAACACAGTTAAAGTCAAGCAGAGCTTCTAAATCAGCAAATAACCAACATCCAGGAACGTTAAGCGCTACACACCTGTCGTGAGCGAGTCTGCAGCAGGCAACCCAAGTGTGTTTTAATGCCTCCGAGATCCTCAGAGTTTAACATTTGCAATATCATCTGGAAGAGACATTAAGGACAGACAAACAGTGAAAGCTACCTGCTGCCTCTTTCTCTTCTACTTACAGAAAGACTTGCCTTTAACTACCTCTGTATCTACAAATGTGACACTAAAGATTTAAGAAAAAGTATTATGTCTATTTCTTTTATCATTGTTTTAACATTATAGAAAGGTGACTAATATATGTGGAGACTGAATCCACAGTATGTTTCCTTACCTTTGCCCTCAACCCCAGCGTGAGCAGTGTCACCTCATGGCTTGTTAAGATGTCGGGAATGGCTTCAGATACCAAGGACACAAATTCCTCCACTTTCCCATATTGCTTGACGATTTTCAGATGAACCACCTTCCACATCACAGCCGACATCACCCGCAGTGGTGGAACCAAGAGCCTCAGCGATGATGGAGGCAAGGGCCCCTCTGTACGTGCTAGAACAGTACATTGATCCTGTCAATGAATCTGTAGAGATTCCTACAGCATCAATATTCTTCACACTTTGAAAAGTTGGAATGAGAAAACTATTCATAAAAACACAGTTCTGATAGGACGCAACCTATCTGCAAACAGTTGCAGTCTGATTTGGACTGACAGCAATCACTCAGAGAGATTATTGAAAGTTTCTAAATAATAAGTGTCAGATTGCCAACATGCTGCTATCAGTCTGAATGAGCCTTTGTCAGTGAGCACAACTCAAGGGGACCCGAGTCCACTGGCTGTCCGCTGATTGTATTCTGGTTATATTCCTACAGAGCAGGACGGTTGCTGATCGCAAAGGAAACACTTAAATGTAAATTTCCGTCTATACAGTAAGCAACAGCTGTGATTTCCCCACAATTTATCACAGTTAATAGCTGTATTATCAGAAACTTAATTGCATGGAATTGTTTTAGGTTTTAGTGACAGTATTGGTACACTTGACAATCTTATTGTCATAAAAAAATGAAGTGAAATAATTTTTTCTCATTGGAGAAAACAAATAATGACAAAGTTTAACTTTAATAACATAATTGGCAGTTGAAAAAAGGTGATAAGTGACAATATATGTCATTGCAATACCCAGCATATTGCAAAAATGTCAAAAATCACAATAATGTTGTTTTGTAAATTAAGTATCGATAATACTGTATTGTGGGGTGTCTGGTAAGTCCCACCTCGAGCTTCTAGCTTGTGTTATCTTTGTGATGTGTGATATGAATGTGTGCTTAGGATTGGTCCACCCTTTAATTTCTTATCTGTGTATGACACTACTACCTTTCTGTGTAATTAGGATCTCTCTTATGTGTTATCTTTCATGTGAACAAAAAAAGACTGAAGGGGTACTGCCGAGCAAAAACAAACCAAAAAACTTTCATCGTCTGTGATTTATCGGCAGGAAATTTACTGAAGATTTTTCAAAGTGCAGTTTAATTTCTTCAACTTTTTTTTCATAAGCTGTCGAAAACGAGTCAAAGAGAGGAAGTTAACGTTAGCGGAAAAAACGTTAGCATCAAGACAAAGATAACCGATAAAGAAAATTAACTTTTACCCATGTTGTTATCCTGAAGAGCTACAGCTGTTCAGCGGACACTGAGGAAGGCTCCCTCATAAAATAATCTTCCCGCTGGGGTAACGCTGACAATAAGCGCTCGCTTCAACACACCTCACCGTTTCCAGTAGGCGGACAAACACAGCAGAGTAACTTCCGGACTCTTCTTCGTGGTGCATATGTTGGGCTGACAGCTCTAGCGCCCTCTACTGTCTGCTGCAAACAGCTCAATAACAGCAATTACACGCAGCCAGAGACGTTTCTGCCAGTTTATTCAAGCTGTAAATGAGTAATATTAAAACCCTCTGTTATACGTCTTTAGTGAGAATTTATAGCCTTAATGACAGTAGTATGAAAATGATTAATAGCATAACATTTGGATAAACAAAAAAAATAAATTTATAAAGAGGTGGACGAGAAGATAAGCAGAAGCGATCAGAAGGCCATAGTAAATTACCAAACCTTTATCACATGTTCTCTAGTTTTTCATTAATACTGCATGTTGATGGGCCTTGTCTCCTTTCCAAACTAAATCTGCTCATCCTTCAGACTCATGTGTAGTTGCATGAACCCCCTGGTGGTGGCAGTGAAGGATATGAAACAGTCATGGCTCAGTAAGTATTTATCAGAGGCAGAGGATCCATGGGAGAAGTAATTAGATAGTGCCTCATCAGGCCATCTGGGCAGTATAAACCAACATGACTAAGTAAATACCCTGCAGCACATGTGGTGACTGACAGACGCAGCACCTAAAAAGGCTATTTCCGCTCTTTTCTGTTTTTGTTTTCTTTTGTTTGTTTGTGTTCTTTATGTGTCTCTCAGTCCTTTCAGTAAAGCCAGCCTTGGATTTTACTTTGCTGTCACCCACAGCCACTTGGTCCAGGACTAAAAAGTTACAACAACATGGAAGCTAGCTATAACTTTGTATTCCAATATCAATAAAACTGGGTGATAAACTACTAAAATACACGTGTTGCAGTGTGGACATCAAGTAAGAAAATCTAACTCACTGTGAACAGATTTCAGGTAAGAGGATCTTTATCAAAAAACCTGACCGTTTTAGTCCATAAAGTTTATTTTGTTTAGTTTTTTTAAGGCACCCAAAGTCTGTAGGATCATTAAAGAAGGCTTTAAAATCAACTTCACATGCAGAACAATTTGATCTATTTTCTTTTAGAAAGAAAGACAGTAATTTTAAATAATAATAATAATTATTATTATTTAAAGTATTTGAGGCTTAACATGAAAATACCAAAAGCAGTATATACACAATTTTAATTCCAGAGAAGTTGGAACAGATATTTAAACTGTTTCATGAAAAATATTAGCTCAATTTCAATTTGAAAGCAGCAACAAGTTTTAAAAACGATGGGATGGGGGCAACAAAAAGGCTGGGAAAATAATTAGTATTACAAATACATCTGCAATTGGCAGCCTGTCAGTAACATGATTGGGTATAAAAAGAGCATCTCACATATAAAGATGGGCAGAGGTTCACTGGTCTGTATAACAATGTGTTTACAAATGACACATGATACAAATCTGATTGTGTGTCATTTAAAATGGAATTTGGCAAAGTGGTCAGACAAGTCAGAGATTTCAATTCTTTTTGGTCCTTCAGACTAAAGAGGAGAGGGGCCATCCAGCTTATACTCAGTTCAAACGCCTCCATCTCTGATGGTCTAGATGTGATTAGTGTTTGTGAAATTGGCAGCTTGCGCATCTGGAAATGCACCGTCTATGCTGAAAGGCGTATACGGGTTTTAGAGCAACCACGCAGACCACATCTTCTTCATTGAAGGCCTTGCATATTTCAGCAAGACGAACTGCATACTACATCTATTACAACAGCATAGCTTTGTGGTAGAAGAGTCCAGTTATTTGCACAAATGAACAAATGAACTTTTGTTGAGCCTTTCACTTCCAAATAACTTTTTTTTTTCTTAAAATGGTGCATTTTCTTATGTAAACATTCATATCTTCTGTGTTCTACTGTGAATAAAATATGGGCTTATAAGATTTGGAAATCAATGTATTCTGTTTTACTTACATTTTACTGCACTGTCCCATTTTGGAGGGGGGGGATTTGGGTTGGATGTAGTTAACCACTGCAAAACTTTAGAAACTTCAGACTTTAGAAGGTCCATGCCAGGAAAAAAAGTGTTAAGCTTGATAAGTCGACCACCTATTTAAGATCTTTTGAAGTGACATTTTCCCATAACTATATAAAGCTTTAAGCTCATATTCTTCTCAATTTTTTGCTCACAGTGTATCAATTTTTCCAGTATAACAGCATAAGTTTTTCTTTTAATTTTTATTACTTTTTTCATTTTTCTTCTCTTTTTTTCTTTGGCAGAGACAGGCTTCCATAAGAACCACAAAACCAAGAAGTCAGAGATTCATTAAAAACAGCTGAAGTGTAAATGTTTGTACTCCAAGAGTGGAGAACCAAGATTGACCTTAAAGACTGGCGATGATGATGAGACACAACATGAATCATGACCTTTTTTAAATTTATTGTTATATATATGTATGTATGAATATACTGGTACCATATTCATCATATGTCCCTTGTATTAGGTGTTCACATCATATGCAGTCAGTGTTTTTAAAGCATTACGTTGACGTCGCTTCTTTTTTATTTATTTATTCTTACTGTGGCTGTGCATTTTGTAATTACACATAGTGCCTTTTTAATCTTTTAAAAAATATTTTAGTTTCTCTCCGTGATGAAGCTTTAATCTCCGCCACATGTCCCAACGCTTAAAAAAAATCAGATCAATTACCAAGTCACATCCAGTCACGTCACATTTTTTTCCCTTCACGCATAAAAACCCAAATTCAATTTAAAGCGAGCATCTGTCTGTTACCACGGTCGAAGGGTATAGTGTGCGTATGGCGGACATGTTAATGCATGTGTGCACGCAAGTGTGTAAGAGTGCGAAAGACAGGAAGAGAGAGAGAGGAAGACTGTGTGTGTGTTTGTGTGTCTGCGAGTGTGTAATTAAAACAAGTGAACCACCCCCCACCTTTTTTTCTTTTTTTTTACACACAGATTATCCCTCCATCCCAGCTGGTCAGAGTTGGATTTGACCACCCGACAACGAGAGAGAGGAAATCTCTTTGGAGCTAAATCCAAATTGGCACCCTTGATTTTTTTTTTTTTTTTTTTTTTTTTAGCAAACTGAAAATGTTGGCGTGTTTAAACAATGAATTTGACACTAATATCTAAAACATATTTAGTAGAAAAACACACTGACGTCTCGAGGTATGAAAACTGTAAAACTGGTTTTGTAGTTAGTTTTTGTGGCTCTTCAAAGTATTGCTAAATTCTTCGCATGTGTTATAAATCTCCCATCACTGTGTGATCACATCACATCACTGACACATGATTCTGTGTCAGAATGAAAAAACTAAAATAAACTAAAAAAAATAACAATGAATGGAAATGATCAGGCTGGTTGTTGAGGGGTTTTTGTGGTCATGTTGCTTTTGTGCTGCCATTATGAACAAATTTAAGCTGCAAAGGGCAATACGAGCACACTCACAAGGACAGCACAGTGATGCAAAGGTTTCTGCACATCTGTTTGGCTTTTTTTTTTTAAACACATGGACTGTGAGAGAGATTGAGAGAGAGAGAGAGATTTAATATCGCCCTGACTTGTAATGAGGTCAAATCAGTTAACTGGTTCCTCATGTGAAAATGAAGATGCTGGGATGCTGCTCGGTTCTGAGCGCAGCTTTAACCGTCCACTGTGTGGTCAGTAAAAATCCACAGGTCTGTAAAAGAGCTTTATTATCATTCAGTAAAACAACCGATAAAATGTTTAACCTAAGTGCATTACAGACAACCAGGTCCTCAAGGAAAGTCTTTTATATAAAAATGAAGATATTATATTTTTATAGTTTTAACATATCGTATAATGGCCACTATGAGAGTCACTGAAACGGTCTTTAAATATAAATATATCACAAAAAATATGTAAAAATTAGCTTTACACTCATTATACAGCCTAGAAGCTGTTTACGCGCTCAATTACAAAATGAGCTTTCAGTGCATGCATGCTCTTCAAACCCACATCAGTCAGATCAAATTAAACGGTCTAAAGAGATTCAGAGTGTGCGGACAATAATCAATATCAGGCACATGATTCAGGGATCATCAGTACACACAGCCCTTCTTAGTAACTGACACACAAGTTAAATGTGCAATGCAGTATACATGACAAAATAGCTGTAAAAGGTTTCATTGTAGTATATATATATTTTTTTTATAATGAATATGAAATACTGCTTGTTTTCTGTCATCTGAAAATGCATATATCACCTTCATTTAATCAAAAATGATATAAAAAGTAGTAAAATGAATGTCATTTTATGGGTTTGGCTTGGCTATGTTTTTCCTGCATTTGAGATGAGCAATTGCTAAAGTTGTAAGCTTTGGTTAAAACTGTAGTATGGTAGTATGCATTAACATATTAAAACCTGAATTAGCACATTAAAAGTGCCACAGTCAATTAAAACTAGAAACATTAGCCTGCAGGTGAGACTGACTGACATCAAAACATTTGGACATTTCTATCAAATTTGTATTTGTAGAAAATAACTTATTCAACAAATATATATTTTTAACTTCATGAAACTTTTAGCCAAATCTGTTTTTGATTGTATCGTCAGTTTGTTACTTAGATGCATTCTTTAATACCTTTCTTTAGTAATTTTTAATTTGCTGCATATATCTTGCATTTCTCAGTTTGAGAAACCAATTTCTTTTTTTGTCTGCTGTTCTCTCGGGGGTTTTGCTTGTCCATTTATTATGCAATCAGAGAGAAGCTTTTCACTGCAGGTAACAGTTCTTGGCCTTGAGGAGGGATGTGTTGTTTCAGACACTGGTTTTAGCAATAGAAATGTATTAGTGTAAACTACTGTTGTAAATTCCTTGAAGTCATGATGTTGTTTCATTGGCATCTATCAATGGATAGTTTTATTAATCTGCAAGTAAACACTCTGTTCTCTAATGGCTCAGTCACACTAAAGTAAAAGTAGGATGGCAACCTCCTTGTGACTAGGAAAAATCAGTGATTGCATTTCATTTTTTTTGGTTGTAAGGAGTTGTGGTGGCCAGTTGCTTGCCCAGAGGGTAAGAGATTGTGACTGCACAGTTTGCCTGGTGGGCAGCAACCTGTCTCCAAACAATTGTGGTTCAATTTAGACGGACTGCAGTCACTTTCAGACAGATTGTCGAAGGTTTGCAAATAAATGATTTATAAAGGCAGACAGACTGCATCAGTCACACCCGACTTTTGTGTGAGCGCAACTCATCTGTGAGCAATCTCTTTGCTATGGGGACTTGACTCAAATGTTTGCCAACTGGTTGCAGCAAGTGCAGTGTTTAGTTCCCTTATAAAGTGGTGGATAAACAAATCCATTCAACGGAAGACCTTATTCTAAATCTGATTAATCTGCTTCTAACAACTTGGTGCCAGATATCACAAATGACCTTTACAAGTCTTGTGGTTTCCTTACTTCAATGACTCAGAGTTGTATTTGCTGCACAGTGAGGACCAATATGATACAAGGGAGCTGGTTTTAATGTTGTGGCTTTGTCTTGATAGGTCTAGGTCGATATTAAAAAAGAGTGCGTGATTATGTCTGATGCCATATTGTGATATTTTTAAGATGACGTTTAACTTCAGAGCTGTCCATGGTACTCTTTTGAACGTTGTGACATAACTGACATCTTCCATTAAGAAAATAGAGGCCGAGTTACCTAAAAACATTGCATATTCCCTCCATATCTGTTAAAATATAAAAGCTTTTTTTTTTCTCTTAGACCGTGAGTCATTTCAATGCATATTCTCTGCTGTAAACAAAACAGACAAAAGCAATACAATCACCCTCCATTCAACTGACTCTCAAAGAAATGTTTCCTCATAGTTTTCCCCAGGCTCCCTGAGTTCAGAGTCTCTGGATACTGATCGGGTCACCTCAAAGAGGCTCAGAGAGGCTGCCCTGGTCACACTATCGTAAGATGGTGGGGAGGATGTTACAGTGTTGTCTGCTGTCTCTGCAGCCTCCACAGGCCCATAATGCTGGATCATGGTGGCTATTAGACCCTCTGTTTCTGGAGCATTCTCCACATCCACGACTGTCTCGTAGTTTATCTGTCTGTAGAGGTAGGACGCCTGCTTCATCTGCCGGCGCACAAGATGCCTCCTGTAACACCTCTGGATGACGATAGCGGACACCTCCTCGAGTTTGCGCCGCAGTGTGGAGGTGATGGGCTCGTGGGAAACTTTGGACGGGTTGGTCATCATGAACTTCTCCTCCATTTGCTGTTTCAGGGCATCCATTTCCCCCGACTCTCCCAGGACGCGCTTTGTGAAGGCAAACAAAATATCCAGGCAGTGGATTCTGTCCCCACTGACCATAGGGAGGTCCATGGAGATCAGGTGGATTTTATTGGGCTTTGGGATACGCAACGGTTCCGACAGAGTGTCAGCAAAGTTCGACAGCATGGAGAACTCAATGAACTGCGTGGCCTCTGAGTCAAACTTCTCCCAAACCTCGTAAAACATTTCAAAGTCATCCTCGCTCAGGGGCTCTGTGCTCTCCTCTGTGGCAACACTGAAGTTCTCCAGAATGATAGCTATGTACATATTTACCACAATGAGGAAAGAAATGATAATGTAACTGACAAAGAAAGCTATGCCCACCGAGGGGTTGCCGCAGTTTCCTCGGGTGTTGGTGCCTGTGTTGATGAAGTTGAGGTCACACTCATCTGGGGGGCTGGACATTATAGGGCTGAGCAGGTTGTCCCAGCCTGCCGAGGTGCTGATCTGGAAAAGGCAGATCATACTATTCCCAAAGGTCTCGAAGTTAAACATATCATCAATTCCATCTTGTTTCTTCACATAGGCAAAGTTTGCCATGCCAAAGATTGCATAGATGAACATGACAAGGAAAAGTAGGAGACCAATGTTGAACAGTGCTGGCATGGACATCATTAAGGCAAACAGTAAAGTCCTTATTCCTTTGGCTGCACGTATAAGTCGGAGTACACGTCCTATCCTTGCCAGTCTGATGACTCGAAACAGGGTCGGTGATACAAAGTATTTCTCAATAATGTCAGCAAGAACAATCCCTGAAATGAGAGCAGACAGGAAGTGATTTGTCTCATTGCACAATGACACACTCAAATTAACCTGCAGCACTGTAATTCACATATACTGTTCAAAAAACCCTTTTTAATCAGAGTATAACATCAAGTGAATTAAACTTGTGGGATATTGATGTGGTCAGCTGTAATTGCAGGAAAAGGTGGTTCTACAAAGTATTTACTCAGGGGACTGAATAATTACGCACACCTCACTTTTCAGTTATTTATTTGTAAAAAATGTTTGGAATCATGTATGATTTCCGTTCCACTTCTCACGTGTACGCCACTTTGTGGAACGTGGAATTCCAATAAAATTAATTCATGTTTGTGGCTGTAATGCGACAAAATGTGGAAAAGTTCAAGGGGGACGAATACGAAGCCACTGTATTATGCTAACCATAGCTCTGTGGCTAGCCACCACTAGCTGGTACATCATTATATACCAGCTAGTCCAACTTCAGTAATCCTACAAACGTCACTTCTGTTTAGTTTTCTGTCTTCATTTATTTTGGAACTGTATTTTGGAGCAGAGCTGTACATTTTAATTTTTTCAGAAATCCCTCAGTCACAACATGCTATATCATGTTTAGGTAGAAACTAGCGAGCTAACTCCCTGCTAACTTCTAACTCATTTCATAAATTCTGTTTTCATGGATGCCTGGATGTTAAACTCAATTGTTACTCCTGGTAGAGCAGCCACACAGATCATTTTATTAAAGATGAAAGAATTTAGACAGTGTTTAACTCTCAGCGATGTTAAAATGACTGTGGGACCTGAAGCAAAGTTTGGACCCGGAAATGGCTAATGTCAGACTTAAAGACTGGGTTGCTTAGATGTTAATGAAATAACAACAGGACAACAATGAGACAACACCCAAAACAGGTATGTTTTTACAGGTGGACACTCACAATTTTCCCTCCTACGGAGCCCCGCAGGGGACATGGGAGAAAAAAAAATTAAGACGGACTTTTGCGAGATCTCGCAAAAGTTTTGCGAGATCTCGCAAAACTAACTCGGGATCTCGCAAAACTTTTGCGAGAGCTCGCAAAACAAACTCGGGATCTCGCAAAACTTTTGCGAGAGCTCGCAAAACAAACTCGGGATCTCGCAAAACAAACTCGGGATCTCGCAAAACTTTTGCGAGATCTCGCAGAAGTTTTAGCCGCATTCTTCCCATTAGCTTGAAGCTAACGGGAGGTCGAGACGTCCCGTTAGCTTCGAGCTATCGGGAGGTCGAGACCTACTACAGCTGGGAGGAACACCGCTTTCCCGGCACATCGTGCCTCGACCTCCCGGTCGGCTTCGAGCCAGCGTCCGAAGAATGCGGCTAAAACGTTTGCGAGATCTCGCAAAAGTTTTGCGAGATCCCGAGTTTGTTTTGCGAGATCTCACAAAAGTTTTGCGAGATCCTGAGCTTGTTTTGCGAGCTCTCGCAAAAGTTTTGCGAGATCCCGAGTTAGTTTTGCGAGATCCCGAGTTTGTTTTGCGAGATCTCGCAAAACTTTTGCGAGATCCCGAGTTAGTTTTGCGAGATCTCGCAAAAGTCCGTCTTAATTTTTTTTTTCTCCCATGTCCCCTGCGGGGCTCCGTACCCTCCTTATCTTTTCTGACTGCTTTTTTCACTAGCTTGGCATTTACAAAAATTGTAAACGAAAAGATTTTTTTCACTTCTTACCGACAATAGAGAGAATTATCACCACGAAATCAAAAATGTTCCATGCAACGGTGAAGAAATAACAACGGAGGGCAAAGATCTTGATCAGGCATTCGGTGGTGAAGATCACAATAAAAGCCAGGTTGATCTTGTTGAGGATGGACTCCATTCGCTCTGACTGCTCATCGGTTTCCACCATCATGGTCACCATGTTGACAATGATGAGCATCATGATCATAATGTCGAAGGCTTGCTTAGACACCAGATCAAAGAAGAAGGCTTGGATAATGTTCTAGGATCAGGAAAGAACAAGCAAGAATACAATTTAATTTATATAATCCTTAACAAGGTTTGCAAGCTTAATGATACCACTTCAAAAAAATACAAAATATTTTAAATGTATATATATATATATATATATAAAGTGTACAGGTAAAAATCTGTATCTTAAAAATGTGCTACATTTGCAATTTACATAGCTTTACCGTGGGTCTGGGTATTGGCTTTTGAGGTTTTTTACTTCCTAACTTCTTCATAGCATTGTAGTACTTCTTCTGCTCTTCAGTCATGAAGATATCTTGTCCTCCTAAGTGGAAAAGAAAAATATCTCACGTTACTTTCTTTCCTAAAACAATGACAGGAGTTGTTTTCTTTTAAATGTTCAATCTGGGGGAATTAAGACCAAAAATCCTGCCACCTTATTATTACTATAGAAAATTTTCCTTTGTACTTTTATTGGACTATTCATGCATTTGTTTCTGCAGCTTCAAATAATAAGAACTGCACGCAAATATCAAGTGATCCCAGCCTGAAATCAGCATTTTTAATACTCATCTTTCTTTTCTGCTGATTGAAATTGTCAATGATGACACCGATGAAGAGATTGAGGGTGAAGAAGGAGCCAAATATGATGAAGACTACAAAGTAGATGTACATGTAGAGGTTGATTTCTTTTATCGGTTGTTCCTCCACCTAAAAACAAATGGGTTCATTAGTCAGTTAGTTAGTTAAAATTTTCATGGTATAGGTGTGGAAGAAAATAATATACTTACTCCTCTTGAATCAACAGCTGCATACATTATTTCCATCCATCCTTTAAATGTAGCCTGTAAATAAGAGAATATAGTACGATGTCATAGTCCAGGCGCTGCATTGTAATGTTATAGTAACAGCTGATTTCATTTTTAGAAAGAAAACAACAGTGAAATGTCTTTTATGATCTGCTGTAAATATCGCAACGAGAGAGAATGAGAGAGACTGATGTAAGTGTCTGGACAGAACAGGAGAGGAACAACACAACAATATGAGTAGTGAACAAGTTCTCGAGGTGTTTATTAGCAAAAACAGGCTGGCATCATGTTTGACAGGTTCAAAATAAAATCAACTTACCACTTGCAAAAGAGAAAGGTAGCCAAGCCCCACATTGTCAAAGTTGACCTTGACTTTGGTCCAGTAGAACTGGGTGTCATTCATGGTGAGGCAGTCTGACTTGTTGTTGACCAAAGAGACACTGTGGATGAACCCCGTTCGGTTCACGCACTTTCCAAATTTGCCGGCGAACAGATTGACTCCCATGATACTGAAGATGAGCCAGAAGATGAGACACACGAGCAGCACATTCATAATGGAGGGAATAGCTCCTATGAGGGCGTTCACCACGACCTGATGAGCAAACAAGAAATCAGGTCAGTCCCAGAGAAATAAAGTATAATCTATTGTTGTAAACAGCTTATCTTTGTGATCTCTGCAGTGCACACTAGTCTGGTAATCTTGTTTTCTACAGATGCTATGATGTGATAGTTGAAGTTTAGTTTCCCAATTCTAACTTGAAGCCAACCGGACAATTTTTCCCAGTGATTTACGTTATGACAATCCCTTGTATGATAATACATGTGCTGTGTGTTGATAATCAATTTCACTCTAAATCACATGTATGTTTTTTGAAAGTACAGGAAAAGTCAGTGGGATACATAACAGTGTCATACAAATTCAGAGTATATGGAGAGACACACGTTTATACACATGGCCACTTTATGAGCTACACCTTGCTAGTATTAGTGTGAGACCCCCTTTGTTTTCAGAGCCCAAATCAAAATCACTCAAATTATCTTCCCCCACATTCTGGTGCTTGCTTTGAACCTAAGCTGGTCCTTTTACCATGTCTCCATACCTAAATGAATTGGGTTGCTTCCATGTGATTAGGTGTTAGTAAGCAGGTAAAAAGATGTACCTAATAAAGTGGCAGTTAAATAAACGGGGTGGCTGTAGCTCAGGCGGTAGAGCAGGTCATCTACTGATCGGTAGGTTGGTGTTTCAATTCCTGACTTCCCCTAGTCTGCATGCCAAATATCCTTGGGCAAGATACTAACCCCAAATTGCCCTCCAATGCATCCATCGGAGCATCAGTGTGTGTGAATGTTACTTAGAAAGCACCTAGAAAAATGTGCTTGTGTGAATGGGTGAATGCACCAGTTGAGTGCTCAGAAGAGTAGAAAAGCGCTATATAAGAACCAGTCCATTTACCGTTTAAACATTAAATCACAATCACTAAAACAAAAGTATAACAGCTACTGTTATAAAAGTATAACAGTACTGTAAAGTTTACATTTAGTATGGCTCGGTACAGCATGTACCCTATAAAACACATATACTGCTGGAAAATCTAGTTGTCAGAACTTTACAGTAATTTACCAGGGACATTTTTTTACAATAAGACTGGAAACTATACATGTTTGCACAAAGTTTAGGGCTAATCTACCAAGAAGCTAAAGAGCTGCTGTCTTTCGCTGGATAAGTAAAGACTTTACATGTAACAAATCCCTGAAATACTACAAGTCATTCACGGTGACATCAGTTCCAAAGTTTTATCCACTCAGCAGCTGTTGAGACTTTTCTACCTTGTAGAAAACTACTAACCAATTAAGCTGTTGTGGTAGTCCCAATGCTAAAGTTGCTTTATAACTAAGGGTTTATCCATAAGTGAAAGTATATTAGTGAGATTAATCAGGATGTTAGTAGCCGACAGTGACAGCAAAGGACAGAAAACATATTTCTCACCCTCATGCCCTCAAATCTGGACAGAGCTCTGAGAGGTCTCAAAGCACGGAGGGTCCTCAGGGACTTGATGGCAGTAAAGTCAGAATATCCCAGTGAATTCGCTACCAGGCTTATCAAGGACACCTATGTGGAGTACAGAAAGGTGTATGAACTCTGAGAATCATAAAACAGATATCTGTGCTTAAACCTTTGAGAGGAAACAGCAAAAAGTACTGAAAAAAAAAACAATATCAACTGGTCTTATCAGCACATTTGCCAAGAAAGTGAGTATATTTTTAGCAACTGTTATAAAGAATCAAAAAAACGGAGGAGAGTCGTAAGAGACACATCAGAAACATTTAAAGAGCCATAGTCACATTTTTTGTGTGTATTTTGGGACATTCCACAGTTAGGAACACAAATATTGTATTTTTGAGGTTTAGATTTGGTTTTTGAATCATCGTTTCAGCAAATTTAGACTTCCACTCTATTCTACATCCAAAAGAGACAAAACAAAATGGTATTCCGCTGTTGAATGACCCTTGGATGACAGCTATGGATGAAAATGGCATGAAAGATATGTGAGAAAGTCATGTCATGAAGGATGATGAAAAAACACAGACAAGTATGCACATATGGTAAAAACTGTATCCATGCATGCATACTCAGCTATATATGCATATAAATATGTATATATATCAAATAGAGTGAGTTTTATAAAGAAGTTTAATCTTTCTTTGCCAAATTTGTTTCCCATTTTGTTCCAAATTGATCCAATAAGTTCATTCAAAACAATTTAGGGCTAATAAGGTCCCAATGATCTGTATTTCTTTATAAAAGTCCTTTTACAGATGCGTTTGGCCAATATATCTAAAGAAGATACTCAAAATCAATTTCAGGACTACAGAAGTCTTTGGCTCCACCACAATACAGACGAAAAAAAATACAAAAATAAAGCAAAAGTAGGAAAGAAAAGTTTGCTAGCACTTCCTTTAAACATAAAAAACAGAGAACGCTCGGTACCTGAGTTACACCAAACAGGTCACACATGAATTCAGCTGGTGCAGTTCGAAAACAAGACTTTACGTTCCACAGTAAACCAGATCTTCTGTAGATAAGCCTCAGATCACATGAAACTGAGTTTGTTTTTGATATAAAAGCCAAGGTCCTGTACCCAAGCGGTTCAAATGATGATTGCTGAGAGCGTTTTTTAAAATTATTATTTTAAATCTCATTTTATATGAAAAGCATTTGTTTGGAAACAAGACGGTGGCTTTTGATATCGCAACAAAAAGCGCTTACGAGTGAAGAAACACAGAAGCATTTGTGATGCGGATGCAAGTTTCCAGTCCCAGACTCCATACTCACCTGGGACCTGCTAACTACAACTTACCCTAACAATAGAGCGGTCTGTGGCAATCTGTGTAACAGCAGGTGAAATCAGAGGAAGTCAAGGGCTGCATGCCTCGGGCACTTTGAGTGACTAAACACTTACAGAACCGCATCCAGTTCCTCACAAATGTGTGGCAAAATCCTACTGGGGAACGGCCAAATCCTGACATGAGAGCAGCTGCAAAAATCTACACCGTATCTACTGTTTCAGTGTGAATTAGCGCTTAGTTCTGCAGCGAACAGGTTCAGGTATTGAAAATGTTGTCTAGAGCTAATTCACGTGCTCTCCTGTGAAAAGTCTGGCATCATTATAGCTATAAATCCCACAAGCACGGCATACATTCAGCTACTTCCTTTCACGTAATATGATTTGAAAACCAAAGCAGCAAAGGGTTAACTTACATCCACAATCAGAAAGTCGAGCCAGCACCAGTAGTTTGTAAAATACTTCTTGAAGCCGTATGCAATCCACTTGAGGAACATCTCCAGGACGAAGATGTAGGAGAAGACTTTGTCAGCGTACTCCAGCATCACCTTTATGACTTTTCTCTTTTCAATGTAAATGTCTTCAAATGCCTGCAGTACAAGAAAACGCAGCATTACATTTCCAGCTCAGCATAAAAAAAAAACATCTGTGATAAGTTTTTGTCTTTAAAACTACACAAAAGGCACAATTTGGACATCAGCCAGCTCAACGTCTCATCAAATCTACTGCTGACACTGTTGGTCAATCCAGACGTTAATAATTAATATTGGTATTGGATCAATATTAATCTTTCTAATTCCATCTAGGACCCTTACCAGAGCCCCACTGCTGAGCAGGATCATGAAGATGATGAATGTCTCAAACCAGCTGTGCTCCACAATCTGGTAGCAGGTCTTCCTCAGCCTCCACCAGGCCTGTCCTAGTCCACGGCTGGTGTTGATGTTACAGCACTGGCAGTGTCTCATGCAGACTGATGACCGTGTCAAAAAACAAAACAGGATTTATCACAGCATGAAGGAAAAAAGAAACATTTTAAATGAATGCACGTTAGCAGATTTAGTGAGGTTGCTACTTTCGCTCACATTCAGGAAAACATTCATCAGGCTCCATACTGTCTTCATCCAGCACTGACAAGTTATCCTCTTCCTCTCCGGGCTTCCTTAGATCCACTGTGCTGCCCTCTGACAGGCTTTTCTTCTCCTACAAAATAAAGTCTGAGTGTTTACAATCACGTGCCCTCGTATGGAAACAACCCTCAGCTCTTTGACATCTGCATGTGTAAATACAGAATATGAATCTATATTAAACTAGCAAACAGCGATCTGTTCTGGTTGTGTTCCCCAGCCTGTTGTGATACTGCTGATGCTGTTGTCATACATTCATGTCACACATTAAGAGTTTTTTTTAAGAAAAAGAAGTTGCAGCACATTTTCCTGCTCCACATGAGCCTGCGTGCATTCATCCCATCAGAGCCGGCGCACCTTGATGGACTTTCAATCTCCTGTGAGGCTTACTGCAATTTTGATGAGATTTTCATGTGTTGTAACAACAACATATTTCATATGATTTACAGGACAGAGGTGCAGCTTCAATCTCGTAAAATGGTACGAAATTTAATCCAGCATTAAAGGGCATGCACGGGATCTGGAAACCAAATTACCAGCATTGCTCATCTTAGAGTTTAAAGACAGTGAGAAACATAATGGACTGATGGCACATCAGAAAGTAGTAATTGATCCCATTTAAGCAAAGGCGATGTATTTACACTCTAGAGAAGACTCAAATACTTAACTATAGGATTTCTTTTTAACAATATTCTTACACATAATATGTTTATCACTTTTGTGTGTGTTTAAAGCTCTGCATATGCAGAGCAGCTGCAGATGCCCAGTTAAGCTGATGGACGATTGGAGGTCCCCCCGCCCCCGTTTTTCATGATGCCTAGTTCTAGTGTGGTGTGCAGCAGTGCATGGGAGGGAAAGAGGAAGAGAGAGCACCAGACTGCAGGCTGCCCAGTTCAGCTGTGTCAGTTTAATCTGCTCTACAGCGCCTGGCTCCACATCTGGCCTGCTCCTGTTTTTCTGCCAGACAGGACAGGAACGACACATCCTCCGCCTCAACAAACGCCCGATCTGCAGGACAGTCTGACTCTAAAGCTTTCGATTGAACACAGTCAAATCCAAATCTATACAAAAACTGAAGAGTGCTATTGCACTCTTACTGTTGCGTTTTCATGCAAATTAAAGCAGCTATACACACGCTGTTAGTTATTGTTGCTGAGTGCACGGTAAACTCATTTCATATGTACAGAAATGCAAACAAGAAACAAACTGTATCTCAGTCATTGCAGCTTCGTCCAGTGTTTGTGTGTAAGTTAGCTGTCTAATGCTGGGCAAATAATACTAATGCACCTACGGATCAGGGGTGAGCTTTTCAAGCTGCGATGCCTGACCCGTCGAATGCTCGGTGTGCTTCCCTAAGATTCCCTAAGAGGCTTTCAGAAGTGTGCTAAAGACATATCTGTTTAGGCAGGCATTTCAGCGATGCACCGTCTGCTGTATACGTCCCGCGTTTCAGACACTGAAGTCTTGAACTGCTTTAATCCCAGATTCTTTTGTTCAGTTGTTCATGTTTTTATCATTTTGATTTCTATAAACACATTCTGCTTTCCATTGCAATTTTCTTTCCTTTATATTTTAATGATTTCAATTATGTGTTCTTCCAATGTTTGTACTCTTAATAATCATATAATCTTACAGTACTCGTTAATGGGTGTAAAGAGTGCTGTGGACAAAAGTACAGGGAGACCTAAACATCAAACCTACAGGAGTTGCTCAGCCATCCAAACACATGAAGCTGCCATCACACAGTTTTTGTGCTGATGTTAATGCCAGAAGAGGTTTTGAGTCAGAAGAGCATTGGTGACTTTTACTCACTTTGCACCTTACCACTTGGCAACCTGATACTGTAACTTTAAGTGGGCTGTAACTCCATGGGTCATTGCTGTGGCTCCTAAAAGCTTTCCCTTTGTAATAATAGCACTTACAGTGGATCGTGGAATATCTAGAAGGGAAGAGATATCGAATGCTGACTTCTTGCTACAGTGACATCCTGTGACAGCGCCACCTTCAAATTCTGTGAGCACTTTGGAACGAGCCATTCTTTCTCAAATGTTTGTAAAGGCAGACTGTGTGGCTAGGACCCTGATTTTCTACACGTGTCTCAATGGGACTGAAAACCTAAATTCAAAGGATAAGATGTGTGGCTTAAATAGTAATGCCCTCATTTTCCTGTTAGTTAGGGATAATCAACCCCTTTAACATGTGTGTACTAAATATAGCTTTAAGCATAGCTCGGCACACATTCAACCACGTCTCATTAACATGTGTGTGGGTGTGCAGCACTCTATGACAGACTGATTCCATAGCATCATCATCATCGTCATCATCATCAGAATTAGAAAACACAGATGTTACTAATAATATTTAGGCTACCAGCACAAAACATATATGCTTAAACATACACACATATGTTAAACAGTATAAGCTCTGTTTTAGCCACAGCTAGTTTTGAAAGTGTGCAGCCCTTCTGTGTCCAGTCATTAAACATGATAAACTAATCCCACCATTTTGATATCATGTTCATTCTCATACAGATCCTTTGTAAAAATGAAAAGCTTCTGAAAAATCTTTGAAAAAACTTAAATTATTCCAGCACATCTCAATTTAATAGGTAGATCAGACAATAATTTCAAAATCATAATTTGTTGTCAACGTGGACTTCTGGAGTTTATCTCAGCATACAACCAGCAAAAAACCAAGTAATTATTAATTTATATGATAAGAAACACAAGCCAAACAATCAAGTTTCAGTGTTTCAAATGACAAGATGAGATTTCATTCTTAGCAAAAAGTATGCCGATAAAATCACATTCTCTAATGTAATGTAAGTTCAGAGAGCATTAAAGCCTAAGTTAAGCCCCAAACATGATTCTGGGCACGACATACTTACCAGTTTGTTTTCTTCATCCTCTGATGACTCTGAGATCTCCTCCTCCTCCAAAAACTCCACATCTGACTCCCCAGGCGCGATAGGAACAATGACAGTCAGGTTTGGGTTGGTCATGTAGCTGTCCTCCTCTGGTACGATGTACTTCTCTCCATAACGTCCAAAAATCCCCCCATTGCTCTCCATGTGATTTCCGACCGGCTTGAGGGCCTGACTGGTTTCCTTGGGTTTGTGTTTTCCACGCTTCAAGCTCCTGTTGCAGAGGTTGATGACGCTTGTGACAATCCAGGAAATGCCGGAATGGATGCGAGCGATGGCAATCTGAATGTTATTCAAGTCCCCGTCTTCGTCTGGAGCAGAGAGATTGTCTGAGCTGAAAGAGCTCAGCAGCAGGGCCAGAAAGAGATTCAGCACCTGTTGACATACCAAAAAATGTATGTTTACTTACATCTGAATGGATGAAACTATTAAACTCGTTTATAGCTATTTAGCCGTAACCACTTAAGCCCTTAGTCCCTTTCTCTCTTTTTTTTTGCATCTACATATAAAAAACACATTTCAACCAAATTTGCTTATGCACAGAAATGCTACATCCCATTTCCACACAGCCTCTTCAATATGTCACACTCCACAATAATAGGTGGTGGTGGGTAGTGTGTTAATATGGCCTGGAGCAAAGATCCTTGGTGTGAAAAGCAGGACATTGTATAGCCATATTATGCTTGTATCACCATCTGATGCGCAAAGCTCTGAATTGTTTAGTATGTATGTATGCTTTATCATTTCACCTAATGCCTGACATGATGTCCCATATATTTTGTCAACATTAGCAAATCCCACAAAGTTCTGCAACAATGACACGCTCAGGCACATATGGCTGATGTTTCAGGCCTCCTGAAGTCAAGGTTCAAAGCATCCAACTCCTAAGTAATCTGTCTGCTAGCTTAGAGAGCAGCAGCACGGGGGCATAACACTGCACATATGTGTGTGTGTCTGTGTGTGCGTTCCCTTCATGGGTGATGTGCACAGTTGGCAAGGATCATCTTTAGCCACTGAGCTAGTCAGAGATGGGGAGCATGAGCAGATGATTAGTGATGAATGCCCTCCGACCTTCTCACCCCTAAGCATCCTGGATAATCCCACAGATAAACTGCTTTCCCACGATTCATGTGCACAGACAGGTTTCTGTCCATTAAATTGCATCGGGAGCGCTGTTGTGATCTGATCTTTAGGCTAACAAGGCAATACAGTCAATGAAAGTGTCTCTATCCACTAATAGCATCTATGTGATACTTGAGAAACTGCTATCTACACCTAGAAATATCTAGTACCTTTCTTTTGACTGGGTTTGAATTATGCAAATCTCTTGCTAATTTTTTGTCAAAAGAATTTAAACTTATCCTAACTACAAAAGTCGAGGGGAGCAAGTGAACAAGTAAATAAAACTAGATTTTTACTGGGTTAAAATAGTGCTATACCAAAATACAAGTATTTCTGCATGTATTTCTATTACCAGGATCACCACTGGAACGACACCACATTCAAAGCAAAACAACGTTGACTATAAACAAATCCTGCAAATTCAGAGTGCTTTTGTATTCTTTAATATCAGCTCACAGGAAACCACAGGAGCAGTGAATGTGGGAGTGGGCGCATACAATTAAAACTGAATTAACTGCTGGTTTTTTTTACCGCTGCATGTGTTGGCTTGCAAAATGAGCAAAAATCAGAAACTTGGTGTTAAACGGGGTGAAAGCTCTGCGGTGTTTGTGCAACACTTGGGTCCCCATTTCACCCGTAAGGCTTAGCTCATTAGTGGTGGATAAAAGGGCAGTAAAGCTGCTCCAGCACTGAGTTTGTCTCTTGTCGCTTCAGTTTGCACGGCAACATGTGTAGATAATACACATATGATGCAGCACAAATAACAGAGGGTTTTTAAGTTGAGGTGATGTGTAAAATGCAAATGAAAATAGAACAAAATGATCTGCACATCTCATAAATCTATAATCTATTAAACTTGGTAGAAACTCTGCTAAATCTAATCTGACGCAAGACCATGACACTTTCATTTAATAGAGCATGCTGAAGAGTTGCTCATTTACAGATATACAAACTAATACAGCTTGCAAATTTTAACATAATTAACTTGAAGGATGGTCCATTCACATAATACACAATCAGCAGTCCTCTCTTGTGCCACGTAATCCCAGATTACTTGTGACATCACCAAGTGGATTTGGTAGCATTGAAACGCTACTGCGTCGCTCTTAGTCATCAAATACTGTTTAAAGGATAACTTTGCCTGTCCAATATCAAAAGCACTTCTTCTGTTAAAGACTCATACCCTCCACATATCCTCCATTTTTTAAATCTTTATTAAGGAGCAATGGATTCAATCATTTTGTAATGCTTACAAAAATCCAAACTTGATTTATAGGATTTCAATATTTTTAAATAGGCTGAGTAATTCCACGTACTGCCTGGACACCTTTTTTTTAACAAGTCTGTTTTCAGAGTAGTTCAGCCACTGACCTAAGTATTTAAGGTATGTTCAAAAATAACAAACTTTAATTTTCTCAGTCTCCCCTTCCAGGTAATTTCCTGGGGAAGTGCTGCCCCAGTTCCTGCACAGTTGGTAATTTAACTGCACAGTTGGAGGCAAATCTCAGGGTGGTGGGGAATGACTGCGTGGGTGTGGCTTGCTACCACGTGGTGATGTGACAGTAATTTCCACACTGAAAGTTTGACTTTGGGGTAGTTTATGGTGAACAACCATGTTGACTGTGCTCCTGACATGATGTGAGGATGCTCTCTGAGTTGGGTGGCTATGACTTTGAGATCACTGCTATGAGCAATGTGACGGTTGCGGCATGAAAGTTGGTCAGTTTGTAACAGAAGTTGATGTTTGCTCTCTATGCAAGCGCAGCTGATCAGAACAGGACTTCCAGTGAAAGCTTTCCAATGAAAGAACGTGAAGGAGGGATCAGACAGTTTAAATTAGGACTGGATTCAGTTTTCAGCTTTTTGACTGCACCTCGTGCCTGATCCTGTAGTTGGCATTTGCAGAAGCAATGTGGTGCATGTAGGACTGAGCTAAATGTCACTCAGTGCAACACTGTGGTTGACTCATTTCTACTGTCTGAACTTTGCAGCACAGAGGAACAGGGGAAAGGCCACACAGACACTTCTCAAAAGAAACTCTTGTTGAGTTTAATCTTTTTGTGAGCTTTGCCGGTACAAAAAATATAGACTATCACTCAACATAACCTTAAACAGGTTAGAGTTTAAATGCCAAGTCATAATAACTTACCACCAAGTTCCCTATGACCATGACCAACATGAAGACCAGGATGCAGAGGGGCTGGCCAGCCACTTCCATACAGTCCCACATGGTCTCGATCCACTCGCCGCACAAGACCCTGAACACAATCAGGAAGGAGTGGAAGAAGTCCTTCATGTGCCAGCGAGGCATCTGACAGTCAAAGGAGATCTTACAGACACAGTCCTGATAGTTCTTGCCGAATAGCTGCATTCCCACCACAGCGAAGATGAAAACAATGATGGCCAGCACCAGCGTCAGGTTTCCCAGGGCGCCCACCGAGTTGCCGATGATCTTGATGAGAGTGTTGAGAGTGGGCCAGGATTTTGCCAGCTTGAAGACTCGCAACTTATGATAAGAGAAATGTGAAGACAAATGATGCTGCATCTTCAGAATAGACTGACTATTACACTATACAAGTTGTACAAATTAACTAGACTTTAGAGTTAAAACCTTAAGAGACTTTTATGTTTTTAGATGTAGTCTGATTATTAGATATAATGTGAAACTCTGACAACACTGTTCCTAGGTATCATCATTTTTTAATGGACATATTTTGCTTTGTCCATACTTTTATCTTAGACTTCACCCATTTGAGGACCCTTAGTTCATCAGCTGTCTGTTTCCCATTGCAAATAGTTGAATCTGCTCCGTGTCTAGGTTTTGTCTTCTGTTCATCAGGAGCTGATCAATCGGAAATAATTACTAAATTTTCTTCAAAGTAACGCAGAGAATGAACAAGATTTCCCTCACCAATCTGAAAGATCGCAGGACGGACAGTCCCTCTACATTGGAGAGGCCCAGCTCCATTAAACTGAGGCAAACAATGATGCCGTCAAAGATGTTCCAGCCCTGTTGGAAGTAGTAATAGGGGTCCATGGCAATCAGCTTCAGTACCATCTCAGCTGTAAATATACCAGTGAACACCTAGAAAAAAACACAGTGACAAAAAGACATTTAGAGGTGAAAAATCCAGCAAAACAATAGGAATATTATAGCTACAGCTTAATTAGTAGAGCATTCATTGTCTTTTAGATGAGTTGTTTCTCTTTTGTTGACCACAAATAAACAATTTTACACAACCGCCTTCAAAAGATGTGTAATTTGAATTTTATTAATGAGAGAACTGAAAACATTTCAGTGAAGGTTTCTGCACACAAACCTTAGTTCAACAGAAAATATAACAATGTATTTCAATATGTTATTTCATTTTTGTTGTTGTTTTTAATTTATTCATATAAAGGTACATATAAAGTTATATAATTTTAAAATTACTTAATATATTAATGTATTTATTTATTTACCAAATCTCTGTCAGAGTCTAAAATTCACCGGTAGGAAGAGATTTCAAAACAGAACTACAGGAAATCAATTCCACCTCTTGCTAAAAATACTCCATGTTATTAAAGATAATCACAAATAGTCTAAAACAGAATCTTTGACAGCGGATCAGCATCACTGTATTTGACCTCCTGTCCTGCACCTGCTTTAAAAAACAACCTGTCTGCAAACAGAGACGGATTATCTGAATGCCGGCCAATTCAGTTTCCTCTCTGTTCTACTCTCCTCTCCTTATCTAGCACCCGACAGCACTTATAGAAAGTGTGTTAAAAGCTGGAAACATCCCTCTGGTATCATTAAAACCCTCTTACCAGATTGCCCACTGAGAGCATGGTGTTGAACTCATCAGTCATGGGGTAGTGTTCAAGTGCCATGAAGAGGGTGTTCAGCACAATGCATATGGTGATACCGAGATCCAGGAAAGGATCCATCACCATTAGCTTCACATACTCCTTCAGCTTCAGCCACCAGGGGCAGCAGTCCCATATCAGATACTTCTTGGCATACGTGTACCAGCAGGGATGGCACTTTTGCCTCGACTCCTGCAGCTCTGCAGAGACACCACACGGAAATGTTTCATATCTGCAGATAACTTTGATTTTTGATCATTTTTGAACAGCTAAAACCTGAAACCAGTGGCGATTCTAGGGGCCTTTGGCGCTCTAGGCAAACATCGCTCCAACAATCATAATGTTATATACATTAGGCTGCTCTGCTAAAGTTAACTAAAGTTAAATGTTATTTGGGCAGGTGGAGGGTTGGTTGAGAAAACCAGTTCTAATTTCTTCTACTATGCCTCCATTATAACAGCTGAGCATAAATACAGAAATCAGGGGGAAAGCTGGTATGGCTTTGTTTGGGAAGTAGCAAAATCCCCCTGCTGGGACCTTAAATATGTTAGGTGTCATCTGCTTAATGACACAAAACAGTACTAAAGAAATAATGGGAGATATATGCATTTGTTACACTATTTTTTGATGTAATAACTTCCTGGAGATGTTATTTAGCGACCTGTAGAGGATCTTGTAACCTTCAGACAAGACCAGGCTAGCTGTTTCCAACCCTTTTGCTAAGCTAGCTTTATATATCCCCAAAAAGTGATGTAATTTCTGAACACTTCCTTAAACAGTGAAATGGACGCACCGTCCATGGCATCACTATAAAAGCTGACAGAGCTCAGGCCCCTTTTCCTGCACACGGGGGATGGATCTGTCACTGTGGGGGAAGGTTGCAGGAGAGGCCTTGGAACTGTCTCCTCTGTGCTGGAGGGCTTCTGGCAAACAGAAAATATCTAAAAAAAAAACCAAACAAACAAGGCTGTATTGTCATGTTCTTATAAACTCATATTTAAACTTTTCACAACAGTCTCATAACAAAGACTCCGTCACTCACTGTGTCTTCCCTGACTCTCTCCATGCTGTGAGCTGGCATGGACGTAGGGGTGAGCAGACCCATAGTCATGACTCCATTGTGGTCGAGGGAGATGTTCAGTCGACCGTTGACATTGAGGCTGGGGGTGAAGATTTGGGAGCAGTGGCTTCTCACGCTGCCCGTTCTCCTCTTCCATGGCGTCGCTGTCGAACTGGTGCGACTCCTGAAGACGTCTCCGTGAACGCTGTACTCGTCGTCCGCGAAGTCGGCCTCTGAGTTGTTGCGAACACGGAAGGAGCTGAAGATGCTGTTCTGGCTTCCTCGTCTGGTGCTGAGTGGGTGAGAGGATAGCGTGGCCAGCAGAGGGTGGGCCGGCAGGGGGGACAGGGGAGGCTACAGAAATATGGAAGAACGCATTAGCTTCTGTGGTTTCAACCATTAACAACTCGACAGCGCGCTCCTTAAGGTTACATACCATTACTTCTTCCAGGGGCTCCATCTTCTGTTCTGCAGCTTCTTCTGCCATTTCTTCGGACAGCATCCTGTGAGATCTTCTTCTTCTGCTGCTGCTTCTTCGTATACTTCCTGTATACTTCACACAGAATGGAGACAGCTCCGGGGACAACACTGAGTCAGTCTCCTGTGCTTGTCTTTTTGCTGCCAGCTTCACATGGGATGAAATTGTTTGAAAGAGTTATGGTTGTGTCTGTCTTCAGCTGAAGGTGCAAAAGAAAATATGACAATGCACCGCACTTACTCTTTGCTCTCTTCTCAGTTGTTCCATGGCCATCTGAAACTCTCTCTCCTTCTGCCAGGCCTCAGCGATGGTTGCCTGATTCTGCTCCTCGTAGGCCATGGCCACCACAGCCAGGATAAGGTTGACCAGGTAGAAAGAGCCCATGAAGATCACTAGAACAAAGAAGATCATGTAGGTCTTCCCAGCTGAGCGCAGAGTCTGTGGGAATCAAAGAAAGTAAAGGCAATAAAAGCAAATTCACCAGAGTCACTGGTTCAGCACTGTGTATAGTTATAAGGCAGATCATATGCTAAAGCTAAACAACACAGTTCAGTACAGAAAGCAACACACAGTTAATTTATTAACACTTCACAGTTTCTCCCTGCTCATCCAAATATCTTATTTTGTATATTACAGTATGAACTACTAGTGAACATCTGACATGGCTGCAATTTTAAATCTTTGCTATATGTCAGCAATGTGAGCGCATGTCAGCGCATTTCAGCATGGCACCATAGCCTTCATATTGTTAAGGGATTGATTTAAGTGACTAAAATGAATGGAAAAACCTACATCACAGCCACGGTTTTAGCAGTTCAGCACATATTTATTAGCTGTGAAGTCAGCTGGCCTTCATTTGTTTTTAGGTTTCTGGCCACTTTGTGAAGTGACGTCTTATTCAATATCCGTTTAAGTATGTTAGTTGTGTTTCTCCACTATGTGACCCAGTTACTGATTCTTTGTGAAAGTGAAAACTACTTTGGCCCCAGAGAAGACCAGCAAATAGAAAAACGCTCCAAAAGCTCATAAAAAGACAACAGAAGTCGAATAAAGAACAAAGGACATGGGAAAAAAACTAAACAGAAGGAAAACAAAAGGAAGTAGAAAAGAACAAATCTGGGAGACAAAGTGGTAAAACATCTGGTTAAGTAACAGAAACCAGAACATGTGAAAGACTGAATGAGGCAGAAGATGCAGGTAATCTGTGTTTTAATAGCAAGACACTGTAAATACATGTTTGCTCGTACATTCAGTGTTAGCTCGTCACTTCCACAGCTGTTCTGTCCCCAAAAATGCTTCTGTTGTGTTTTCTAAGGGTCTTTTCTTTGTGAGCATTTGAGTTGTTTTTCTGTTTCTATTGTGTTTTATTCAACTTCTATTGTTTTTTTGTGAGCTTTGGTGACGTTTTTTTGTTTGTTGGTGTTTCCTTAAGTTGCAATGTGTTTGACCTCTTAGAGCCACTGCTGAAAACACTGAACCTATAAGAGGAAAATTGAACTTTTAAGTTGAAGGTTGTAACTACAGGATGCTGATAGATGAAAAACCAAAAGTAGAAAATTGCACCTGGTGAAACAGTTTTTCCCAGTAGTCCTGTGTCATGAGACGGAAAAGTGCCAGGAACGCCCAGCCGAAAGTGTCAAAGCTGGTGTAGCCGTAGTTTGGATTCCTCCCTACTTTTAGGCAGTCAAATCCTTCTGGACACTTCCTGTAATGTGCAAATGATTGAGAGGTAGAAGATAAACGATTAGAGGCCAGGACTGATAAACAAAGGCCGAACACAGGAAATTAAAAGCAGCTGTGGAGAGATATAGCCGTGCCGGTGTGCGTGCTGCTTTCCCAGAGTTAAAAACCTTCTACATGTGGCTCTGCGGCCTTTGACTCCACAGAGAAAACTGGGAGATGAGTCAGTAAGTACGTACTATCATCACCGTTATTTCAAAGAAGACGGCACTTGAAACCTGTTTCAGACAGGAGCACTAAAATGCACTGGAGCAAAAAGAGATTAGCCAGATGGATATCAAATTGCAGCAGGAAAAAAAAATCAGCTCGATTCCAGCGTCTCTGATCTTCATTGTCAACATAGTGGCATTACAGCAAATATTTAAGTCCAGCAGCTGAGAACAAGCTGGACTGCCATGTCAATCTCAGTGTGGAATAATTTCATAATGGCAGGCAAACAGCTGGGCGGAAAAGCGCTGCTGTAAGAACAGCTGTGGATCTCACCAACACGCCAGCTAAGCAGCAATGCTCACTAATATCCAGCAGCGAGGACAGAGGATGCTGTGTGAGGCCAGCGACATCTTCCTGTCAGGCTGGCCCTCTGCTACATCACTCACACCAATCTGTTCACCTCTGTTAATCAATGCACGTTTAGTTTATTTCACATCTCTCATTACTGAGCAAAATTAGCAAAAATCTTTCTGTCGTAAAAAGGGACGATTTAATCAACTCGGCATCTAAACAAATGTTGTGATTTAAAAATTTGACTTTTGTCAAAAGGAAAACTTTATTTTAAAAAAATGCACACTAACTGAAAACAGTATCATGCCTGTAAAAAATAACTGACTGTCTTTAGTTTTAGTCTTTGTCAAGTTTGTCAGCTTAAAGAGGCTTTCAGAGCACGTGCTAATGGAGACTGTGATTTCTACAAGACTCTGAGTGTACTCCCAACTGTAAAGTTTATCCAGGAAATTTCCACCTTGTGTTTGCTTGAAGAAGCAATTGATTTTCTATTGTCTCTGGTCACAACTGCAAATCACTTCCTATGTGCACTATGTGGAGCTTCCTATACACTGCAGCTTAATGCGTCTTCAAGCAAACATGCCAAGTATACTGCTGAGTTCCTGTCAACTAAAGCTGCTTCCTGACAGGAAGTGATATACGGCAATGTCCAATGAAAGACCATGTTGGGTCTAAACTCATACCCCGCTGAACAATTCACTTTAACAGACCATACAACCTCAATGACATTGAGCGACTAGCTGGTGATGTGACGAGGGCAGATCCGAGATAAATTTCTGAAAAACCACCAAGGAGAGTATAGGTTACTGATGATTGACATCCAGGTAAAGCGGCCCTGGTGTGCTGGTGATTAATTCTTATGTCTGAGATAATTTTCAGCACAGTACTTATAACTTGACTTTGGAACATTTTATATACTTTACACATGAAATGACTAGTCTGGAAAATAAACTGCAGCTTAATTAAAAATGTTAATAATAATAATACAATGGTAAACAATGCATGGAAGGTGTCATATCACTAAGTTTAGCTAACAATATTTCCTGTAATCATCACTATTCCATGTTTTCATCGTGTCATTCTGCAATCAAGTCTGAGCAACTTTCTGTAGGTGCTCAGACTAGGTGCCTCTGTATGCAGTTTATAAATGAATAAACTGCACTCAATGATATGCTTGTTAATCCACTGTTGTCCATTAAACAGCTACAAAAATGTGAGAGTCCTTTTGTACTTTTGTAATTGTGAACAAGGTGCCTGCAGAGTTCATGTCCCATTAGTCTCTATAGCAACTGCCCAATGGAGGGCTGCTGATACACACAGATATAACTCAGCTGTGCATCACATCTAAGTATTCTGCAAGTTTTTTTTTCATGCATTTTTACCACTTGCTATTAGTACTATTACTATATATATCTGTTCTCAGGCTCTAGGAAGTTATTTTTATATGAATGCTCTACCATAGTACACTGAGCAAAAATTCCCTTTTATTTTTTTACTTTATTGTTTGGGGGCTTTTGCCTTGATTAGATGGGAAAGCAGGGAATGAGTGAGTTGGGGAAGACAAAGGTAAAAGCACCTTGGGTCAGAGTTGAACCTGAGCTGAATTTAGCCTTGGGGCATATGGTCAGCTGCTCAAACTATGAGGTAAAGCAGTTACCCCCATTTCATTCTTTTAACCGCACGTCATTAAGAACAAACCCATGGCAACAGTGGCGGTCTACCCCAACTTCCTCAAGAGGCTTTGAGGAAAAAAAGAGCTAAAAAGGACAACAGTGATTGATTTTTTAAGTTAATCCAAAGAAGAAACCCAGGGAGCTGAAAATGAAGCCACTGCTGAGTGATGCAATCTGCAGTTCCTCCAGTTGAAAAGGCCTAATGACCTTATTAACCTGTTGCTTACTGGAATTATAGGAAGCATGGAGCCAAAAATCTAAAAAGCGACAGCATGTGAAAAGAAAGGCAAAATATGAATATTAATTGATTTTACAAGTCGTCTTGCACAATCATTGGAGCACAGCTAACACAGGGTCGGGTGTGTCAGATCTCTATTAAAGCCCTTTGCTACATGTTTGCTACATGTTTACAATGTTTGTTTTTAATATTATATATGTGAGGACAACATCAATTTCCTGCTGTTTGTATAACAGCAGGAAATAACATCTGTCAGTGGCAACAGTTTTTTTTCCTGGGTGGGGCTAAGGTGGTGAGTTTCCTGCCTGCATCGCTCCAGCTCAGGGCAAAAGTTGAAACTTTCAATACAATCAGTCATAATCCTTAATGCATAGTGGTTTTAAGATGTAAGGGGATAAGCACTTGCCTCGACTCTACAGTAGGCGTGATGGGGGCTAGTGCGCATGTGTGTGACTGTGTGTGTGTGTGTCATCATAACGTATCCAAAGCTTTAATTTGGAAATCTACTCAGGGATTACTTGTTGGAATACACTCAAAAGATTAAGCATCCTCTATGTTTTACGTCCTCCATCCTGACCTGCTTAATATCTTGCTCTCCTCCACAGCCAGCCTCAGAAAGTTCCATCTGAAAATGTCGCACAAGTTAAGAGGCCATCTCAGTTATCTGCCAGTAAAACCATAAGCTACCTTATGGTATCTTTAACCTGTCAAGCATGTCACGAATCTGTGCCGCTCTTGCTTTAGCTGCAGTTTAGCTGGAGAGAAAGTTTTTTAAAAATGCAGTAAGTGCAACAAAATGCATTTTCTTGATGATGATGTAGCAATGTTAAAATAAAAGGGGACAAAGACGCCATTAAAAACAACAAAAAGGTTCAAACTCTGCTGTATCGATTGCAGCGCTCTGTTAGAGCTCCACAAATGGCAGAAACACAAAAAGCGGGCAACAAAAGAAAGTTCACATGTAGTGACTTGTAGGTGGGACAGCTGGGTAGGTCATATCGGTACTGATCTTACTGACCCACTATTTAAGTGAGTTTAGTGACATCATTTCCCCCTCCAAATCTTTTGCTCTGACTTCAACACAAATTACTGAATCAGACGGTACTTCTTGGGAGATTAAGGTCCTGTGCTTTTGGAGGAGAGGTTACCAAAAGGGATTAAAAACTAAAGGGTGGCTGGATTCTGTTGCCACTAAAAATATGTGACTACACCCATAATAACTATAACTGGGAATGGGAAGGATTATAAGTTGCAAATTAAATATAAATAAATATATTTTTTTAATTGTTCTTTGAATTCTATATAAAATTTGGAGTTGTGGCAGTCAGATAGTGTTAGCTTATTCATACTGGTAGTTTTTGTCTTGGCTTCTTGATTATTCTAACAAAATATCTGCATGAATTAAATATATGCTAAAATGCTAGTTATTAATGTCGGCTACACATTAGGTCTGTATTCAAACATTAGCTGATCATTTATAGAAAACGTCAAACTCCTCAAACATTTTAACTCTAAATATTCTCTGCTTTTATTAAAATATATATTTTTTGTTTTTTAGTTCACTAGCCTGGTTAGCTGTAACAAACATTGTGCAAAGGGTTCGCTTTGAAGCAAGAGGAGCTATTTTTGGTACGCCCTTTTTTCAAGAATAAAAAGTTGATTTACTTTATTCTTAATGACAGTGTTTGAACAATTTGAACTGGTATCAACAAAAAAATGATAACAGCCATTGTAACAACATTTCTGGTTCTTTGAGGAAAAAAACTTCTGTCCACGCAAATGTCAAAAACAGCTATGACTCTAAAGCTACAATCACTGAGTTTACATAATCCAGCAGTACTATGCTGTAGAAGTGACGTGACCACCAGTGACTAACCAGAAGTTTGCTTCGAGTATGTGACTAGCTGAGGGTCACATAAGACCATTTAGATAAACTGTGGACAAACCATTTTTTTTATTTAAGTAACTAAAACGAAAAACTTGGCTATAATCTAAACAACACGTTCTCATCCCGTCTCTATGTTATGCGTTCGGGGGCATGAGAGCCGTTTGGAATGAATACAGTATATGCATGTAAATGTGTTTTACTTTCTGATCATTAATCACTTTGGAAAACACGATCTGATAGGGTTAAGGTTAGGCTGGAATGGACTGCTGGAGCCCCTGCTCAAAGCGTGTGTTACCACCACTAGCAGCATTCTGTTGGATTCAATTGAGAATCCAGAGCGTCTCATAAGGAGGCGGAAGGGTACCTTTCGCCATACTATTAGATGCCTCGGGCCGGGACAAATCGTCGGTATGTTGGAAATGAGAATGCTCTGAATCTAAAACCTAAAGGGTCAGGAGAGAAAAGCATACAAGACATGACTTAAATAGGGAAATAGCATGAGGGAAAAGACCACTACATTGTGTAACATCACTCTCAGTTACTACAGTGAGATGCACGTGGCTAAAACTGCTTAAAAGAATACAACATATGAAACTATAACCCACAACAACATCCGAGGTTGACCAGCAACATTTAAGCAGACAAATCGAGTTCAGGTTGGCCAAGTTTTTTCCCTTCATTGTATTACTCTGATTCCTCTTGATATAAAAGGAATCTGGCGTGCCTTCTACTGTAACATAAAGCTTCTGGTATGTTTAATTACAGAATCATATTCAACAATTTCTTCACCATAAAAGAGAAACATTGCAAATATGCTACATCATCTCCTGTTGTCTCTAGGTGCTTATCCATGCTACTCCAAAAACATGACAAGCTAATGGTACATGAAGTAAATGCATGACATAAACCTATAAGGTTTCATATAGAACCGCCTTTGTTTAACGTGCAAAAAAATTGAAAACATCTGCATCAAACTTCCCTGCAGAGGCTTTAACATCATCACCATGTTTTATTTGCTATCATCCATTATCTTGTATTATTAACAAGAGCACCTAATGGAAGCCATTTGTTGGAGCTACAGGATTTCAGATTCACACAGATGGGTATTTAGTTCACTATAACCCCTGAACTGGGCCTGGCATTGAGCAGAGTCATCCTGTTGTGCTTGTTTCAAAAGCATTTGGATTTACAGGATTATTCAGTGCGTAGGCTGAGTAGCAATATTTGGATGGTTTCAGACTGTGCCTTTGACTGGGAACAAAGTCCATCACCCATTTCACCTATGCATTTACATCTATATTTACTTACATCTAAGAGAGGGACAGCTAAAAATATTAGGACCTTATATTTAGCATTGTTTTGACTTATTTTAGCTCAGCAAGTTAGTTAAAAGCATCAGTACAGTTGAAATAAAAATATGATAACAAAATACCAATCCCAAAGTGTTCTAGTCTGCTCCAGTTACCCTAATCACAGCACAGAGCTTTTGAGATGATGAAATCTCCAAAGACCTCCCGCTCTCCAGCTGGCAATGCCATGTCTCTCTGTGAAGAGCTCCAGTGGAGCCGTGGTGATTATCCACGCCACATGTTGTCTTGTGCTCAGCCTCTCTCAGGCAAAACCTCTCCCTCCAATGGGATCAGTTACCTATATATTATACCTAAGTCACAGACTGAGAATCCTAAATGACAGGACATCATCTATCATTGAATCCTCCTTTTCTTGTGAGCCTTGAGCTACATGTAACTATACATATATATGATATATGATATTACATAAGAGCCAAACAGATGAACAGATTAAGAAGCAGTAAGAAAAGCGCATGTTTACTTACCCCGCATCACTTCCATATCCACATATTAAGGCATCCTTTGCTCCTTCAACTTTGTAAAAATTATCTGAGGAGAAGCCAGTTAAACATACAAAAAGTTGTAATATGTAAAGTATTAAATATTACAGTGTTAAGAGCACTGTACATCTGATGATCAATAGCAGGCTCTTCTATTTTTGGCTGACCTTCACTGCTGAGGAAGTCCTCCGTGGAGCTCCAGGTTCTGTTGTTGCAGATGAAGGATGTGTTGGGGCTAAACGAGGAGTTGACGCAGTGCGAGAGGCTGCGGATGCACTTTTGTCGCAGTAACCCCATAAAAAGCTGCAGGCCGATGAGGGCAAACACGCTGAGACAGAACACGGTCAAGATCATCACGTCTGCCAGCTTCTTCACAGACTGGATCAGGGCACCAACGATGGTCTTTAGACCTTGTGTGTGTGTGTGTGTGTGGGGAGGAAACAATATGTATTGGTTGTATGACACCATTACAGAAACCTTTGTGAATAACATTTAGACATTTTAGAGAGGACTAAAAGGAATCAAAGAAACCTGATTGTTCTCTTACCTGGGATAACTGAGATGGTTTTCAGTGCTCGCAGTACTCGGAAGGTTCTCAAGGCAGAGACATTTCCAAGGTCTACAAATTCAGTCAAATATCTGGAAATTCATACAACAAGTGAAGAGAAATCACATCTTTGTCTGGAATGTAGTGTTACAAGTTTATATTACAGCTTTTCAGCTGGTCAATGTTAATCTGACATTTTGTTGTCTTTTAGCTCATATTTTGGTCTCCACCAACCTCAAACAATATTGTGTTGAGCTGCTTAACGTTCCACTAAGTTCACTAGCTAGTCACTAACTTAGTCTGCATGGAGTTAGGTGCTGAGGATGCACAGTGAGTACAGGCTACAACAAAACATTTTTGTTTAAAGTCTCCTGTTTTTGCCCTTTGCTGTCAAAAACAATGCTGTAAGGGCTCACATCCATTCATATGCATGTCATGTGAAGCTTCAAGGATGAGATCCAGTAGAAGTGTTTGTTTTTTTGTAACAAAGCAAATGTTGTGTTTCAAATCACCACGGAGAATTATTGCTTCACTAAGTGAGGGAGGGGATTTTTGTTTTTATCAGATGATTGCATTACATTTTTCTTAAAAACTGTTCTTCACAAGAGAATATAAACACAGATTCAGAGAATCAGAAGACAGTGGTGATGTGTGCAATGGTGAAATGATATCTGTACTCACGCCATCATAATCACCGTGAAGTCCAGCCAGTTCCACGGATCTCTCAAAAATGTGAATGGCACTATACAGAAACCTCTCGCTAATATCTTTATTGCTGACTCGAATGTGTAAATGCCAGTGAAGGTATACCTGGAAAAGATCCATGGTAGGAGAACACAATGTAGCATTAGCACCAAGGACAACGTTACACTGAAACAAACCTGAGCTTTAAATACATCTCAACACTAAAAGTATTTATAGAAAGATAACAATGAAGAGTTGTGTTTGAGATATGACGCAGCATGCTGAAAGAGCTTGAAAAAGAAAAAAAAATACTACTTGTTTAATATTCGTCACCATTTTTAAAAAATCTACCAAGATTTGAAATCTAATTATAACTAAAATCATGATGAAGTCCAAATCTTAAAACATATATAGACTGACAGATATATATAAAAAAAGAAACTACATGTAGTGTGATGACAGCGTCATACAACTCATTTTCTCAGTTTGTGGTTTCGTGCTGTTTTACTGTATAAGTGCCAGGGGCAGTTTATCTGCTGATGGTGCAATTGTACAATTTATTATCCTGTTTGGTGATGTTTTTGTAACTACATGGTCTTTATAGAGCATATATACACTCACTGACCACTTTACAAGATACCCTTTAACTCCAGAGCTGCCTTAATTCCTCATGATTCCTCAAATTCAACCAGCTGCTGGAAACATTCCTCAGAGATCCCGTTCCATCACATCCACAAGTTGCTCTATTGGACTGAGGTCTGGTAATTGTGGAGCCCATTTGCACACAGTGAACTCACTTCCATGTTCAAGATATCAGTTTGAGATGATCTGAACTTTGTGACATGTGGCTAGGAAGAGCCATCAGAAGATGGGTACAGTGTCTAAAAACTGATACAAGGCAGGATGAATCCATGCTTTCATGTTTTTTTTTTACACCAGATTCTGATCCTACCATCCAAATTAAATGGAGACTCATCAGACCAGGTGACATTTTTCCATCCATCCATTCCACTTATGGATGGCGAGAGGCGGGATATACGGTCACTGTCACATGGCGCAACATTTTTCCAATCTTCTTTTTTCAATTTTGTGAATTTAGTTTCATTCTCTTAGGTGAGAAGGTGTCACCCCTGTGGTCTTCTGCTGCTGTAGGCTTCAATGATGGTAATGTTGGGTGTTCAGACATGCTCTTCTGCCTTCTTCTAGTTGTAACAAGTGGTTATTTGAGTTATTAGAAGTTCTCCTCTTACCTGGCATTAACAAGGCATTTTCAAACATTGTGAACTGTCATTCACTGGATGTTTTCTTTCTCAAACTGTTGTCTGTAAACCCCGGCGATGGTTGTGCAGAAAAATTTAGTGAAAATCCCGTTAGCTTCTGAAATACTCAGACTAGCCCATCTGACAACAACAATCACGCCACATTCAAAGTCTTTTAACCTCTTAAGCCCCAACGCCCCCTGATACGGGGGCAAAAAGCAGTAGATCAGGTAGGCTTTGGGCTTAAGAGGTTAATTCACCTATTCTGATACTCGGTTTGAAATTCAACAGGGCAAACTGAACATGTCTACATAGCAGAATGCTCTGGGTTGCTGTCATGTGATTGGCTGATTAGACATTTGTATTAAAGAGCAGTTCACTAGCTGGGCCCACGTCCTCATTTTAGGTTTGACAGTGTTTTAGTAGGTAAAGGTGAACGCTTGGACATGAATTGAGCTGCGGTTTGGGGAAGGCCTCGAAGGGGAGTGGTGACGGACCTGGCAGATCCCCATGTACTAAATACAAGTGAAGAAGTCAAAGAATTGAAAACAAGGAGGGAGGGAGGGTGGGGCACTTAAACGGGAATGAACAGCTTGCAGAACTGGAGGAACCTATATAGTTGACAACCGGAAGGAGTGTGTTTGGAGCCGTGGTCCCGCTCCTGAAATTCCGATACATAATCTCCAATTAAACAGGTATACCTAATGAAGTGATCAGTCAGTGTATGTAAGACCAACAATGCGGCAGACTGATTAAGACAAATGGAAAAACTATTGCAAAAAACAAAACTGCTTTTCTTCCCACATTAACTAAAAATGAATTCCTGATGTTGCAAAAAGTAAAAAAGTCTCTGTGAATGTGGACAGCCTGTTGCATGCTTCGCCACCTCTTTACAGCATGCACAACACATTATATTGCAAGATTCTTCTCTTGGTTCAACTTAACATGCAAATGTGGTGTTTTCAAGCATGGCGAATATATCACATGCATCATATACTTACATATGTCAATTGATTCTGCCAGTTGCCACTGACAAAGCAACAAACCCCAGCAAACTACACATTAGAACGTATGCAGACAATTTTGAATCAAGAAAACAACTTCAAGCTGCATTAACTTACTCCAGGTACTTGGTCCATGTTGGTGGATCAGACATGGCCATGAAGAAACAGTTGGTCAGGATAGTGAACATTATGAACAAGCTAAACAATGTGAAAAGAGAGTTAAGGAATGTGTACTGTAACGTGGCGATTTACAGTTACCCAATCAAATATGTTTTTCTGATAAGCAGACGATGTATTCAAATAAAACAACAAAGGTTTATTGTAATCCTGTGGAGTATATATACGAGGATGAACGGTCACTGTTTGTACCTGCAGACTACAGTAAATGCAGAATATTAAAATCAATGTAAACAAATTATATTTAATATCGACTTGGTAGAAAAACATAATCTCCCATATGGAGACATGGACTGAAATCCTAAAGGATCTACTGAATCTTTACAAATGATTGCAAAGATTAAAGTGTTTTAGCATAAAATGATAAGAAATTCACTGAAATGAACATTAAAGTTTTTCACTATAATTTAAATTATCTGATTGTTTATATTACATTATAAAATAAACCCATAGTTTGGGTATTGAGGGCTTTTAGCCTGCACTTCAGAACCGACTGCGGTAATCTGCATGTTTCAGAGAATCAGTAACAGAAGTGAAATCTATAACAGGGGAGAGTTGGAGGAAAATTTGGGAAAATTACAAATCATCTGTCTGACAACTAATAGGCAGCCATCACATGATGTGAAATCTCCTTGCTCTTATTTCATTTCAGAGATTAAAAGAGGGATATGAGGGGATTTAGTGTGCGATGCCAGAGAGAACCATCACAAAGATGTTTCAAAAATAGGACTGGAAAAATCCAATAGAAACCTACAGGGGGGAAATCAGTAAATATCACAAATTAGCTTATCTGTCAGCAGGAAGTGAAATCTGGACTTTTCATTGTAAAAATATATAAATTACAGTAGGAATGGTTCAAAGTAGTTTGTTCACAGCAAGACATCTGAGTCACAGTCTAATCCCCATGTTATCACATGTCAGGAAAATGACATTCATGTTTTTAGTTTAAAGAGAACACCCTTTTTTTTAGTGGTTTAAAAAGTCCTTTTTCAAGCGTAGCAGAGGAAGAGGAACACATGAGCCTTCAACAGATAAATAAAAGCAGGAAGAGGCACATGCAGAGAACCCAAAAAGGATATGAATGAACTAAAATCTTTATGGCAATCGCTCTGATGAGGTGAAATGGAGTAAATATGTAAAGTGCAGATGTGGCGCTGAATCTGAAGATGGCCTTCCCTTTGTTAAGTACTATAAAGGTCTGCAAGGGGGGAGAAAAAAAGAAAAATAGAACATTATTGACAGAAATCACATTTTTGAAAAGACATCACACCAAAAAAATAATTTCTTAAAATGATTTTCACTTTGTGCACAACAACAAACAGTGAATCGCAGCAGCAGCAGCTCTGAGCAGCAGTTCAGCTGTTGTCTTTACCAAGCAGGGATAACAATATAGCTACCATCTGTGTTAATATTCACCGTGAGTACTTATGGCTCCAAGAAGTGAGCGAGCAGTGAGTGCCCGTCCACACTGTTAGTGAGGCCGGCTGCGATAATGGAGACAACTCCAATGGGAGCTGACCCTTTCCCCAACAGATGTGGCATTTATTTAAATATTTTTCCGTCTTTGGATAATCCTCCCATCCAGCAGTGCGCCACATGCCAAAACAAAGAGACCCTGAGAATGACTGCCACATCCTTTTTTTTTTCATCTCTCCATAAACGGCCCATTAACGGGCAGCAGCAAATCAAAACTTACTAATCCTATTTCTGCATTCGCAAGAGATCTAAAGCGAAGCAGTCACAGAGGCCACGTCTCAGCTCGCTGCTCCAAATAACCACTTGCTAAGTTCTGTGAAAATGCCATTTTATTTATAGGCTCGCTATCATATCGTGTTCAAATTCAGATAAACATTCATCAGCGAACATGGCAGAAAATATAGCAGCAAAATTCTGCATTAGTAACCACAAACACTTTCATTTTCAAGCCCATTATTAATAAACGTGGTTAAATAGCGTTAACATTGCCAGGGATTCGCCATGGTTACAATCTCTTTAACGGTTGCCAAGAAATTGCCTCTATGAAGGAAACCCCAGAAAATGGTCATTTTGTGTCAAATATTTCTTTAACCAGTAAAAATTATATTGATTCAGTCTGTTAAAATAGGCTGAATTTCTCCCACTACTCCCACTGTAAAAGTGTTGATGTGCTCATTTTAATTTAAATGGTAAATAATATTTGGCAGATTTATCAATACTGATCATTTCATTGCAAACATGAATAAGTTTCTGCCCATAATGTCTGTGATTGCTGGAACCAATATATCTGTGACACGTTTCTTTAAGCAAAAGACAGTTAGCTTTGTTAATACAAAAGAATTTAAAAGGACTGCTATCATCATCATACATTAGTTTGGGCATACAAACCACTCAAATAAGGGCACCTTTGCAATGATTCTCTTTCTGGAACTCTAGTAGAGATATGGAAAACCATTCATCCAAAAGACATTTCCTTATTTGGTGTTTTGATGATGGCAGTGAAGAGAGCTAACACTGTAGTCTTAAAACTTCCACAGGTTTTTACGTAATCTGAGTTGAGATCAAGCTGTCAAGTCATAAAAGTCATATAACTACAAAAAAACCCAAACAACTCCTATTGGGAGTAGTATCCTATTCATCCTAGCACAACGGTCATCACTCAGAACAAACTTGTGCTGATTCACAGTAACCCTTTCTTCCACAAGACGACAAGCAAACCCAAACTCTTACCCTCTGGTTCTTGTAGTAAAATGGATCGATGTCTTCCAGAGGCACCCCAATAAGTTCTTGAGGGATTTCACCGAAGATGCGTGGCAGTTGCTTCCCTGCCTCCAGGTCGACCCTGGGTTTCGGTGGCTCTGTCTTCTTCTGAGCCCCCTTGGCATTCTTGGCCTGCTCCTCCGCAATCCGCTGCTCCAAGGCAGCCAAGGATTCGCGAGTGAACCGCCGCAAGCCATCAGGACCCGTTGGTAACAGCATGGTTGCCATCTTTTCATCCTGATTCTCCTGTACTAGAATTTACTTACAGCTACAGGGAGGGAAGTATAGATTGAACACAGAAAAACAGATTGAAGAAGGTGAGGATAAATACATAATCTACTGCATGAATCAGATCATCAGTAGTTTGGTAAAACAAATTAAAAAATGTCTAAAAGATGGATTGGAACTCATACTCAAACACTAAATGTAAATGTAAACAGTAAATGAACTGAATTGGTGTCAGAGAACACTGTTTCTCTGTCATCTGATTATTATATTATACTGATTAGATTATAATACTATTCAAAATTCTGCATCTATCCATCTATCTTTCTTGTAGAACAGTGCTGTCCTTCGGGTGGCGCTGTCACTTGGTGTTCGCTCTCTCTGCGGTAAAGTATCACTTCCTCTTCCTGTTCCAACACACAGTGGTGTTTTTGAGTAGTTTATCTGCATAGCAATTTAATTAAAAACTTTTAGATAACTTCTGTTTTCATAGTATAATCTTCACGCGCTTCATCCAAAGAACACTCTGCTCACACTACTGTTTGAAAAACTAGTTCATACATTTATTACTTCCAGGCTGGACTACTGTAATTAATTATTATCAGGACGTCCTAAAAACTCCCTGAAAAGCCTTCAGTTAATCCAAAATGCTGCAGCAAGAGTACTGACAGGGACTAGAAAGAGAGAGCATATTTCTCCTGTTTTGGCTTCCCTTCATTGGCTTCCTGTTAAATCCAGAATTGAATTCAAAATCCTGCTCCTCACATACAAGGTCTTAAATAATCAGGCCTCATCTTATCTTAATGACCTTGTAGTACCATATCACCCCATTAGAGGACTTCACTCTTGCACTGCAGGCCTACTTGTTGTTCCTAGAGTATTTAAAAGTAGAATGGGAGGGAGAGCCTTCAGTTTTCAGGCCCCTCTTCTGTGGAACCAGCTTCCAGTTTGGATTTAGGAGACAGACACTATCTCTACTTTTAAGATTAGGCTTCAAACTTTCCTTTTTGCTAAAGCATATAGTTAGGGCTGGACCAGGTGACCCTGAATTCTCCCTTAGTTATGCTGCATTGGGCATAAGCTGCTGGGGGACTCCCATGATTTATTGAGCTTTTCCTTTTCAGTCGCCCTTTTCACTCAGTATGTGTTAATAAACATCTCTGCATTGAACCGTGTTTGTTATTAATCTCCAGCTGTCTTCCACAGCATGTCTTTATCCTGTCTTCCTCCTCTCACCCCAACCAGTCCCAGCAGACAGCCCCGCCCCTCCCTCAGCCTGGTTCTGCCGGAGGTTTCTTCCTGTTAAAAGGGAGTTTTTCCTTCCCACTGTCACCAAAATGCTTGCTCATAGGGGTTCATTTGATTGTGGGGTTTTTCTCTGAATCTATTATTGTAGGATCTACTGTACAATATAAAGCGCCTTGAGGTGACTGTTGTTGTGATTTGGTGCTATATAAATAAAATTGAATTGAATATAGAAATAATTAAAGATTTTTTTTTTTTTTATTACAAAACCCATTTTATTTGTATCTAGAAAGACATATACAGCTATAACTTAAAAAACAAATCATTGCCTAATTTTAACTCTAAAAAAGGCTAACAGCATTGTTGTACAATTTTGGCAGAAGAAAGCAAAATGTTTTACTAAAAAACTAGACTTTGCGGATAGATATTAAAGCACTGAGTGGCTAAAGTGTCAGATCTCTTCTACAGCTTGGTGTGCTCTCTCCCATAATGCCCAGAAATCTGTTACTGACTGAATTTGAACATGTTTGACTCTCTGTGCTAGCATTCAAAATCTGAATCCAGTCTGAGGCCCATTTGCCGTATGATAAGTTTAACAGCCAGTCCAAAAACTCTGTCCTATATTTTTGAACTAATTACCAATTGTCTGTGCAATGCACTTATAACATAGCTATATGTAAAAGATGGACACAGGCAACATGAAGTTATATATTAATTTTTTAAGCCCTGTTTTCCATTTTGAAGGGTCAAGATTAGCATTTATCTGTGTGCCATGTTAGCTGGAGCTAGAAGTGAGCAAAAGTGTGTAGCTGTAAGTTATTAGCTAAGCCTGGTTAGCAAGGATGAATCCTAGCTATAGAACTATATAACTAGATAATAAAATACTAGAATTTCACTCACCACAACTTTAGCACAGGCCTCTGGATGGACTGTTAGTACAATTAACCACACAACAGGCTGCATATTTTGTTGGATAAAACTACAACTACTGATTATTCTAGTTAGCAGATGTGAATCCTAGCAAAGAGCTATTAGCAAAACCTGCATGTGCACTCACTTCTCTGTCAAAACTGCCGGACTACTAAATTAAGCTAAATGAAGTTTAAAAAGGCAAGTCATTAAAAAGTCTATCACTGTAAGGTTGTCATGAAAGGGAAAGGGACCAAAAACATTACCATGGGAGGTTTTCAACACTTCTGACTTGGCTTCCAGTCATGGAGGCTGTTCCTTGACTAATACAGCTGCTAAGCAACCTGCTAACACAGTGTTACTTAAAAACATCTTCGAGAACACTAAAATACTCAAACTGAGGCTTCAAAGCAAATCATATCATGGTGCCTGTGTCCAGCTTTCCTAGACAATTTATCATTTGTTTTTGTGTGGCATCCTGTTCGTCTTCCACTGCAATTCGACTGCACAACTTAACCGATAATGCTTGAACAACCACTACATCCCATTCCCCATTAGATAATTTAATTACCAGTATTGTACTACTGCTATGGTCGAACTACAGTACACACTCAGTTACTCCTAGTTTTGTTTAGGCTAGCAGCCCTGCTTTCGAGTCCAAAGAAGAAGAAGAAAAAACCCCAAAATCACAATGAAATATTTTGGGCCCCCATCTTGATATGAGGTTTGTAGCATTTATGAAGGAGACAGATATGCCACTGAAACCCTCACACGGTTTATTTCAAACATTGCATAACAGGATGAAGACTTCAGTCAAACGTGGGATTAGCTCTTATTCTTTTGATGGTAAGACTGTGCTAAAGGAGGTTAAGAGACATGATCTAAATTGTCAACTGTTACCACAAACCACCAGCTTTCTGTTTCTCAGCCAGACTAAGGCAGACATAGTTCTAAATCAGAGGGATTAGGAATCAGGATTAGGATGGCGATCATTTGCTGACTGCAACAGGTGACAGCAAGAAGAGAAAATGCAAAGCTTTGACATCAACCTATCAGTGCATTTACACATATTTAGCACACTTTGTTGTCACTACAGCATCACTAATGCCAAAATGAGCTCCTGAGGCTTAATTTAAACTGTATGCTTCTAAGTTTTCTAAATATTTAAAGCTCAGGGCAGAAATTATACAAGAGAAACAGCCTGCAATAATAAAATCCTAAGCGTAAATTGCCATTCTGTTGCCACTAAAACTGAAAACAAGAACTAGCTTCATAATTGTTATCACCAAATGTGACATCAAACGCTCCAGCATCAACTCCTTGTTTAGACCCAGGTCTCAACCAACTCTAAAGATATATCTGGTATTTTCACCACATTCTCATGCGTCAATAGTTAATGACTACCAAGAAAATATGAATATTTTTTGTCTTTCAGTCTACAGTGAGATCATTTATAAACCAACTAAATCTGCATTCGGACATTGAGGGCACGGTGGTGGTGCTTCTCAAACAAGCAAAGCAAGCAAGCTCATCTATCACACAGGGTTGTTTTCTATTTGCCACGTTTGCTTGGAAACAAGTTTGAAAGCCAGAAACTGTGAAATGTATGGACCACAGAAGCAGAACAAGTAAAGTGGACACTGGGATGAAAATGTCTGTTCACCATGAGCTTCTTCTTCCACATTATAAATAATTTGGATTTGAGAAATGCTCATTTGATCCGTGCTATAGCTTACTTGGGCTCTGCCATATATTATATAACTACAGTGTAATATTATTTACACTGTAAGTACTTCCTCCACTCTGTAAAACTTCATTAGACTAAAAAAAAGATTTGTATGACAACTGTTGTTAATTTTAGTCTTTCCCTTTGACAAATCAGAGGATAACAGGTTATTTTGACTCGAGAATTACAGATAAAGGCGGAACAGCTTGAAATCCTGCTCGTCGCAAACCCACAGTCTAGAAGAGTACATCCGCTTTGTTCTGATTGGCATAAGCATTAAGACAGGTTGCAGGTCATCGGTACTACACCGTTATTTTTACCAGAGAAGTAAATATAGCCTAAACAGCTCAAAATCCTACTTGTGGATGTTTACAAGCCCGGAAGCAGCACATCTGCTTTGTTCTTAATGGCAAATGTCGTTCCCATGGGATAAGCATTAAGACAGTTTTCAGGTCATCTGATCAGAGATAGAAACCAAAGTCTACTTGTAAATAAAGATAAATACTAAAGACACTATCGAAAACTCACTGCTACATGTTATCCATGACAGAGTCTGCTATTTTAATAACTCAAAAAGCTTTCCAACAGGAGGATTACATTTCGATGCCCTCCTTTTGAAAGAGAAATACCATTGTATCCTTTTCCTATTGACTAAGCTCTGCGAGTTTTGCATCTACTCCTGTTCTGAAATGCATTGATCCCTTCACACGTCCAGCCAGACGCTAGTTATCTGCTTTCACTTGATCTGCTTATTTGGCCCAGGTTGATCTCAGATCAGCTTGTCTCATACACAGAATCCAGTGCTCTCCCATTTACTGTCAAAATAAAGAGGTTAAGGCCCATTTACGACGTCATAAAGCAGATAAAAGGTTCAAAGCAATGATATTTCTGTCATGAGTCGACGGGATAGGATGTGACGAATCTTTCAGCGAAACACAGCCCCCAACATTCAGTCTATAAATCAAATGAATGAATGATACAAATTTAATGTGAATATTATTAAATGCATTAAATGACAACTGCCAGCATGCACAGTTTCACTTTGCATGCCAGCTTACTCATAGGAGGAAGTGGTTGTAAAGTATTTCACTCATTTTAGTTTGAATAAAATTTAATTCCCATAACAGCCAGATGTGCTGTGGTCATCAGCAGTGCAAATAATTAAGATAATTAGATTGAAAGCAGAGCAGAGCCGCACACTGGCAGTTTTCACATGCAAATGCACGCACATGCACGAACACATGCATTGTGACATGGATTCTCACATCAGCTAACGCCAGAATTTAGCTTCGTACAGCCATGCATTGAAAAAAATGGTTAAAGTAAAGACTCACAGTTCAATAACTGAATGAAGTCTGATGTGTTTCGATGTAAATTAATATGGAACATTATGATAGGACAGTGACAGAACAGTTTGGGCAGATTTGAGGTTCAAACCTGATAATTCAAAGGTAACAAAACGTGTTTTTAAAGCACCTGTTGACTTTATGAGAGTCTGATTCTGATGCTGAACTTACACTGAGGCATAAATCCAAACTTTCAGCTCTGTTAAGTATATAAACGGCTTTACTGACAATATTCTGTCCCTGCGACGACAATAACTGCAAAAAGAACCCTAAGCTTCAGTAACACTGTAACAAAGTCTGTGTCTGTTGCCAGATGTTTATATAAAGTCTTCTGTGACTCTCAGGAGTGTCACGGTTTACCAGTTATAATCATAGAATGGTAACTCCTGTTTTTTATGCCTCTCAGGGCCTCTGTGGATTAGTACAAATCGTATCCTCCTGTTTGGTCCCTAAAGTGCTCATAATTAACTAATTTTTCTCTCATTAAAAGTGAAACATTTTAGAACATATAAAATATCTAAACATATAAAATGTAGGCTTTTGGAATGTGTGGCTTAGCTAAAATAAATGGAAAATACTGTCTTATTCTATAGTTCATAAGCTGTGAATTTTCTCACAGCTTACTTGGTAATTGTAACTATATTCAAATTGTTCAGTTTCAGGTTTTTATGGCACAGTCTCTAAGTTGCTTAGACCAATGAAGAACTATTATTATGCGACAAATGTATTTAAATACATTTTATTGTTCTGTAATCCAGCCATTGTTTGTGATCTTAGATTGTAGCTCACAGTTTTGTCTAGTTGACTGATTTCCATATAAACCTTCTATATATGCCTTAACCAAGCCCTTTTTAAGCCTTCTTCCATTTTCTGAGTTCAGTTTTTAAAACCTTGAACCTGAACAGCAGAGTATGAATCACTACACTATAGTCAACAGCACAGTGTATTAGTGTCATCAATAGATGTTTTTTCAGATTCTTTCAGATTCTAACTTGTAGTCTTCAGCTCTTTAACCTATATGAATGGAGTAACATGACTATTAGACATGGCATAGTTCCTTATAGAGCCACAGAAGACTAGTGTCCCCCCCCCCCATCTTTTATGAGACTACAGTAGGACTTTGTACTGCTGCTATCTATTCCATCATCTTTTATTTTAAGATTGCTTTAACAGGTAAGAAAGTTGTTATCATGCGATAGCTCTCACTATCTGGTTGTTAACTCATTTCTAACTTAAGACTGCTTTCTTTGGATTTACTTTTTTTTAAACAATGCTGTGTGTTGCAATCGAAATATTAAAAACTACACTAAAAACATTATTAAAAAGTTTAGAAATGAGTCCAACTTTTTTTCATACTTCATACTTTCATACTACTTTTTCATGCTTCATACTGTGATCTGAGGTGCACAGCCTGAACTGATGACCTACTTCTTTGGCAGAAACCTTTCAATGTAATTGCAGAAGATAGCTTAAACGCCAAGCATGCAGAAAGTACACACATATAAAAATATAGACAGTGTAGACAGTGGTAAAATGATCCACTCATGAAACCAGTAGCTGATAATGAACTGGGTATGAATCCCAGTTGCCAGTGTTCAGATATTACTTTAAAAAAAAAAAACACCCAAAATATGAATATTACAACTTATCAAAAGTTACATGAGTCACATTAAACATGAAGATTGTTGAGATTTTGTTTTTTAAAAATGTGGTTTGTGATGTCATGAATGACATGTGTAATAATCATTTCATTAAGTGTCTTTTCACTTCATATGGAGATAAGAAGCCAAAGGAAACATTGACCTCGTTAAAGTGAATTTCCAAATGTAGCTTAACCCTAAAGCTTTTTGAAACTGAACACTTATTTTTGATGAAGTAATGAGAGCTTCTCCGTTAACATAAGGCCCTTAGGCGAATACAATAAAAAAAAATTAAAACAAAAGGAGAGAACAAACAGCCAACAAGTCGTGCCAATCATTTTCTGCTACATGTTTTTGCAGCCACATGAGGATTCCGTGCAGAATATACTTACATGTGAAACTGTGAGTTTTACAGCATCGTTTCCAGAATGAAGTTCTTCGGGTTTTAGAAGAAGAAACAACCAAACATTCCGTGCAAAATCCATGTTTTCTTTTCAAGGCTCACTTCGCCTCATCGTGGATCCAAACTCAAGCCCACGGGGAAGAAAAGTGTCACCAGAATCCAGAGAAAAGCGGTCAAAACTGACTTCTTGGTAAGCGCCAGAGGTCTGCAGTCACCCTATTTTGGACATTTTGAAAGCTGTCACAGGTGCGGTGTAAGTAAAACTTCGACCTCTTGCCTTCCATTCGTGAGGCCCGTCGGTTTTCATCCCATGAAGGAAAAGTCTCCGGCTGCTGAGCGTGGAGGATGCTGCGCTGTCTCGATTTGCCCTTGAGCAAGAGAGCAGCGAGGGTGGGGAGGGGTGTGTGTGTGTGTGTGTGGGGGGGGGATTGCTGGGACACAGAGGATTACCGCGCCATAGGCGTCCCATTGCGCTCTCAGGCATAGTGTGCGCTGTGCTTTTGCCACATCACCAAGTATGCCTTAGTTTCTATAAAGAAACTCAAAGTTTATTTCTGTAAAAAGTGTGTGTGGGAAACGCCCAGTCCCCACATTTCACGTGCCTCACCTTTCACACGGGGGTTTTCAACACTTGAAACACTTTTGTTTGCTTTAATGGCCAACCAAAGGCATGCACACCCGTGAAGAACAGCCAGAGCCCGAGTTCACAGCATGCACCCTACAGTGAGCTGATTTGGTTTGGAATCAAAACCTAATTCGCATGAGTGAATCCTTAAAAAGACGTGATTTCACACCACCGGTCCTCAGACTTTTATTCTGTCTTTCCGGGAGGTTTGGACTTCGTGTGCAGCTCATGATAGTGTATTACCCCCTCTAGTGTTCGGTAATAGACTTTCTTTTTGTATGGAGCAGCAAGAATTGTTATTTTCAAAACATTGCGCAGATTGATAGAACCAAATGCTGTCTCATCAGGATTCATACATCACATTTTGTGCATTAAGGTATAGAGGAAGGCGGGACATCATTTAAGCTTATTTCTAAGTCATTCTAATAAAAGATAAAAGGCCTGGTAAATAGTTTACCCAGATAATGTGAACATTGGACGATTGGACGGTCTTGTGTTAATCCTCCTCTGCCACCATATAAACAGATGTTTACATTTGCATATTATATAATAATAATACAGCCATAATGATTGTCCGGCGTGCATCACGGTAAACTGCGTTATCAATCACTGTGCCATATCAAGTATCAATCACTGTGCCATACAGGCGCTAGATCGATATAAATATTGATAGTTTCAATACCAAAGCTGGTATTGATATTGGCTCGAGACGGTTAGGGTCAATACTTTCTTTCTTTCCCCTATGTGCACCTCTGAATTATTTCATGAACAATTATAGCTATATCAAACACGCACTATGAAAAATGTCTCTGTACCTTTTTTGTGTTGACTGTCACATCTGTTTTAATTATGGTAGCACATTTGAACAATATAAGTTGACCCAAAATGCTTTAGAGAGAGACGTATTTAGATTCTAGGGCTTCAAAAAACCAAAACCAAAACCAAAAACTAGTTTTAAAATACATAAATTATGTTACATTGATTATTACATTTTTAAATTGATTGATACCCAAAGTGTACTATTACAAAACAGCACCACTGTGCCAGTGAACAAATCCCCAGGAGTGAGTGGTGGGTAAAGACAAATAAATAAATTAAATAAAATCCTTTTAAGTTAACATTTCAGGAAAGTGTAGAACAACATTACCCAGAAATCCCAGGTACATATGTTTTCTTTTTTCCGGATGTAGCATCACATGAATTCACTGTCAACATGCAAGATGGCCACGCATCACAGGCAAAATGCTGCTGGGCGGAGGAAAGTACAGGTAAATTAGAGGCGTTACATTATTGATAAATGTGTGACAACGGCGACATCGGGGCCTCCAGCTTAAATATGTTCTTCACAAACACCCGATAGGGAGTAAAAAACACATGCACAAGATAGCGTTGCAGTTAGGTGTCATGACTCAAACCAGCTAACCTATCTAGCTTAGCATACGAGAGGTGTTAGCGGCATGTGCTAACGGTCGCTTCCAAATGATTACATGCTTTTGCAAACATTTTTTTCATACGAGCAAGTGTAAAATACTTTATAAGATAACTACAGATATCGCCTGTCAGTACAAAATAATAACACCCCTCTTGGGTTGCCGTTTGAAGCTGTTACGGCGTTGACGGAAGCTAAGCTAGCTACTGTATCCGGGCTCCGTCTAATTGCTAGTGAAATGTACGCGTCCAGGCAGGTCTGTCGAGAACCATTGCCAGTATGCCCAGCTGCCCTAAAAATACACATTAAAGTTATGCACTTTCCTTGTTGTTAAACTGAAACCGGTTTGCATTATATGCCAGTGTGTGTGACATTTAGTTAAGCTCTGTGTTTGTCTCGTTAACTCTGCAGGTCCTTGCAGTGCAAGTTCACGTTATACAAGTGTTAGCGCGTTAGAGCTTAAAGGGTGGGTGTGTTGTGTGGGCCAAAACAAAACAGGTCGAGATTAGGAGTCTGAGCCCAGCGCCCATTCACCTCTCTGTGTTCCAGGTATCATATGTCATTAGAGATGAGGTGGAGAAGTACAATCGAAACGGGGTGAATGCACTCCAGCTCGACCCTGCTCTGAACCGGCTCTTCACTGCAGGGAGGGACTCCATCATCCGGATATGGAGCGTCTACCAGCACAAAGTACAGCTTCTTGCCCTGCTCCATTATGCTAAAACAGTCAACTCATTTTACATAAGGCAGCTGCTTTAGTATGCATTTCTCAAATCCCATGCCTAAGACTGTCTTAACCGTCCTTGTCCTCTCTTGTTATTGTAGCAGGACCCATACATTGCATCGATGGAGCATCATACAGACTGGGTTAATGACATAGTCCTCTGTTGCAATGGAAAAACTTGTGAGTTTTTTTTTTAAGCTGTTCAGTTCACCCAACATTTTATTTTGAAACCCCCGTTTCTGATTTAAAAATTTTTGCTTTCAGTGATATCTGCCTCATCGGATACGACAGTCAAAGTATGGAACGCACACAAAGGGTTTTGTATGTCAACGTTACGAACACATAAGGACTACGTGAAAGCGTTGGCTTACGCTAAGGACAAAGAGCTGGTAGCATCAGCAGGTCTGGACAGGCAGATCTTCCTTTGGGATGTGAACACACTAACAGCACTCACTGCTTCCAACAACACTGTCACCAGTAAGTAAAGATTTTGCAGTGTGACACTAGTATCCATTTCTGTGCTCTGGACAGAAGCTTAGATTAGATGTGAATTGTACTGAGTGTAATTTGTATTCAGCATGACCGATATGTTTATGTCAAAGTCAGTCTGTACCTTTGGACTTATTATAATTTGTCTCCAACAGCTTCATCGCTGAGTGGGAACAAGGACTCAATCTATAGTCTGGCTATGAACCAGATGGGCACGGTTATTGTATCAGGATCCACAGAAAAGGTTTGTGACACACAGATTTACACAGTGCCCAGTGTTTACACTAAGGAATAAATGCAAACTTTCAGTTGTGTTACATTTTCGAAAATACTGAGACATAAACAGCTTCACTGAGCAACAATCTGTTTCTCTAACTACAGTCACTTTTAAAAGGACTCTAAGCTTCAATAACTCAGCTCTCAGGAGCGTCACAGGTACTAATTATAATCACTCATTCAGTGATTAGAATTGCTTTTTAGGGTCTCTGTGGATTATTACATGTCTCTTTGGGTCCCTAAAATGCTCAGAATTGTCTTAGGGGTGATGTATAATTTGTTAAACTTCAGGTTTTTATGGCATGATCTCTAAGTTGCTTAGACCAGCGTCAAGATATAAAGAACAATTGTTATTGCCCTTTAAACCTCAAAGCATAGTTTAAGCGTTGCTCTGTAATCCAGGTATCATGTGTGATCTTAAATTGTAGCTTCACAGTTTTGTCTAGTTGACAGATTTCCAAATAAACCTCAGGCCTTAACAAAGCCTTTGTAGCCTTCTTCCATTCACTGAGTTCAGTTTTTTCAAAACCTTGAACCTGAGGAGTAGACAATGAATTACTACACTATAATCTAGTAATTGCCTTGTTAACTTATTTTTACTAATTTCTTAAAACGCAAAACCAGTAAAAAGTTCTTTCATATTCTAACTTGTAGTCTTCAGCTCTATGTAGGTAGGTTACATGGCTTTAGTAAAATGACTATTATAAGAAAACTTCTCTCTCTAACTTCTCTTAAGAATTTGTAAGCAAGTGATAACACAAGTTCTTCGCTGACCTTTGGTTTCTGTTCAGATATCCTTAAAGCATTTCCATTAGGCTGTGACAAATCTGTGGATATTATAAACTATAAAGACTGCTTCAAAAATGTAATATAAAGAAAATGCATGAATGGTGTAATTGAGTGCGTACCTTGCTTTGTTTTAGCCCAGTAAGATTATCATGCATGTAAACGCAGTGAAGTAGTGCCTGTTGTCATTACCCTTCTTGTGTCTTTCTTCAGGTTCTGAGAGTGTGGGATCCTCGAACATGCGCTAAGCTCATGAAGCTAAAAGGTCACACGGACAATGTCAAATCGTTGCTGCTGAATCGAGACGGCACTCAGGTGAGTTAAATAATCTAAAATACCGCGGCTGCCAAAGAGCAGAGTTTCAGAATCTAAAAGTCACTGGTCCTCCCCACAGTGCCTATCAGGCAGTTCAGATGGGACCATTCGCCTTTGGTCCCTCGGCCAGCAGAGGTGCATCGCCACCTACCGCGTGCACGACGAAGGGGTGTGGGCCCTGCAGGTCAATGAGGCCTTTACGCACGTATATTCTGGAGGCAGAGACAAAAAGATCTACTGTACGGACCTGCGTAACCCAGACATCCGTGTCCTTATCTGCGAGGAGAAGGCCCCAGTGCTCAAAGTAAGGGTCCAGCAAATAAGGGCTAGATTTTTGTAATAACTGCATAACAACCTGTGTAATAGTTAATTTTAGGATATATTTAACCATAATATTCAAAATATAAAAGGATGGGTCTCAGGGTCATTCAGCCTTTTTGCCTTTTCTTGCACAGATGGAACTGGACAGATCTGCGGACCCACCTCCAGCAATCTGGGTCTCCACCACCAAGTCATCTGTTAATAAATGGGTAAGAGTGCATGACACCTCTGAGATCAGTGATCCACTGTCAGTGTAGTGAAGTATAGATAGAGGGTTGTTCATGTGGCCACACCTAACTGTGTTCAGCCATAATTCATCTGCAGTTCATTTAAAGTTTAAAAGCAGCTTTGTAATTCTGTATTACAAAAGAGATGAACAAGGAGTGGAGAAGCAGTTATTAAAAGTTTTTGTTTTTTTGGTGTGTGTTTAGTCTCTAAAGGGAATGCACAACTTCAGATCATCCGGAGAGTATGACAACGACTGCACCACCCCTCTGACACCACTGTGTACTCAGCCAGAACAAGTCATCAAGGGTACTTTTGTTTTTTGTTTCTTTTTTATGTGAAATACAATCCTCCAAATCTCTTTTCCCTTTGTTAACTAACAGCGCTGTTGATGTTGCAGGAGGTGCCAGTATTATTCAGTGCCACATTCTGAATGACAAAAGACACATACTCACCAAAGACACTAACAACAATGTGGCTTTCTGGGACGTCCTAAAGGTAAACCACACACTCTGGCATTAATGATTAAGATATTACGATATTAGGATATGGGATGTGCTCTTATCTTGGTCTTTATTGGTCTTCATAGGTGGGAGGATAAGTGAAGGAGATTTCAGGGCGTGGCATCACTAAATGTCTGATTAGTCGAATATGTCAGAATTTTAAAGCCAAAATTAAAAAAATAAATAAAAAGCTGCTAATGCAAACAGTGTTTTTTGTTCACTGTTCTAAGACATGACAACATGGAGATACAGCAGAACTGGGTGGTGATGCCCAACAAGAATGAATGGTTTTATAGTTGTGTAAAATAAAGAAGAGCTGTTGTTTTTGGTTTGTGAAATGAATGATTTTGCCTTATTTTTTAATCTGGGGCTGCCGTCCAGGAAGAAGAACTGATGGACCCCGAATGAACCTTTAGTTCCTCTTAAAGTTTCCCAGGCGTGGGTGTTGGGGCGGAGAACACCACTGTGGTTAATTGGTGCTCATCCACCTGAATGAGCTGATGAATCTGTGTGAATTAAAGTGAACTTGTAGGGATGCACACCTGTCGATATCTGTAGTTTGAAATGACCTTTTGTGCTCACATTTGACCTGTAGGCATGTAAGGGCGAAGACTTGGGGAAGGTTGAATTTGACGAAGAGATTAAAAAGCGCTTCAAGATGGTCTATGTGCCAAATTGGTTCTCTGTTGATCTGAAAACTGGGGTGAGTTTCAAACCTGGTAATACATGAGTCCGTCACATGATTTGACATTCAGTGTTTTCTAGCTGAGTTCTAACTTCACCTGGTTGATTCCTGTCGTGGTTATGTGCTTGACAGATGCTCACTATCACTTTGGATGAGAGTGACTGCTTTGCTGCCTGGGTGTCTGCAAAGGACGCAGGGTTTTCAAATTCCGATGGATCGGATCCAAAGTGTAAGAGATTACATTTTCTATACTAATGAAGGTTACGTAATGCAGAGCCAGAGGTCTAAGTTAGCATTACACGACGCTGATTTCTCCCCTTTGCAGTGAACCTGGGCGGACTATTGCTTCAGGCTCTGCTGGAGTTCTGGCCCAGAACCCGAATCAACCCCATGGACGAGGAAGAGAACGAGGTGAACCACGGTGAGGAGACTGATTGACTGATTCAATTATCCAGTGAATGCACAAACTGCCAAATGTCTGCACCGAGGGGAGCGTCATCGGGGCATGTTTTTTCCTTTGTCTTGTTTCCCTCGTCTTTTTATCCACTTGGCCCAGTTTGCATGAATTGGCTGCAAACTGTGCCAGTGAGCGCTTTCAAAGCCAAGATGTCATCGAGTTTGTTGATTATGTTCTTGTTCCCTCAGTGAACGGAGAGCAAGAGAACAGGGTCCAGAAAGGGAACGGATATTTCCAGGTGCCACCACACACACCAGTTATCTTTGGAGAAGCGGGAGGCAGAACCCTTTTTAGGTAAGCTCTCACCAACAAACTTTCAAACTTTTAGATCGTCAGTTAAGGTCATGTTAGAAAGTCAAATCTTCTCCTTGTGATGTCATCACATGTCATTAGAAATGGTCGCACAAGTCCAGCGTTTCTTTTGATCTGCTTTATTTTTACGCTGCAGGTTGCTATGTAGAGATTCAGGCGGAGAGACTGAATCCATGCTGCTCAATGAGACAGTCCCACAGTGGGTTATTGATATAACTGTAGATGTGAGTATCTCTGCTGATTTTTTTTTTTTAATCTCCTTTCCGTTGATCTTTTATTAAAGTGTGCATGTTGTGCTTTTCATCTATCCTGTCATATGCAGCGTTCTACTGGTGGCTGATCATAGTGAACCTGGTCAAAGTTTCACATAATAAAATCAGTGGATAATAATCTCTGTGACACTATTGGCTGATCATAGGGTCATAACTTGAAAGAGAGGGGCTGTCCTGAATATAATCAAGCAGAGCACAGCACCTAATGTTTTACATTTCTTGTTTGCAAAGGGTAGCCAATCATCAGACAGTTGTCTGACAGTGAGTGTGAAGGAAACCTAAGCAGCTCATTTCATATATGTTCGACATGAGAGGCTGCTCCGAGACTCAGTATAAGATAAATAAGCATTATTTTTGAACTGTGGAGCATGCAAAGCTAGTCCAAGAATAAAAATATGGAACTGGAAATGAGCAGCTGGCTCCCTTTTTAAAGCCTTTCCCTTATTTGCCCTTTGTCCCGGGCATCATCCGTCATCTGCTCGTCTAACTTTGGTCTACATCGCTCTACATAATTTATTAAAATTAGAAAGCCCAAGTGCTCGTGTCTATATTTTATGCACACTTCATTCAAAAATTAAAAGAAGATTTTTTTTAAAAATGTGGCATGAGTAGTTGAAGCCCACTGGTTTGGAAGCTTGCAGGAAGAAAATCATGACTGCTTTTGTTGCTAAACACTACAAAGTGTTAATACGTATACTCTAGTTGGACGGCTTTAGTGTGGGAAGGAACTAAAAGCTGCATAAAACAGGCAAAAATAGCCCTGCGTTTGTATTTGAGATTCAGTACTTCTGAGTTTGTGTAACATGTTTTATACTTGGTACAGATGATGGTAATGAGTATTTCCTTGAGTTGCTTATAGACTAAAGCAGAATTGTGACTCCTATGATGATTCTCTCTCAGTCAGTAGTGGCCAGAATATACAGCACCTTAAAACCTGAAGCAGCAAAATGTTATTCATTTATCAGGTTACTGTTTACAAATGTGACCTGACCAACTGTCTGTTATTTCAAACTAAACACTCTGTTCTGTATAAAGAGACTAGACTTGCACAGCTTGCCTGCTCTAATAGTGATCCACTAACACTCAGTTGTTAGTGAATGAGTGAACATTAAGGCATTTAGAAACGACTATCACTAAAAATGTGTACTTGCCTTTCAAAAATTGCTCTATACTCAGTAGGGACTAAGGTATGACATTAAGGGCTATGACTGCGCACTTTATCACATGATACAAATGTGAAACCTGATTGCAGGAGATTTCTTGCAGTGAGAAAGCAGAGGGAACTCTGCAGCTTTACCGTTAAAAAAGTTCTTCAACCACTTTGTGATTTATTTACTCAAGTTTAATACATGTTATTTTTATCACACGGTCAGAACTCATTTGTGTCAAACAAGGTGACACAGAGTCATTGCTTTTAAAGTACACGGACCAGCTGTGCCTGGCTGCGTAATCACCGCACTGCTCGCCAACAGGCCTATTCTAAGCCAGAAAAAAGCTCAGCGGTGTTACAGATCCATCACTGTTCTTCCCTGGATGAAGCAATACAATTTTCTTGTATCTTTGTGATGCGACATTTGCACTTAAATTTTGTTCTCACGTTTGAGTTACATGTCTTTTTTTTTTTTTCATGACAGAAAAATATGCCCAAGTTCAACAAAATCCCGTTCTACCTCCAGCCCCATTCTTCCTCTGGTGCAAAAACTCTAAAAAAGTAAGTTTGTAATTTCTCGTATTTCAGCAAGCAAAGATCCGTGTCACGTGCAGTTCTGCAATGTTTAGAGGCGGTTTTTATACCTTCTTTGTCGCACAGGGACCGACTGTCGGCCAGTGACATGCTGCAGGTGAGAAAGGTCATGGAACATGTTTATGAGAAGATCATCAACTTGGACAACGAGTCACAGACCACCAGCTCCTCGGCCAACGATAAACCCGGGGAGCAGGAGAAGGAGGAGGACATGGCCATGCTAGCTGAAGAGAAGATTGAGCTAATGTGTCAAGACCAGGTGGGCACATCAACACGCTCTGTGAATGCACTGAACACAACTTCTCTTTCATGTTAGTAACCTTCTTTTGTTTTTGATTCGTCCAGGTGCTAGATCCCAACATGGACCTGCGAACAGTTAAACATTTTATCTGGAAGAGCGGAGGGGACTTGACACTTCACTATAGGCAGAAGTCCACGTGAAAGTCGTCATTTTTAAAAGCAGAACTCTTTGTCATTTGCCAATCACCACCCACTTCTGACATGTAGTACCCTAAAACCCCATTGTGTGGTCAAGAGTTGCAGTAACAGTGAGAATCCAGTAAAATTTGTGGGGACATGGCTCATGTTGTATTATAGGAAACTGAGAAGAACAGGCCGGCGCAGCCAACAGACACCTGGGAAATAAGTGGTCCATATTGGTTCTTTTTTTTTAAGTTTGGACTTAAATGTCTCCTCTCTGCATCCTTTTTTTTCCCCTTGTTCTTCTTCTTCTTCTTCTCCTCAGATCTTTGACTGTCCCTGCCCACCCTTTCCTGATTGGCATTTTATTTTTGAAGTGACTGAAGTTGCAGTACGTGTTTGTGTATGTATGCACACGGATGTAGTAGACTGTCTGTTCTAGTACATTCCAGGAAACTGTCCTTGTTCTACAGACACTCCAGTCCTGTCTCAGCAGTATCACCAGTTTAGGAGTACACTTGGTCTCTGGGTAGCCTCACAGTCCCTCAAAGACAAAAAACCCTCCTCTGTTCTGTAGTCGACGTCGTCTGCATTAACTTGAACTTAACCTCGGCTTAGACATCCAGTTAGTGCAGAGCTTGAACCTCATCGACAGAAGCAGTCCACGTTGTCTTTTGTTTTTAGCGGTGTTATCCTCAAAGGAATGAATGTTCTTTATTTTGTAAATATATGTACAACATTTTTCATTTAAATTACTTTTTCTTTTGTTTTTGTACAGTTTACTTAAAAAAGCAAAACACACAAAAATAATTTTTCCAAATCCCTGCAGCACATTCATGGTCATGAACGCTAAATGACTTGAATGGTAAGATTTGCATTTGTTGATTTCACTGCAATCTGAAACTTGCAGTTAGTATTTGTGTAGGTCATCTTAGCAATTGGGGAAATTATATATATAGGGTATATATCTTAAACAGTAATTCATGCTTGGATGCTCTGCGTTTGGTTCACGAGCATGGACTCTGATGACAGCGAGGGTTGTTCCTAATGTATATTTCATTTAGATTCAGTAGGAGTTCAGTGGAGCATAAATTTAACTTGAAGGGGAATCTCATCTGAGATAACATACGAACATTCAGCCACTGTGGGAACGTCACCAAAGTGTAATAAATGCTAACACATCTTGTCGCTTGGTGTGTCACCAAGCCACAACAACAGATCTTTTCATTGTAATTTCCTGGAGTTTAATTTTGCCACGAGTGTGTGTAATGCCATAGCAGGAGGGAGGATGCATTGAGTGAGCTCTAATTGGCCAAAAATAAAAATCCAAGATGGGTACAAATAATCAGGCCATAACTCTGCAATATCCATTATTGTAATCATTTGTGAAATATGTATATTTTAGGCATTCAAAGAAATAAATTGGAATGGTTTAACAATGACAGGTTTTACCGGGATTATAAATGGCTGTCTCGAGTTGTATTGTGTTGAGCTGATCCAAGTGAAATAAGAGAAACGAGGGACTCCTTTTTTTTTTTTTCTCCCAGTGATTGTTTAACCATCGAAGATTCACCCATTTCACATTCATCAAGACTTTGCACTCATTCCTAATAAAACAGACAATTCATTGATAAAAATATCTGCAAAAAATACTTTTTCTTATTTTACACACTAGCACCTACTTGACCAATGAAAACTATTAAGATGCCCCTAAAAATAAAACAACAAAAAAAAAAAATCAATTACTCAAGTATTACTAACTTGGCAGTCTTACATTTAATCAAATGCTTACTTTACATTAGCAATGTATTGTCTATGAAATGAAATGTGGGTATAATCTAGTGTTGCATAGGTCATGGAAATTAAAAGGGGGCATAAATCTGGCTATACAGCAGTAAACATCCATTTTAGACTTATTACAAAGTACATCACTGAACAAAATCTAATTAAATATTAGTGTTAAAAACAAAAGTAAAACCTGTGCTGACTGTTTCTATTCAGCATCGTCCCACAGTGAAAGCCCTTTATGTAGTGTGACCAATCTGGAGGATATAAAGTAAAATGTCCCATGTCTTATAATTAAAAGTGTTTCTTTGGGTAAGAGTTTAAACGACGTTGCTTCAAAACATTAAAGGTAACACTGCACCACCGCCAAAGACTATGGCGACTAATCCGAGTGGCCAACCGTCTAGTAACTTCAAAAAAATATTGATAATTGTCCTTGATATAAAGGTGCAGCTGTGCTTTGCAATGTCTGTCTTTGGAAAAATTCAAGTTTAGTCACATCGGCCTACCAGAAGCAGTCTCATTACCCGTATGATCCAAATTTGCACTCTGAAGGAAAAAGTTTGACCTTTAAAAACTGTTCTGGCTTACAACTGAGCAGTAACTAAATTCTCACATACAAAACACACAGAAGATTACTACAGTGCCTTTTCCTCACCCATCTTCTGCATTAATGCTGTAGCTGGTTTATGTAGTGTCACCAATCTGCTGACGCAGTCTTACATGCAAACAAGACAGACTGACGAGATAAAGTCTTCCCTCTGATGATCTATCCTAAAATCATTTCTTTAAAAACAAAACAAAACGATTGTCATCGACACTTTGCATTTGTCTGGCCTGACTTAAGTCTACTCAAAATGCGACTTCTTGGGTTCCTACTCATCATCGTGCTCATGGTCACAGTGGTGAGCAGAAGCCACATGCAGAGGCTCTGCGATCTCATCCACTGACCCGAGAGTGTCCTCGATGGCCTGAGGTGGAGACCTGTCTGCGGTGGACTCCTCGGTGACCAGAGATGGGATGAGATCGACAGGGGATGAGCGGGGAAGGTCTTCAGCGGGCACAGAAGGCTCAAGAGAAAAAGACAACGCACCTATAGTTGGACTTTGGTTATCACTAGACTCAATGAGAGAGCTCTGTGGCTCTGCACACTCTGTGAGCAGGTGGGAGAGTCCAGCTGGTGGGACGCTTGAATCAGCAGACAAGAGAGCAGGAGTGAGGTCTCTGGCTGCCTGGGAGATGTGCTCTTGTGGCTCGTTCTGGTGGTCTGCTGATGATGGGAGCACAACACTGTCCTCCAACTCTTCTGTAGTAAAACAAATATGGTTGAATTCAACAGAAGTGGATAAGAGAGCTACATTAACATACAACATATTTCAGTGGCAGATGGCTAGTTCTCACTGAGCCTGGTTATACTAGAGGTTTCTTCCTGTTAGAAGAGTTTTTCTTCCCACGGTCGCCAAGTGCTTGCTCATAAGAGATGTTTCATTGTTGGGGTTTTCTGTGTATTATTGTTAAGTTTTTCCCAAATTAAAAGGCGACCGTGGTTCAGGGGGTTGGGAGGCTCATCTTGTAACCGGATGGTTGCCGGTTCGATCCCCAGGCACACGTTGTTGTGTCCTTGGGCACAACAAGGGCAAGACATTGGGCAAGACATTTCACCTACTGGTAATGGCCAGAGGGGCCGATGGCGATGGCAACCTTGCTTCTGTCAGTCTGCCCCAGGGCAGCTGTGGCTACAACCGTGGCTCCACCAGTGTATGAATGTAAGAGTGAATGAATAGTGGTATTGTAAAGCGCTTAGAGGGTCTCAAAAAGCACTATATAAATGCAATCCATTATTATTATTATATAAAGCACTTTGAAGTGACTGTTGTTCTGATTTGAACCTATATAAATGAAACTGAATATATTTCTTAAAACTGATGCATGAAAGTCACTGGACACTGATGAACAGCTGCCATACTGACTTACCAACACCAGATATCTCGCTTTCCTTCTCCTCGTGCATCGCCAGCGAGGTGTATGTCATGTCAATGGATGACATGGACAGATCCAGCCTGTCCACCAAGTCTGAAGGATCGGGGTTCATCACTGCCATTTCAGAATCAGAAAAACCTGGAAAATTCCAACAATAAAACACACATGTTAAGAAGATTTTTTGCAAACACAGAATATGCTAAGGTGACCAGAATCTTAACTGACCAAGCTCGGTGACCCTTTGAATGGGTGGAGGTAGATAAGATTCCTCGAGGGTGACCTGCTCCAGGTTCAACTCTTCACTATTGCTTGAAGGTGCCATGAGAGGTGCCTGGAGACACACGCACACGGTAAAAGTTATTGACTGGTGTCAGCTTCTCAAATGTGAGATTTTGCTGTATTTTACTGTCACCTCTGTGTATCCATGCGCAGGCAGCTTTGGAGAGTGTTTCTCCTCAACATCAGGGGCAAAAGGCTCGACTGTTGATACTTCTGGATTAGCAGGGATTCGGTGCAGGTAGCCATAACCGATGCCGCAACCCAAACTGCGGACAAACATTTGCAGATGCTTTAAGATATAATACAACAACTGATTAGCAATTTACACTTTAAATCATAGTTGCAACATGCAAGACCATCACCAAGTAAGACCCTATTGTGGGAATGTCTTATTTTAGGGATGTGAGCCTGATAGCCCACAGTGGGCTGGACCATAAACTACATATATAATAAATGTGTAAATAATAAATATGAGAAAATATAGTGCAAGTTCAACAGTTTGTCTTTGTTTTTCTACACTATAATGAAATCTGTCAGCATGACTCTCTGGGCTTAAATTACAGAAAAAGTTTTACTAGCTTATTGCCCTGACTATCCTGTAATTTAAAAACTGAAAGTTCTTGTTATGTCACAAAAAATGTTCTTTTTCTGGTTTTCTAAGGAGCTTGGAAAGAAAAGTGTCTGGACTTCTTCAAGTGGCTTTAAGACGTTTCACCTCTCATCCGAGAAGCTTCTTCAGCTGCAGGGTCAAAAGGTGGAGAGTGCCCCCGAGAGGGACAATGGACCCCCTAATGATCCTTTACTTAATCACATGAACCAAGGTGTGAAAACGGGTGAAACCTTGACAATCAGTCAAGGTTTCGGGTGAGCTCATTGTGAAGCCCCGTTCTCACACCTTGGCTCATGTGATAAGGTAGAGGAAGTCCAGAAGTCTAGACAATTTTCTTTCCAAGCTCCTTAGACTACAATGACCTGGATGACTGAGAAAACTTCACAGACATTTTTCTGGTTTTGTTTTTGTTTAGTGTGGGCCCCTTGTAAAAAACCTGAAATTTCTATATCATAAAGTGAAAAAACAGGAACTTTTCTTTGATTGAAGCGTTTATTTATTACTTAATTATTAATTGGTTTAGTTAAAATTGCCATAAGTGAGATAGGAAAAGCTGTAAAACTTGTGAAAATACAGTTAAAAGTTTAAAATGTACACCTTCCAGTGGATCGGATCTGAGTCTTTGAAAAAAATATGGCCCCTGGGCCTTAGGGTGCATCTGCATCAAAGAAAAATCTAAAAATAGTGGGGGGGAAAACACTAACACGCGTTAGAATGTGGAGTCCAGAAACTAGTGGGTGACATGACAATGATTACATCCATCTTTTATATACTGTCAGCTGCATTTGGCCATACCTGCCCTCTCCTCCCCATGCTCCGTTTGGTGTGACCACCACCTCTCTGCATAAGTCCGTTTGTGTGTTGTACACCAGCAGCTTCAGAGGTTTTCCTTCATGGGCCTCAATCAGTGAGAAAAAGTCTTCTGACTGCAAAATGACAAACTCTGAATTAACTACTGGAGGTGCAAATTTGAAATTTTCATGCCACAAGTAATGTTACATGGTTCTAATAAGACATCTTACATCTTGCAAAACCTGATCTGCTCCCACAATATAGTCACTGTGGGGCTGAAGCCCTGCCAGTGCAGCCGGTGAACTGGCTTCCACATCCTTGGAGAAAACAGAAACAAAAGATGAAGCCATAATGGACTCACAGCTACAGAAGCTGAGACCACAGTGAAGCACAATGCGTTTTAGTAGTTCTTTGACGACGCGACTCACCAGGACATGCCAAACATTTTCATTGGCTCCCTGGTAGCTGCAGAAGCGAACACTAGCGCCCAGCAGACCCTGCCCTCCCCACATGCTACTGGGCACCACTTCCAGCTCACGAACCCTTGTGGTTTTAGTGCTGTACACCTCCATCTTCACTGCTCTCTCCATGTTGGCTTTCAGAACCTCCTTCAAAAGGTCATTTTCCTCATTCTGGTGTGGAATAATTAAAGAAGACAACAATTATAGCAACCAGCTGTGTTAACCTTCTTTTTTCATGTTCATCATATTTATCTACAGCTGCAGTGAATAACCAGTAAATGAAATTGTTATTATATGGCTGTAATTAAACTTACAAGTCTCTTGTTGTCAAGAGACAGGATGAAGTCGAAGAAGGGCTGCAGGCCAGCCTTCTCTGCAGGGGAATTTGGCTGCACCTGTCAAAATAAATACAAGCAAGTCTGCATTTAATCTTTGAAGAAAATGATTTACTGGAATGTTTTAATTCAAATTAATATATAAGCAAGCAAATGTACAGAAAAACTAAATATTGAATCATTATTTTAAATTTAAAAAAAATAACAGCGTCGCAAACGCACATCTTGATCAGTCGCATCGATTTATCAGTCAATCGACTAACAATTTAAGCATCACTGAACTATAATCCAAAGTACTGCTTTTATTTTTTGCTGAAGCATGAAATGGTTATAGGAAAGCGGTTCGTTCTAAGCCGGTAAACATTTATTTCCATTAATACTGTCGTCGCGCTAGTTCTACTTGTCAAAGCATCACTTCCGGGCACTTATTAAAACAGAAGCTCAGTGCACTCAGACTTCTTAAAAGACTTTCTTTGCGACAAGTTATATGTTGTGCTAACATTTTATTTCTTAATAACACCGTAAATAAATACGTCCTAATGCACAGCTGCGCCCGCAATAACACGTAAACTCCGTCTCTTCTGTCAGGTTTTTGAAACTACGAAGCTAGCTACCTGTTAGCATACAACACAGTTCATAAGCTGCTGTACATTCAGCTCCAGTTTCAGAGAAAAACAAGCCACGTTATAAGCCTTACACCGTGCACATGATATCCATACGTCCCTCCTTCGGATGCTTCTGAACTCTGAGATAAACCCATTTCTGCCGAGAACTCGTTTAAAAATTACTGTCATCAGAAAATACCGACAATTACCACAGTTGACAGTTCTCGGCCATCTTGTCCGCAGCCCAAACCAGTCGAACATCGCTGCTGTCGATCCTCGGACACCGTGCAGTGTCGCACATCATTGACAGTGTTTATTTACTGCCTCATACCTCAGATTCTGTTAAACCGGTTTCAAATATCAGTGCTATTTGATGTGACTCAGCTGTGACGCCTGCAAAGTTAGCAAATTTCATAAACCCGTATCTTATATGATTAGTACCCACAAAACATATTCAATTTTTAAAATAAGGACTTTTTCTATTCTAGAAAACTTAATGGCAGCAACACATATCAGACAAAGTCAGGACAGGGCATGTTTACCACTGTGTAGCATCCCCTCTATTTATAACAGCAGTCAGTAAACATCTGGGAACTGAGGAGACCAGCTGTTGGACTTTCAGAAGAGGAATGTTGTCCTATTCTCGTCTGATAGAGGATTCTAGCTGTTCAACAGTCCTGGGTCTTATTTTTCCTACTTTTTTGTTCCATGATGCTTTAACCTCCTAAGACCCGAACTCTTTCATGGCATGCATTTTTAATTTTTCTTTGCTATTTGGGTTGATTGGGACCTAAAGAATGTAAAAACAAAGAATTACCAGATTTTTGTTTTTTGAGAAAAATGAGATCCACATATGAGGACATTTGTTTCAAATTTTGATAGAACAGTGGGTGGCAGTATAATGTCCTCGTAAGTGGATATCAGGCCCTTGTAGAGAAAAATTAAGTATTTTGGTCTAGACGTCCCAAAACGTGATATCCACATATGTGGACGCCAGGTCCTAGGAGGTTAACTAGTGAAAGGTCTGGCCTGCAGGAAGGCCGGACTCTTCTACTCCAAAGCCATGCTGTTGTAGTAGCTGCTGATTGCAGTTAAGCATCATCTTTGTGAAATATGCAAGACTTTCCATGAAAAAGATGTCATGTCGATAAGTTTCTGTAAAACCTGTATATACTTTATGTCATTGATGGAGCCTTTCCAGATGTGCAAACTGCCATTTCCACAGATACTGCTGCTCCCCAATAACATGAGAGATGAAGGTTTTGTTTAGGTGCTGATGGAAAAAGAAAAAAGGAATTTAAATTGTGATTCCCGTGACCACAGAACAGCTTCCCACTTTGCTTCAATCCACTTTAAATGAGCTTTGACTCACAGGAGACAGAAACATGTTCACATATGGCTTCTTCTTTGCACATTAATCTGCATTTGTGGTAAACTGTGTTCACAGTCTTCACAATTTTACACTGAGGATCATTATGCTGAAATTATTCCAGAATTTGTAGACACAGTTTTAAATTGATTAGTGAATCTATGCTCATATTTACTTCTGAGAAGTTCTGCCTTTTTAAGATATTATTTTTTATAGTGTTTAGTTTCAAAATGTTGGTCCAGTTATTTCTTCTTAGTGCCACTTTTTTTTTTTTACATTTCTAACCTTTCATTGCTCCCGTCCTAACTTTTTTGAGACGTGCATTTTCATTAACTACTGAAATGTCTCACTTTGTTTCTCGCATTGATATGCTTTCTGTGTTCTATTATGAATACAGCGTGGCATTATGAAATTGGAAGATTGGTGCTTTCTATTTTTCTTTAGATTTTACTCAGCATAACATTTTTGGATTTTGGTTTGTAGTGTAAATACTGGGAGCACCTGGAACAACCACAAAAATAGAGACTTTCATACAAAAATTGCACCTCAAACAAAAAATTGCAATCAAATAAATAAAAATATTTTATTATTCCATCACAGACACACTCTGACCATACTGCTAAACACATAACAGATAATCCACAGTGACCCTGGCAGTTATTAAGAAAAAATATTCACATACTAGAGGCTGGAGTCATGAGTCACAGTGGATTAGCTCTATCCTGTCTTGGCCACCTTCCAGCAGTATACACGTGTTTCTATTCACATGGCACCTCTCTCTTCTTGCATACCCTCTAGGGTATGGGCACGATGACAAAATTAAATAACACATCAGATTTTTATTATATCGTTTTAGGAAATTAAAAAAGACATATATTCTAGGCAAATACTTCTTCAAATACTCAAGGCAAATATTTTTTCAGCAATAGAAAAATATCCAGCTACGAAAAATATGTCATCATCCATTAGTCTTTGTACATTACAATATTATTACAAATACATAAAAGCAGTGCTCAGGACATTACATTCTCTCACACATTTTCTTTTATCGTATCACAAGAATTCCTTAAATCTGCTTAAAAGAAAAAAAAGTTGGGTATCAGTGACTGAATAAATCTACTCTGTGGTCTGTTCAGTTAACCCGATCAGAGACTCCAGGAGCTGGGTGCTCGACTCGTACTGTGGCAAACTGACGGAGCTAAACAGCTGGAGGTGGCGAAAACTGTCTGGGTGTCTGTGCCCTTTGAAAGAGCTGTGCAGTGGTCCGCAGGGATAATCGCTGTCAAAGAACTCCAGGTCGGAGTCAGAGGACAGACTCAAGTCCATGTATCTGCTAAAGGAATAGTCCACAGTGGGAGAGGGCGTGTTTGGCAAGCCATCGAGAGAGTCGTCGTTGAAGACGTCTCTGGGTTGATTCGCATTTTCATCAAGATAATCTGTCACTGAGTTCCTGCTTATATTGTCAGCGAATGTGTCGACTGTGTGTGGTCCCGTACTGTCAGTAGTACTGCTGTGAGTGGCAGAGCCGCTGCCGCTGCTGCTGCTGTGCTGTGTTACTGGGTCTCTTTGAAGCCTCAGGTGGCTGTATGAGGAGTAGTTATTACTGTCCGAGTCACAGAGGCTAAGAGCACGGCTCAACCCTCCATCAACGTCAGGGAGACTGTGACCCCCGCTGCAGCCTCCTCCTGCATCACAGTCAGAGGAGGAGCAAGAGGATTCAGTCATATCGCTGCTGCAGCTGTTCTCCTCCACTACCAAGCGTTCTGGGATGAAATGGAATGAAGGGGTGGCAGGAATGGTGACAGGAAGGCCAGCCTCCTCTGAGGTAAAGCCAAAGGGACAGCTCTTGTCCTGTGCATTCTGCTCTGTGCAGACCTCCTCCTCCTCTTCATGCTGTTGAATCACCTCTGTAAGTCCAGCCCGGTCCTCAGGGCTCTGTTTTTCATCGTGCAAACGCCGCTCTAATTCCAGTCTCATGACGGTGTGGATGTAATGAGTCTGCACACGGCGGGAATCAAACTCGAAGCGTCCCTGAATGTTACCACAGCTGTCCTTACTGCAGCCACACGGGAAATTGGAGTGGTCCACCTGCATGTGACAAAAGCAAGGAAAGAAAATGGTGATTTACTCATAAACAGAACCTACTGACTCAGCTTAGTGATTCACGGATTCTCTGCATCAGCGAGTTACTAAGAAACAAACGTAGGTGAAATAATAACCAACCTTCAGCATCTGACTATATACAACCATACGTACCCACGGTAGACTACAATTTACATTCAAATCAGTCTGAATTACACATGTTGAAACTACCCTTTATGGAGGGAAGGTTTGGAGAAGAAATTCTGTGTATGTGGAGATGTACCTGACACTTAATGCCCGCCAGACTGCACGCGCAGGTCTCCGGCTCACAGAAGCCTCTGCAGTCACATCCACAGGTCTCTCTAGAGAGTCGCAAGGCATGAAGCTGCCTCTTCTCCTCCCTGTCGATGAACTTGACCCCTGCTGCTTGAAGGATGGCTTGGCGTTGTTTAGAGGAGAATGGCTGAAGGAAACCTCTGTCCTCCTGATCGCTATCACTGACGTCGCTGTCAGTATCTTCATCTGGGATTTGATCTGTAGTAAGCCTTTCTGCTTCCTGCTGGTCAATGGCCCCACTGGTAATCAGCTGGAGTGAGCACAACAGAAATAAGTCAGATGGGCGTCATGCAGACAGGCGCTGCAAACGTTTAGAAATGAAATGCACCTACTTTGTGTTTTAAAGCTTCTAACCGCTCTTTCCTCCGTCTCTCTCTGAGCCTCTGTCTGCGCCTGTGCCGTTGTTCCAGTGCATGCTCGGATATCGTGTACTGTTGAAGGCTGCTGTGCTTCCGCACCATGCCAAGGGTGGCACCTCCACGGCTGGGCACGCTGGTAAAGCCCTGGCACCGCGGGAAGCTGAACACTGTCACCTGGTCAAAGCGTACGGTGCACGGTCTGCTTGCAAGCTTAGGCCTCTTCAGGATGGAGTGAGCTGGTTGTGTTTAGAAAACAAACAGAATCATCACGTAAACTGAGGAACTATGGTAACTGGTTGTGGTGTAAAGTAAGCATCTGGTAAATGACACCATAAGTACACTGTAAAACACAAGCATGTTGGTCAGCAAAATCATATATCAGTCCATCCTGGCAAAAATAATTATCATGCAATAATATTTCCAACATACAGAAGTTTTGGGACTCCCCAAACAGGAAGATGTTCATTGTTAAAATAAACTGGTTATTTTTTTAAAACCAGTTTTTGCAAATTGGAGTTTCATTAACCCATGAATAGTACACACTTGTGTGTTATATAGCTAAAAATACCTCCTACAGTTCTGTCAAATAAGATATTTTTTGTAATTTTCTCCTCCCCAAAAGCAGGAGAGGCCAGGAAATAGAAATTCATTTTAGGTTTACTTCAGCATAAATAACTAAGACATGGATTTCAAAATGAAGTATTCCCAAAGAATAAGAAGAACATTAAAGCTGAACAGTGACAGAAAAAAAGGACTTTGTTAAATAAAAGGTCCTTAATGATGTGTACTTCTGAATATAGACTCATTCCCCTGAAATTAACCCCCATAATGATAATAAAAGACATGCATCTGTAAAGTTACTTCAAGCTATATTCTATTATTCCTTTCCTTATTATTAAAAATGACAAACGTTACAAATAATTGTCCATCAGTTGTTTGAACCTTATGTCTGTGAGGGGCATCCAATCAGAATAAAAGGAATGGGAGATAAAATGGCTTATTTCAGACAGTGGATTAAATCAGTGAATCATGCAAAGCTACTCTAGAGGAATCTTTGTATAAAGTGCTGTTTGATGTGTGTATAAAAGGGGCGCTTTAAAGAAATTAAGAAAAACGTTAACATTTGACTTTTCAACTTGGTCACCAAGGTGTACACACAGATCCTCAGGCTCTATTGTTTATGTTTCCGAATGATTACCATCAGAAAAAAGAAATCTATTTGGTCACTTTAATTCCTAATTTGCTCTTTCAAGAGCAATGCCACATTCTCACAGACAGAGTCCGCCTTGCTCGAAGTTAAGTGCTGCTTTGAAGTACTGTTCAAGTCCCTTTTCTCCTAATTTCACATGAAGCACAATTCCAGGAAAAGATTCCTTGATGCCTGATAAATACGGGCTGAGTTGTGACACAGGCTTTGCAGGTCTCAGCGTGGCCACTAGGGGACACACTACAGGTGCTTCACTACAGAGGCCAGGGTCAACAGTTGAACACATGTACAGAGGAAATACCAAGACGGGTCGATTGCAACAACAGGCTGATCAACAGAACAGAGCGGGGGAGAGACGTGAACTGCTTTGCTGCCTGCTGCTACTTGGGTGTTTATCACAGTATAATTAGGCACTGGCAGTTTAGTTTTCAATCCATTCATCGGGTTACTGCTTGATGTAACAGTTTGGCTTCAACAAATTGCCCGACCTTCACACATACAGTGGGGCAAAAAAGTATTTAGTCAGCCACCGATTGTGCAAGTTCCCCCACTTAAAATGATGACAGAGGTCAGTAATTTGCACCAGAGGTACACTTCAACTGTGAGAGACAGAATGTGAAAAAAAAATCCATGAATTCACATGGTAGGATTTGTAAAGAATTTATTCGTAAATCAGGGTGGAAAATAAGTATTTGGTCACCTCAAACAAGGAAAATCCCTGGCTCTCACAGACCTGTAACGTCTTCTGTAAGAAGCTTTTCTGTCCCCCACTCATTACCTGTATGAATGGCACCTGTTTGACCTCATCATCTGTATAAAAGACACCTGTCCACAGCCTCAACCAGTCAGACTCCAAACTCCGCCATGGCCAAGACCAAAGAGCTTTCGAAGGACACCAGGAAAAGAATTGTAGACCTGCACCAGACTGGGAAGAGTGAATCTACAATAGGCAAGCAGCTTGGTGTTAAAAAATCAACTGTGGGAGCAATCATCAGAAAATGGAAGACATACAAGACCACTGATAATCTCCCTCGATCTGGGGCTCCACGCAAGATCTCATCCCGTGGGGTCAAAATGATCATGAGAACGGTGAGCAAAGATCCCAGAACCACACGGGGGGACCTGGTGAATGACCTGCAGAGAGCTGGGACCACAGTAACAAAGGTCACCATCAGTAACACACTACAACGGCAGGGAATCAAATCCCGCAGTGCCAGACGTGTTCCGCTGCTGAAGCCAGTGCATGTCCAGGCCCGTCTGAAGTTTGCCAGAGAGCACATGGATGATACAGCAGAGGATTGGGAGAATGTCATGTGGTCAGATGAAACCAAAGTAGAACTTTTTGGTATAAACTCAACTCGTCGTGTTTGGAGGAAGAAGAATACTGAGTTGCATCCCAAGAACACCATACCTACTGTGAAGCATGGGGGTGGAAACATCATGCTATGGGGCTGTTTTTCTGCCAAGGGGACAGGACGACTGATCCGTGTTAAGGACAGAATGAATGGGGCCAAGTATCGTGAGATTTTGAGCCAAAACCTCCTTCCATCAGTGAGAACTTTGAAGATGAAATGAGGTTGGGTCTTCCAACATGACAATGATCCAAAACACACCGCCCGGGCAACAAAGGAGTGGCTCCGTAAGAAGCATTTGAAAGTCCTGGAGTGGCCTAGCCAGTCTCCAGACCTCAACCCCATAGAAAATCTGTGGCGGGAGTTGAAAGTCCGTGTTGCTCGGCGACAGCCCCAAAACATCACTGCTCTTGAGAAGATCTGCATGGAGGAATGGGCCAAAATACCAGCTACTGTGTGTGCAAACCTGGTAAAGACCTATAGTAAACGTTTGACCTCTGTTATTGCCAACAAAGGTTATGTTACAAAGTATTGAGTTGTATTTTTGTTATTGACCAAATACTTATTTTCCACCCTGATTTACGAATAAATTCTTTACAAATCCTACCATGTGAATTCATGGATTTTTTTTTCACATTCTGTCTCTCACAGTTGAAGTGTACCTCTGGTGCAAATTACTGACCTCTGTCATCATTTTAAGTGGGGGAACTTGCACAATCAGTGGCTGACTAAATACTTTTTTGCCCCACTGTAACTGAGGCTGAACTCCAGTTGCAAAAGTCAGTAAACAAGGGAGACCAGCTGATTAAGCTTGCCTCAGCTGCTGTTTGTCCAGGCAACTTCCACACCGAATCCGTCAAGTCTAGCAGACACCGTGTTTGTCCTGTCCAAGAGATTACTGTAAATATTCTGAAAACATTTCCCCCAAACCTTTGTTTATTTGGACATGACCCAAAGCATGTCTCTGTGTCTGTCTTTTCCCTCCTCCAGCTCGCTCTTCCTATTTTCACCTCTCGATCCTCTTATTTCCTCTGTGGCGAACCATCGGCCACCCACAGACCTCTCTGTGTCTCTCCTCCGGCTGCCGGTGCCTCATTACGAATCTTTGTCCTTTGGGACATTCAACTTCTCCTCTTGCCTCGCTCTCTAATGTGTGTGTGCTGTTGTTGTCTCTCAGTCCATCTGTGTGCCAGTTCCTTTCTCCTTTATGTGTGTGAAATGTGTGTTCTGTTAGTGCAGCTTGTTTCGCTTCTGAGGCTCAAGTATTTGTTTAGCGGCACCTGGATGTGGCTTGATATCCTCCTGTATCTACAGATCTATAATTGCGTCAGCCTGATTGCCCGCTTATTAACATCTCTGGCAATCCTGTTCTTTGATGCATCAAATTTTGTGACTATAAGCACTTCCAGTGATGATAGATGGGGTGTGCAGCCTCGTGACATTTGAATAAAGGCCATTCGATATGGCTTGTTTAAAGTGACCCTACTATTCAAATTGATTCCACAACTTCCTAGCACTCAGGCAAATGATCTTCTACACAACCAGCCAGGCAGTCCAGAGGCGAGCCATCGTGCCTCTGTGTTATCTAGAACAGCCCTAAGGTTAGCGTTTTCATATCAGTCAGTCATAACTGTGCTGCTGCGGGGCGATAAGAGACACTCCTATAAAAAGCTGATGGGAAAGTGGACAGATAAGGAAGACGTTTGCATTATTTGAAAGACAAGGAAAAAAAACAGCTGGTTTGAAGACTTACTGGGCAAACTGGTGGGTGAAGCAGGGCTGCAAGGTGTGAAATCTTGATTTTCAGAAGAGCCACGCTCTCCATCAGAGTCTGACTCTGAGGAGGCAGGAGAGGAGAGGGAGGGTGGAGGAGATGAGCAGGAGGAGGAGGATGAGTAGGCATTGTCATCAACCTCTGCAAACTTTCTCTTAAGGATGCCTCTCATTGTTGCACTGCAGTGGGTGATATGCATTCTGCAGAAACAAAAAGGAAGCAGGGGCATTAGTTTGAATCACACAAGAAGAAAAAGGCATGGATTTGAGTCATTTACAATTAGATCTTATGCAAATCAGCACTTTAATACTGGAACAACTATTCAAGACAGCTGAACGATACTGAGACAGCGCTGCGTGTATTGGAAACTGAGAACGCAAACAGCACGTTTCAAAAGCTAAGGGAAAGAACGATCTTCCTGCCGAAAGCTGCGTGTCAGCTGGTCGAGCCAGTTTCAGGCCACAAGTTTGTTTAGGCGAATTCAGTCTTGATAGTGATTATCCTACAAAGTCATGTTTCGTAAGTGGAACAATGTCAAGACAAATCTTTTGTTGACTAACAATAAGATGAGTTATATATTTTAAAAAAATATATATATATCAACATTTTTTTTTGTTCTTTTCCCCGCTGAGTAATTAACATTCCAGTGATTCCTCGAGTTTTTTGTGAAGAATTCGTGGAAACAGGCCGTCCAGTGGTTGTGCGCTAAGAGCTCGGGTGGGGTGGGGGATGTAATGGTTCAAGTGAATGCTATTTTTGGATGTGAACATGGAAATACAAACTCTGAGGGTTGCACACTTTGGCAAGACTTTCCTAAACTACTGAGAAAAAGTGAGTAGCAACAGAAAATAAAAGCTGTTAGGCACAAGCCCCATTTACTGCTTGCTTGTTTGAGGGCTGCAGCAGATGACCGCTTTTGTTCTGCTAAGTATTTTTAAATACCGACCGACCAGTTTGAGCCGTATAAGCTCTGAAAACACAAAGCACAATTTTCTCAAAGAAGAACTTGGTTTACATATGTTTATGTGGTTTTGCTTGAGAAACATTAGAAAAAACCCTCCAAAAATCCATGCGAGAATAATATTGTAGAAGTCAGTCAGTGGATATGCACGTTTCCTATTTTGCCCTGTTACACGAAGACATTTCAATGAAAAAACAATTAAAATGTAAAGCCTGGCATATAGCTCTTATTCTTCTTTGCCAACAGTTAGAAACATCTGCGCTGAGCATGCTATTGTGATCCAATAAGTAACAGGACTGGGATTTAGACTGAACTTAACACAAGCAACCGAAAACATACCACACAGACCCACAGTTACAACAGAAGCATTTCTTTTTCTTGTCAGAGAAAAGGAATGTAAACCACTGCACTGACAGTCTGTCACTGCCCTACACTAATACACAGTCAGCCAGGGTCCACACGGGGCTTCAGATAGTCTGCAGTAAGCAAATACCTTAAACCAGTGAGGCTGTGTGTGTGTGTGTGTGTGTGCACTCAGACTGAGCAACTTCCTGGATCCATCAGCAAATACGAGATGAAACAAGAGACTTAGCTCAGCTCCTACACTGTTTACACAAAAGGAGCCATTGCTACAAAGACAGCTGGAAAGAAATTAATCTCAGGTGAAAAGCATCTGCACAGTCATGCTCAAGGTTTCCAGAATCAGAGTGAGAGTTGTGTCTAATTAATACTGCAGAGCAGTGCTATTATAGCACCCTCTTGTTCCAGTTCTATCACATTTATTACATTTAATATCTGACAGAGCAGAAAAGCTTCGCAGTTCGCCTAGGTGTCCGCTGAGACCACATCAATAATTTAAAGGTTCAAAGCAGCAGCAGCAGCAACAACGGGGAGTGCGCGTGCGCGTTCACGTGTAACAGTAAGAGGGAGGTACTACACTGTGTTAACGCACATAAGTGATTAAGAAGAGGTTGCAGGACTTTTAATGGGACAAAAACTTCCACAACAATACAAGGATAGAATAAAGCGTCCAGACAATCATTAAATGCCTTAAGGAATGTTACACGGGGTTTTCACTGGAAGAGAGTAGGAGTCGTTTCCTGTTTGGCATAATAACAGTCATTAGGCAGCTGACCTCTTCACCTCGCGGAGGGAGACACACACACAGCGATCATATCAGCCACAATGACAACACTGTTCACCACTGCACGCTACAGGGCAAACACTTGCGGGCACGGTCCCATTTAAACCAGCGTAAGCGCAGCAGGACACACACATACACACAAACACATACAAGTTTTCTTCAACATTACTCTTATCCGTTAAGTGTTAAGGTGTGAAATATGAAGCAGAAAATCAGCATAACTGTAACTTACCACATTTCACAGAAATATGCTACACAGTTTTTATAAGCATAAAGAGAAGTGAAAAAAGCATGAAACAATTTAAGGTCACTCTATAGGCTAAAGTATTTACTGACAGAGAGGTTTTTTTAGTTACTCACCACAAAGTAACACACAGCATAGTAACAAAGGAGGAGCAGATAGACACAAAGTTACGTGTCTTGTCCGCCGTCCAGCCAGCTGAGCATTGTGTGTCCGCCTGTGTTTAAGTGAAGCGACACAGTAGTACCAGTGTGATCATGAGAGGACTGGCTGGGAGCTCCCAAAGACACGAAACACGGCAACAAGATAGTTCACCCCCTCCTCGAGACCTCAACTATGTTTCTTGGGAAATCACGCACACGGCAGTTTCGCCTCATAAGACAGCAACAGCATTTTCGTTTTCATTAACGCTGAGCTTTTTGTATCACTTACCATAGTACGTTGACATTTCAGCACAGGCTAAACCTCGCGCAGAAGAAAGTAATAATATGTAAGACGCTAGCATAACAATGCTATTAGCCTCGACGTAAACGTTTCAAGGGCTTAATATTTACTCGCTAGTAGTATAACAGCTTCCATCATTACTCTCTTATACTGTATCACTATTTTGTCCCATAGATTCATTAGCCAAAGCTCAATCGTTTAGCTTAATAATCCGGAAGTGTCGGGCAGGTAGTCCTCTTGCTTACCATCAGTCCTCTGTGGCTGCCCTGTCTGTCTTGACGCAGACGGTGACACACGTAGAGGCGGGAGACGCCTCTCACTCAGTGCTGCCCACAGATTCCTGTCTGTTGTGTTCACACTGTACTGTTCCTACTGGTGATGTGCTGGTAAATAACCTTTAAACCTCCAGCTGGTGATTATTATCAGAAGGCACTCAGCCACTGTTACAAACGAGTTAGGACACGTAGTGCCTTGGCAACGTTTATGTTTATTCCTATGTATGGTGTTTTTTCTTTTCTTTTTTTTTTTCTTTCTTTTTTTAGCAAATATCAGATCAACGCATTTGCAAATAAATAAATAGAAAACACAAACATAAAAGAACTGCAGAACTTACTTAAAGTAAAAGTAAAGTAAACATAATAGTCTTTCAATAGTATTCAGACTTCATTGGGGATTTAATCCTTTTATTTAAACAAGGCTTTCGCATCTTTGTAAGCCACCTTTAGACCTGTAGTAAAACTGTGATAAGAACATCATTAAACGTGAGATACAGCCCTTGGCGTTTGTGTTGTTTTCCTTTAATATATTTCCTGTTACATTGGTAGGAGTGGTGGTTCCAGTCAGGCACTTTAAGAAACAGTTTGCAGTGCAGAAGAGCCGAAGATGGCCAGGATTATGGATTTGGATGTAAAGCCTCTGCCCGTTTAACGCAAAGAAAAATCCTCTTTCTTGCTTTCACGTCACACTCCTCACAAGCAGATGTTGTCATAAATTAAAGCCTATAACATGTATACACACACGCTCGTTATGGGCTATCCAAACAGAGCTTTTCTTACACCGTGAACCTTGTGGCTGAGTGAAGGTAAAGCGGCTGGATTTAAGATTCCAGTGCCTCTGCTTTTAAAGATAATCATAGGCTGTGCTCTGCGTCCCCGACTGGGAGGAAAATGAAGCTCAGGGGAGACAGACAAAACAGATGGACAGACAGATGAACGGAAAGATGGACATGCCCAAAATACTCCTGGGCTCAAGCTTTGACCCCCTTGTGTTGATACAGATCTGTGCAGCAGTAAAGAGTTGAAAGGGTTAAATAATAGCTGCACTAATGCCTAAATATCTGCTGGTCCAAATCCTCTGGTCAGAGGAAGGGCCGCTCATCCCGACTTCAGCACTCTGTGGAAGTGTGTTACGAGAGAGTGACCCACTTCGGCTGGGATCACTGTAGTGCAGCATGTGTGTGTGTGACCTGCGTGGGGAGTAAACACAGAGAGACAGTGCAGCAGGAAAAGATTATAGTGCAGAGAAATGGCACGTAAAAGAAATGATGTCTGTTCTTGGCTGCTAAAATTAGAACCTGGATATTTGACTCAAGGTAGATTTTGCAGCTTGAAGGATCCGCTCAGAGAGATTGCTACAACTTACTCATAACACATCATCAAAGTGCTATGTGAGGCTTCATGTGGCTATTTATAGCACAATCATTGCCTGGACAAAAATACATTTGAGCAAATACAGTTGGAGTTTCCTGTTCCTTTTTGCAGGCTGTTACCACGCATGGTGTGACTGTGTCGCATGCTGTGTGCCTCAGATGTGTCAGGCGGATGATCCTTTTCACACACGTGCAGCAGAGAAAGTCAGAGTTTTTGTTCCTACGTTCGTTAATATTCAGCCATTCTTTCACAACTGCCTGTATTTACTCACTGTATCCATGCAGCCATCGCAGTGCAAACTGACCCAGACTCCTGACCTCATTCTTTTACACTTTTCAGATTTAAAGCCACTCGTATGTGGCTGCTCAGTATCAGTTCAGTTTTTTTGAGCTGCTTTCCTCACCATTGTCATGCACCCATATTCTGCGAATATTGCCTGTCAGAAGAGAGTCAGAGCACAAACATTGCTGCTCTTTCACTTCACACTCCAGGTTACATAACCTAAGTTAACCTACATTCTGGCAGCCTCTCAGGTTGCTGCCACAGGCTTCAGTCAAGCTGTGCCAGCGATGGCCCACATACAGCAGTAATAATGCTGGTGAATTCTGACAAAAGCTTCAGGCGTGTAGAAGTCTGCCCCAGTTTCTCCTTCCTTGTTGCTTGTGGTTATTATCTCAAGGATTTACCTGTGTTTTAGGAGACTGCACTCAGTTTTCCAGGGTATAAGAGGAAGTATCAGATAGTCACAGGGCGAGTGTTGTTGCTTCCAGTCAGGTAGTAAAGCAAGATGGATTGAAGCCAAATGCTGCCAGGAGATTGTTTATTCTTTTCTTAGAGTTACTTCCTTGATAGATAGATAGATAGATAGATAGATAGATAGATAGATAGATAGATAGATAGATAGATAGATAGATAGATAGATAGATAGATAGATAGATAGATAGATAGATAGATTCTCCAACTTTCTTTCTCTCTCTTTCAAATGTAAACATGACTCCTTTTTTACACAGCCTCTGATGGCATTTCCTTTCGTCACCATGGTCACAAGGGCAAATATAGCTCATGCGTTTTTATTTTAGAGGACAGTCAGTGAATCACTATGCTTGCCTTCATCAGCAGCAGCATCAACACTGTCAGAATCATGAGTCTCTCTTTTTTTTTTTTTTTACGTCAGTGGTGTTCTTAGCTTACTACGTGATCTTTTTTTCCTTTTTTACTTCAGGTTTACTCATCTCATATAATTGGTATTTGTGTCTGACGCAATCACATCAGAATTTTAGTCTCTAGAAGTTCAAAAGGATTTTCTACTACAGCCCCTAAAACTTGGTTTTAATTATTAGAGGGCTTATTCTGCTCATTTCTAGCTCTAACTTTTTAAATTATGAGATTTTATCAGAGTATCTCTGCATGATTTACAGGTTAAAAATAACTGATCTTACACTGGTCCCTTGTGCAGCCTCACAGTCTGAAACCAGCTATTTTTTCCATGAACTGCTGTTGACTCACTGATTATCTAGCTATTTATCTTTATGAAATTGATTTTTTAGTAAAACTGTAAGCCCCAAATAAACTAGTAAATTATGTCATATTTGGGTACCCAGTGGTATTTCAAAATAGCAATAAACAAAGTTGTAAAAGAGCACAGAGTGGAATCTCACAGTTCATGGAAAAAAAAGAAGAAATGAAAGTCTCACCTTCTCCACTGAAGATACAGATAAAGAGTACCGGTAAAATTTCGCAACTGTTACACCTTAAGTGATGGGTCAACTCCCATCCTTTTGTCTGTGCAGAACTATCAGTTCGGGGGGTGACACCAGAGAGCTTCCTGTGTCTCTGTGGCCACAGAGGGTGATATGTTATCTCTGAGGTAGTGTTAGAGTGTGCTCTACACGCTTAAGCTCTACAGTTGATATGGAAAAAGTGTCATGGTTGTGTGTAATGATAAAATGTTTATGTAAAAATAAAATGATGTTTGCAATAAAGTGCATTTACTTACTATCACTGCAGCATTAGCTGCGGCAATAGTGGACGTAAACACATTATTTTATGTGATAACACGAGTATATTTCCACACTTATTTCCCAAACACCATCCACTACAGTACTGTTTTTTAATGCGAGTCAAGCTGCAGCTCAGAGTGCAAAGTAGGTTGCACAACAATTTGCTAGAGAAGTGATCTTATCTGTAGCTTCATGTGAGCGACTCAAGCTGTAACAGCAAAGCAGCTGTATGATTGGGTTTGACATCTCCCCCCCCCTCCCCTTCAACAATGAGCCTTTTGTCAACAAGAGAGCTGTGGTGACCTTTCTCACAAAACTTAAAAACTTGCCTGAGTGATGCACCGTGCACCCACAAGGCATTTTCCACCAGGGTACATAGTAAAACGCATCACTGAGTAGAGATATATTTCCTTGTGTCTGTGCTGCAGCAGCTTCATTATGCATTCACAATTAGAGACTACCAAAGTTGTGTGAGTGCACAAAGCGTGTCTGTGTGTGTGCATGTGTGTGTTCCCTTTCTTATGTCGCCCCAGCTGATTGTGCCTGGCTGTCAGCCCTGCAGTGGGAGCTCCCGTGCTCGCTGAGTCCCAGCACAGTGTGCTCTGCTGTTGGTGTTGCCTGTCACATGTGGCTCCATGTGAGGCTTTTGCAGGAGCATGCAGGAGGAAGGAGACCTGCTCTGTTCACAGCTGTTCAGGCCAGTACTGACTGTTCTGTGGAAGTGTGTGGGTGAGACTGTCTGACTCCCCCCTCCCTCCTCTACACGCTCACTGATTGCCTCTCTCTTCTTCCATTACAGCTGGCAAAACACATGCTAAAGGCTAACACTGTTAGAACCACAAATCTTTAATTCTCTTCGTGATTTCTGACCACAGTGTTCCTGCTATGCATTGTAGTGTTTGTGCACAGCAGACAATAAAGTATTAAATGTGCAATAAATATATGTTTGTGTGTGTGTGTGTGTGTGCTTGTGTGACCACACACATTTTTTCCTTTTGCAAAACTGGTGTGATTTATACATGAGCACATGGTCAACTGTAAAATATGACAACAATTTTCCATAAACAAGGAAGTAACTATGATGCCCTTTAAACTCATCTACTGCATTGTAAATGGGGAGAAGGATGCCACTCTGGCTCCATCTACTGGTGTCTCTTTTCTTTGTCCACAGATGACGTTAAAGGAACCACTTTCCTCACTCAGGTCGGCTCAGGCCTTACAACTTTCATATTGGAAACATCTTTTTTGTGTACAGAATGACACCTGACAGCAAGCCTTCGGGTCTATTTTGTAAAGTTGTGGGGAGTCGGAAGGTGTTTTTCTTTGTTTCTTTTCCTGAACCTCCACAACAAATTTATTTCTTTTTACTCATATAGTTTGTACATATATGACCATTGTAGAGCTCTACAAGCAGATCTGCTCTGACACTAAATACAGTTCTGTTCAAAAGCATTGAACTACCCCTGATTTCATGCCTCAAGGCCTTAAGGCGCTCGTAAAGTGCCTTGAGGGAACTTTTGTTGTGATTTGGCGCTATATAAATAAAATTGAATTGAATTGAATTTCTTTATATTTTGTTAAGCCATTTAACACTGATCTATCAATCGGCCACGCATAAAAAAGGCACTTAACTCAAGGAATGAACCAGTATTGTATCTACACATAACAGATAACAAAGAACCAGTTTTAAATTGTATCTTAATGCAAGTTGTTGCTGGTCGCCTGTCACAAAAACACACAATTTTTTCTCATTTCGTTCACTGAATTTACAAAGAATACCAAAGGTAACACAGTTTGACAGACATAAAACTGTCCTTTTGCACCAACAATGTGATTCCTAAATACTACATTACAATTTGGTACTTAACCATAAATCATGAAGACCATAAATTGTTTGGCAGGTTGCTCTTTTCTTGTTTATTGATGTTGTTGTCTCAGAGCCTTTAATAATGAATACTTTGAAACTGTCTGAAACTACAACAAAATACATATGAAGGTAAATATGTTGCAAAATGTGAGATCTTGTAGAATAAAAAGTGAAATGCCTCCTATTTTATAAACTGTCAGTAAGTCTACAAAATGAGCTCACAGTTCCTGTTTTTGGCCAGATAGGGGCAGCAAAGATAAGTAGCAAACATCTCTTTTCAGTTTGGGATTGCTGTTTGTTGGCCAGCAGTTACCAATTTACAAATTTATCTCATATGGAAAATATTTAGGTTTGTTTATTTATTTATTAATCATTTGTCCACCCACTGATAAATTTGAGTACTTTCTTTATAGCTTTGTTTTTGCTAGAAAACAACTCCTGCGGTAACGTGTTACCTCTATCAAATGCTCCCCTAGCTGTCAGCTAACTGTGCATTTTCTTTTATACAGGCTACAGAAAGCTTGATCACTATTACAAACAAGAAGTGCGACTACAAGCAACAAAGTTATTGCTGTGAATTTGTCCTAAAAGATAAGTAAATATTTATTTAACTCATTTTAAACAAGATAAAAAGTGAAAAAACACAGCTCATGGAGAAGCTTGTGTTGCACCTCCCTTTGCTTTTACAATTGTCTTAATTCTTTATAACATGGTTTCATTTGTAGCACGTGCTGTAAACATTCCTCAGAGATTTTGATTCAATATGGACATGACAGGATCAAACAGTTCCTGCAGATTTGTCAGGTGCACATCCCTGATGAGAATCTCGGTTACATCAAATCCCAAAGGTGGTCTGTTGGATTCAGATCTGGTCATCTGTAAGAAACCAGTGTGAGATTATTTAGGGTTTGTGACATGGTGCATTATCCTGCTGGAAGCAGCCATAAGACGATGGGCACATTGTGGTTATAAATAGATAAACACAGGGAGACTGTGACATTTAAACAATCCTCAGTTACTATGCGGCCAAAAATGTGTTAAACAAATATCCCAACACCATCCCCACCATGCTGTGCTGTTGATAAAAGGCAGGATGGATCCATGCTTTCATGTTGTTTATGCCAAATTCTGATGCTACCATCCGAATCTTGCAGCAGAAATCGAGACTCAGCAGACAAGGTAACCATTTTTTTTCCTTCTGTTGGCCAATTTTGAGCCAGTGTAAAATGTAACCTCAGTTTTCTGTTTGTAGCTGACAGGAGTGTCACCCAGTGTGGTCTTCTGCTGCTGTAGCCCTTCCGCTTCATCGTAGTTTGATGTCCATTCAGAGTAGCACTTCTGCATCTCTTGGTTCTAACCAGTGGTTATTTGAGTTACCGATGCTTCCTGTCACTGCAAAGCAGTCCATGCTCCTCTGACCTCTAGCATCTACAATGCACTAATGGGATATTTTCTATTTTTCAGACCATTTCAGACCAAAAGCAGTTTTTAAAAAAATACTCAGACCAGCCCCTCTGGCATGTTCAAAGTAATTTAAATCACTTTTCTTGCCCATTCTGATGGTCAGTTCAAACTTCAGCACCTCATATGGACCATGTCTACCGGCCTGAAAGCAATGAATAGATGCCATATGATTGGCTGATTAGACATTTGTAATAATTAGAAGCTGAACAGATGTACCTAATAAAGTGGCTGGTGGATATGTATGTCATCACATTCACTTGTAAACACAGAAAAGCAGTTGCAGGTGAATGCAGGCCTCGGCTCTCTCCTATTGTGACAGAGCCACTCTGTGAGTCCTTTGCAGGTTGTAGGCATCATAAAACTGTAAACCTCTGCGAACTATAAAATTCCTTTGGGATAATTAGGGTGTAAAATTGTATGTGCCAACAATTTTGAAATATAATATCACCCTTTGAGTACTGGCAGACTGTAATCATCAACAGAAATGGGTTCATCATTAACTTACGAGCACCGTCAGCGTTTCTGGTACTGGTATCAGCAGAATCAGCTAAACATGTTATCTGTTTGAGCACACTGAGGAACAGTAGATGGGTGAATGTGGCCCTTGCTGCTGCTAACACAGTGTCTAGGGTAAGGCGTGAGAGGTGCAGATAAAATGCTGCCGCTCTGGGTTTTGGTTTGGAATCCAGTAACAGAGCGGCTATGCCAGGCATTTCAGCACGGACATCTGACTGGACCAGCTGTCACGCAGGTCGGCTCTCTGGCTTCTCACTGTTTTGAATGCCTCAAGCTGTCAGCATGGTCATTAGTGTTTAAAGTATCAAATAGAAAGCATTACAATTTACAGACACATGGATACTAAAAATGTGTTTTGGTGATATGTTTAGCGTAATAAAGACCAACAGAATTTTGGGAAATGTGACTTTTTACTCGGCGTACATGTCTCCTCATTTATAAATATCAGAGTTTTATTGCTCCATCAGACAAATTCATCAGGTGATTCTATCATGGCAGATATCACATCCGGAAGACTTGAATCACAAGGTGTTTAAGGACTTTGACCACCAGAAATTGCCGTGTCTTGTGAGAGATGCTCCTAAACCACGAGTAAGACGGAAAGACAGAAATGCAGTGGTGACAACTTCTTCTTCTTTTCAGGTTTGGAGCTGAATAATTATTAGATTATTTTAGGTAAAAAAAACATTATTTGCATCATTATTATTGCAACGTTATTGTAACTGCTTTGTAGCTGATGGAGCGGCATCTCATATGTGAGTCAGACAGAATATATATATGTGAATATGAATTCTCTGTCCAGAATTAAGATGTCATTCTTTCTTTCTTTCTTATTTGAAAGCATTAAATGTCCTTTCAGCTACAGCAGTCGTGTATGTATCACACTGTTATAGACGGCATCTCGAGCCAGGACTCTGGGTTTGCTGCTTGAGTGCATGAATTCATAAACATTAACAGAGTCAGATGACTGTCAGTGTCTGTTGTATAATAACTCAAAAGAAGTTAAACCTCAGTTATGTACTTGAATTTAAGAACGTCAGATTTAGAGTTTATTGATGAGTCAAAGGAAAACATTTGTGGATTTGATCTATTCTGATTTAAATGACAGCCTGGTTTTAAAAGCTTGCAGCTTGGTGAAAAAATGCTGTTGCTTTAAATTGCAGCTGTTGTTTAAAAGAATACAATGGAGGTTTTTGGCCTGAGGAGGACCCAGTCCTTGAAGAGTCTTTCTGGGATTCAGGAAAAGTCGTGGGTCAATGCAGTTTCCCCCGGCTGGAAGAGAAAGTCTGTCTCTCAATTGGTGCAACAGTAAGTTCTACTGAGGCACAAACATGTGACATTTACAGTTTATTTACATTATTCACAGGTGCTGGCAATGTTTACTGACTGTGTATTGTCTTCATTCACTCATCTGTTAATATTGGTATTAAATTTGTCCTAATAGTTACCAAAGCTGCTCTGACCTAAGGAATCCTGATAGAGCAGAGCAGAATCTTGAGGTAGGTGTCTACACTTGTGTTTGTTAAATGGAAATACTGCTAAAACTGAAAAACACATAAAAATCAGCTACTCTCTTTAGCTGTCGGAAAGCTGGGTGGATGGCGGATGGAGAAGAGGGGACAGCAGAGAGAATGTGGTCCTCTGGGGCTCAGGAAGGCGCTCTAATCTTTCCAGGAGTCGCTCCATGGAGTTCCTTCCTCAGAAGGAGGCTACGGGCACCAAAGCTCTGTGCGCCCTGTTCGAGTCCAAAGCTACCCTGCAGCAGGGCTTCAGCAGCAGCCCTCGGCTGAACATGGCGTCTGAAACTGACAGTGTCACAGTGAGAGACTACCCTCTGCAGGACAGGAGAAGTCATAACACTTTTCTTAAGGACACAGCTACACAGGTGTGTCAGCTGCCTACTTGAGCAGTTACAAGTAGTGTTACAATACAGTGCTGGTCATCCAAATGACACAAGCACGTGATGTGAGCCTGGTTCTGCTAAAGGTTTCTTCCTGTCAAAAGGGAGTTTTTCCTTCCCACTGTCGCCAAGTGCTTGCTCACATGGGGTCATCTTAATGTTGGAGTTTTCTCTGTATTATTGTAGGGTCTTAAAGCACCTTGAGGTGACTGTTGTTGTGATTTGGTGCTATACAAATAAAAGTGAATTGAATTAAATTGAATTTTGCTGAAACATTAGTCCTATGCTTGGAATTGGTAGCCTGTTTGGCAGTTAGCAATTTATTTGATGAAATACAGTATAGGTAGCAGTGAAACGCTAGTATTTTCATACTTTTTAAAGGAACCACTCTCCTGATATGTTTGCACTTTACATCCAGAACCAGGTAGTTAGTCTGTTTGTGTAAAAAAAAAAAAGAAAAAATCTGGACCAGTTAATAGTGAAGCTTACTAATCCTGCATATCTTTCCTGACTGAAAGTGACATGAGTGTCATCCAACTCTTAACCCAGCTATCATGGATTTTAAGCTCCCTCTATTTTAAGTCTCGACAGCCCGACTCCACACCCACCAAAATGAGACACAAAACAATCATATATTGTCTGTTATAATTCTCTTGACAACATAATGTGCTGTTTATCCACAGAAAGCCACTCAAGTGGGTGGAAGAAGGGCTGTGAATGGGCTTCCAGAGTTTCATGACAGAGCACGCAGACACTTGCCTGGTGAGCAGTGGTACTTTATTTCATATTTACTACAATCACTGACATCTAGGACGGGATAAGGGATGGGTGCCAGAGTTTCCTTGAAGCTTTGAGGTTCATTGTCTTGTAAGGTCGAGTGGACACTTCTTAAGCTGTTTAATATATATGTTCCTGACAGTTCTTTGAAATATGAATGTAGGCACATTCATCTTTGCATGTCAAACAACAGTTCTCAAGCATATCAAATGAATCTATATTAGGTTGCCACAGAGCAAACAGTTCAGGATCAAGGCCTAGTATTTAAAGTGTCACCATGTAAATCCTGACCGAGTTTACAAAGCAGTGGCAACCCATGTGGTGTTTGGTGGTGAGAGGAAAAAGAAGCTAAATAAAGACCAGGATGTAGTGTTGTAAATGCATAACTATGTGCCCGGCACTCATGCTTAAGATAGAACTGAGAGTGTCACCACCAGTTCTGACCGTGACGCAGGCCTTGGCCCTCTGAGCCATGCCTGTCTGCGACCCATTACTGATATTGCTTCAGCAATACTGACGTCCTTACCCTATGATGAACCTGGTATAAGTAAGGAACAACCAGTAATGTCAGCTGTGTTTGTTCCAAAATAAAGCTGAAATATTTGGTAGCGTTTCATAATACAGCCCATGGCTTATGGTGTAATTTCCCAGCATTCGCCATCTAATTCTGTTGAATTTAGGGTGAGATTTTGTCCTAGTGATACTTAAAGTGTAGGTAGTGTGGAAAAAGAGAGTAAGAATTAGCATTTTAAAAGACTGGACTGAGATCAGGGCAGTTTGGAGGCCAGATCAGTTCCTTTGGACCTGTGTCATGTTCCTTGAGCTGTTCATGAGTACGTTTGGCAGTGCGGGGGGTGTACATTGGTCTGTCCAATGGGACACTTGAAGGTGCATGTTGGCCGAAAACACCGTTTAGGCGTGTGAGTGACATCCTCATGAATGCCAGGACCCAAGTAGAACTTACCAAAATAGGACCACTTGTCTGTGTTTTTTCTTTCAATATATTGGCTGCCGAGCACCCACTGACACACATACTATTGGTCCCACCCAGTTCCTGTTATAGCAGGTGACAATGTATCTGTGGAAATGAGGGGTGTCCCAATCCAACAGTGACTAACAGAGGTGATTGACTCAGGCGAGTAGCAGCAGCCAGCCCACCATCCCAAAATAGCCAAAGTCTTCCACTGGGACAGGCACTGATAAAAATCAGCTGTCACCAAGGCCACGGGACTAGAAAGAGTTCAGTCACAGAGAGCACTGAAAGAGGAGACAGGCTCTACTACACATCACACATCACAGGGGTCCTGGGAGTGAACACAGCAGAAATACACAGGGAAACAACGCTGGATGGTGTTTTAGTGAGTATTTATTAACTTTCTTCACATGAGGCCAAATAGCGTGACTGTGCCGCTACAGTAAAATGACAATAGCATTATATAATGACAGAGAAAGGTTTCTGGATGTACATGTTTTGTATTATTGGACTTTATTTTGTCAAATTTCATGCTGTCATTGTTGAGACAAGATGAAGTTGTACTCGAGAAACTGATTTTTTCAACAGCAATCACAAAGTATAGAAAATTCAGAAATTTGCAATTTTGCTCCTGTCTTTTTATGACTGAGCTATAAAGGCAGTAATTTATGAATATAATGCTCTCTTCATTAAGTATTAAGTGCTCATCAACCGTCAGACCCCATCGGTACGCTATCCCTCAAGTTTCAAACAAATGGTTGAAACTGGAAGTCATATGTTAGACAGTCAGTCTGTTTCCTTCTCTATATCTTCAGAAACATTGGAAAAGGAAAATCAAATGAAGGGAAAAAAATGAACTCCTAGAAGTAGGCAAATGGTGTAACAGACAGTGCTATATGGGGGATCTGGGACCCTATAATACAATTTGTCCTTTGGGATGTTGGTTTTCATTACAGTCTATGAATGTAGCTACAATTGCCAACAGCTGATGGAGGTAAAAGGCGGCGGTGGTGGTGAAGAACAAATGCCAGCTGCATTTAACCATCATTTGTACAGCTGCCAGCATCCCAAAATTTCCTCCCATTAGCATGCTGCTAATAGCTCCTCTTCATTCCTGAAGAATTAACCCAGATCAAAGAGATGTCGGCAGACATCGCTCAGAAAACGTTGGAATCACTGAAAAAGGTTTCCAGTTGTGTCATTGAAGCTTAATTTCATTTTCGAGTCTGTAAGAATGAGTCTTTTCATTATTTCCTCTGTCGAGACAAGTTTGCGTGGATGTTTGTGAACACACGTCGATGATGAGTGACAGTTGACCTCTCGGTTTACTGGGTGAGGACTTTCATGGGGGGGGGCATGGCAGTCGGTTGCATGATTCTGTCTGCTCACCCATCTGTGAAAATGCTTTAAGTCCAGACTCGTGAGAGGCGCCGGCTCGCCAGGCCATCCTTTTGTCCCGTCAGGGCTTAGTGCGTGAAAAGGGAGGTGTGTTTAAATCTGGCCATTAGTTACAGCTGGATGGCCTGTGCAGCATACTGTGCTGTTGACCACTGAACATATTTTTCATGATGCTGCTGTTGAATTTTTTTCTAAACTCATTATATTTACTTAACTCCAGCTGAGGAACAAATTCCAGCTAATACAGTCTGATTGCAGGGTGTTTTTGTTGCATAAACAAAAATCAGTTTCAGAACACATGCATGTGGTTTACTGGGCTGGGCTGTCGCATTCTTTTGGTCAGGTGTTGATGGTTTGATGGGAGAGAGCCCATTCAAACAATGTGCAAACAATCTGTGTCCCTCAAGCTGAGCTAGCAGTTGCTGTTTTTTCTTCTTCTTGGGTGTCATGGTCAATCCGTGGAATGCATTTTGATGATAGTCCTGTGCAGCAGGGAGGGCTGCGTGGGCCTATTTATCTACCGGGATCAAAGCTCGTAATCTGACTTGTTTGTTACAATATCTCTCTTTACTAAAACATATGCTGTTTCATGGCATAATGCATGTGAACTAGAATCCATGAGGTAACAGGAAGCTACAACAGTGATAAGACAGATTCCACCATAACTAAAAATACACAGACACGGCGTTATCATTCAACTTGTTGCTGACACTGGACACGCACGGCTTTGCTTATTTTAGGATACAGCAGTATCCTGTTGTTCCACTTTTATGCATGTGTGTGCCACTAGGTTTAAACTAGAAATCCCAACACTCCAGATGTTTTATTGGGCAAATCTAATAAAGAAGTCAACATTAATTTGATGTCGGATCTTGTTCTTGCAGAGAACAAATACAGCTCTTCACTGACTAAAGGGGGCACCCCAGCAAGACAAACCAGAGACAGAACATCTACTTCCTTCTCAGTGAGAGACAGATCAACTCTCTATCTGTCAAGAACAGCAGCCACTGACACCACAGGAGGCCCAACACAACCAGTGAGTTCCTGACATGCTTCTCATTCCTCCTCACAAAGTGAGGTCAAAGGCTTCAATGGGGAATTTTCTGTGTGCTAGGTCACAACAGGAGCGCCTCAACACTTTAGAGCATGTTTGAAATGTATGGAACACAGTGCTAACGTATATATGTAACAAATAATAAAGTTCTGTGTGATTCAAACTGATTTAAATCACTCTTTGCTTTTGTTTAACAGGAATTCATTGGTACACTAGGAAAAGGGGCTAAAAACAGTAAGGTACAGTATACGTCATTTAGAAACCTTTACAGGAGAATGTGGTTTCTCAGTATTGTGTGCTGTGCATCTAAGTCTTTGCTTCCACCATCAAACACACAGTAAACCTACAGGCTCACATTAAATGCAACATTCAGGATGTTACTTTTTCACAAATGGTCAGGTATGTTTAAATCATTTAGATAATTTACTTTTGTTTAGGTTTTTCTGGTTTGTAATTAATTGTAGTTGTATGTAGTTATGTTGGTATGTAGGTATGTTATGTTGAGAAACTAAGAATGACCACAAGGTGGTGCCTCCATCCTTTCTGTTGAGCTGAGCTCCAGCACAGAATTGAACACAGACACAGAGTATCTCCATCAGAATAGTACAAGATCAAGGGTAATCATTAAGCAGTGTTGACCTTGTTCTGCTGCTGAGAATAAATAATAATTATATTAGTAATGTATTAGTGAGGTGACCTGGCACCGTCATGAGCTAATAAGATTTATACCAGTGAGTTGCTGGTTCTCCATGGACACCAACAACTCAAAATGTAGCTTTTGTTATTTTTTCTGAATGTTTATTTTGGGATTGAAAGTGAATCATCTCTATTAGGTGTTTTTGTATTCTGTTTTTTTGTTTTTGTTTTCCCGTTTCAACAAGCGTCTCTATCAGTGCATGTGGCATATCTCTGTGAACATATCAACAGTAGCTGGTTGACTGATGGCAGCCTGTCCGAAACTTAACAATGCCCAACCCTAGTTTACACTGCAACAACGTAGCCAGAAAAAAAAAACTTAATGCAGATTTAAATTTTCACTTTTTTCACCTAAAAAAGTTAAAAACAACTAGCCACACTAGCAGCCTCGGCGGGGTGTATGTGTGATATTTGCCTACTAACAGCTGTGAAGTGTTTTTGGTAACCCTGGTGTGACTGAGGATGGTTTGGGTTGAAAAAGCATAAAAGAAGCGAAGCGAGCATAAAAGAAGGTAAAGTATGGCTTTCCTTGCTATGCATGTCATTCTAATATTTGCATGTATTTTTTTTAATGCTCTTTTTGTTGACTAGATCACTAGATCCTGATAATATTCTTGAATTTCTTTTATTGTTTCAAGATGGCTGACCAGACCAGAAAAGTCACAGTTTTACAATCATCTCCTGAAGAAGATGACTTGCCCCTCCCCCCACCTCCCCCTGTACCACCTAGACCTCTCAACTATGAAGGGCCTTCATCGTTAAGTAGCCTTCCCCTGCCTCCACCTAAAGAAACCTTCTCCACATTCTACCAGCAACGGCAGAAAAATGAGCTGAAGAGGCTCTTTAAACACATCCACCCAGACTTACGGGCAAGTCTTGATGATGCAGTGGATGATGAGATCATGAAGGCAGTGCAGTCAGAAAATACTGAGGCAGCAGATGCAGATTATCAGGGGGAAGTGCAATCCATGAGGTGGATCTTTGAGAACTGGACTCTGGACAGTATTGGAGATCCTCATTCAACCAAAAAGCTGATGGATAATGAGGAGTTAAAGGGTGGAGATGTAAGAAGCACCTCCTCGATGTTTGAACATATTGACAGCACCCAACTCCAGTCTGCCAAAAGGCAGATTTCTGTCAGGGGGGATGTGAGAACATCAATGTGGTTGTTTGAGACCCAGCCCTTGGATTCCTTAAATAGATCCGTAAATGAAGAGGGTGAACTAGTTGAGGCAGTGCTGAAAGAACCTGTACAGCCTGGGGATGTAAGAGGGACTCGTCTGCTTTTTGAGTCTAAAGCACTGAGTGACTTGGGGCGCTGCAACTCTATTGAAGATTATAGTTTCCTGAAACTGAGGTCTGAGCTTCAGGAGCTGAAAGGTGATGTCCAAAAGACCGTGAAACTGTTTCAGGCAGAACCTTGCTGTGCTATCAGAGACAACAGTGGCAATATGCACAAGATTAAATCCATCTGCAGGGAGGAGATCGACAGTAGTGGTGTTTGCACTGCCCGCTGGCTTTTTGAAACCCAGCCTTTGGACCTGATCAGTAAGGGAACTGATGTCGTGAAAATAATTCGGGGCATATCGCTAGAGGAGGGTCAACGAGGAGGTGTTGACCGGAAGAGGTGGATGTTTGAAACTGAGTCATTTGACAGAATACCTGAGGTTGTAGGAGAGAACACATTTGAAGGAGCCATAGCTGAGTGCACAGGAGAGGTTGATGTCATCAACAAGAAGAAATTCTTTGAAATGAAACCACTGGCAGCAGGAAACATGGCAGAAAAGTCTTTGGAAAAGGGAGACGTAATTGGGGGAGATGTCAAGACCTCCCTTTGGCTGTTTGAAACGCAGCCCATGGAGACGCTTAGTGATAGCTATGAAGTCGGGAGCCTGAAGAAAATTACCCTTTCAGCTGAAGAACAAGGTGAAGTAAAAGACAAAAAACAGTTATTTGAAAGCTGCAGCATTCAAAAGAGCACTTCATTAAAAGAACAAGTGATTGAAAAAGGTGACGTGAAGGGATTCAAAGAACTTTTTGAAAAAATTCCTTTGAGCAAAATCGCTCCTTCTGGGGAGGAGATTACCGAGAACGAAGAGTCTATTGCAGTTGGAAATGTAAAAGGTAACAGAGACATATTTGAAACAACTCCATTATATGCAATAAAAGACAGCTCTGGAAACCTTCATAAGGTTACAACAGTCAGCCGAGAGGAATTCACTCAAGGGAAAGTCAAAAACTATAAGTGGATGTTTGAGACGAAGCCGTTAGACCAACTGGTAGAAGGAAAAGCAAATGTGGAGGTAATCAAAGGCATCACAAGACAGGAAGACAACACAGGTGATGTCAAAACGGCAAAGTGGCTTTTTGAAACACAGACAATTGATGGGATTCATTCAAAGTTCAATCAGACAAAGCAAAACTCTTCTTTGGAGGAGGAACCGCATAAAGGTGACGTGAAGACCTGTAAATGGTTGTTTGAAACACAGCCAATGGACATTTTGTATGACAAATCCGAAAAAGCAAAAGATAAAGAAGCCATTGAAGATACCAATGTCAAGTCCATTACATGGCTTTTTGAGTCACAGCCTCTAGATAGCATCAAAGATGGGGAAAAGTACAATTTGAAGCTATGCAGCACCATACGAGATTCAGTCCAATCAGAGGTTGGTGTTCAAACTGTGAAACATCTTTTTGAAACAGAGGCCTTGGACAGAATAAGGAAGGATACAAATTCAGAACAAAATCTGAGATGTGTCAGCCAAGTGAACTTTCAGTCAGGGGAAGTTTCGCGAGTCAAAGAACTCTTTGAATCCCAGTCTCTTGACGAAATAGGATCAGAAATCGTGGCAGCATCTGATCAGCAGAACCAAGGTGAACAAATCGAGAAAGGTTCTGTAAATAAATTTACTTGGATGTTTGAGAACTGCCCCATGAGCCAGATCAACAAGGACAACAATGACACAAATACGCCAAGGGTTGAGAGTATTGAAAGTGGTGATGTCCAGAAACAAAAGTTTATATTTGAAACATCGTCACTGGATAAAATTCACGATGAACCCGTTGAGCAGAATTGGGTCAATGTGGAGCAGCCTGTGAGCAATATAGACGTGAAGTCAAGCACTATGATGTTTGAGTCCCTGCCACTGTATGCCATCAGAGACAAAGAGGGCCAGTTTCATGAAGTTACAACTCTAAAAAAGGAAGAGGTAATGAGTGGTGACGTAAGAGGAGCAAGGTGGATGTTTGAGACAAAACCACTCGATGCCATCAAGGCGGAGAATGAAGTTTATGTCATACGAGCTGTCACCCAGGAGGACGTCAAGAAAGGAGACGTTAAATCAGCCAGGTGGAAATTTGAGACACAACCTCTTGACTCTCTTACGAGTCGAGATGAGCTCTCAGTCAGGGTGACTGAAGACTTCGGAAGCAGTAACGTGCAGCTGAATAAACAGTTATTTGAATCTGAGCAGCAGTGCAAGAAGTTTGTGAGAATGGTTAGTGTCACTGATGTGCAGCGTGGCGATGTCAGGACCTCCACCTGGCTCTTTGAGAATCAAACAATTGACAGCCTGAAAGGGGAGCCTGAGGAGCAGGGTCCAGTAAAAGCAGTCCACAGGGAAGATAGCCAGAAGGGAGATGTGAAACGCTGCACCTGGCTCTTTGAATCGCAGCCCCTGGACAAAATTAAGGAGCCAGAAGAAACCTCAGTGCAAAGTGCTAAAGATATCCCAAAAGCTGATGTGAAGTGCACCACCTGGCTCTTTGAGACCACTCCACTAGACAAAATCACCGCCAACAGTTTGGCTGATACCCTTTCGTATTTGAATGAAAATGCTTTTGTTCACTCAAGCGGCATCATAATAGAGGCAGATGGCAGCAGAAATGTTAACATGGCAAAATATTTGTTTGAAAACAAAGAAGGGGTGCAGATTGAGAAAGAGGATGTTGTTGAGGGTAACATCAGGAACATCATGCTACAGCTCTTGGTCAGACCGACTCTCAAACCACAAGTAACTCTTCTGAGAGAAACTGAAAAAGGTAAAGTTAACATAACAGTAGTCGAGCTTCCAGTCTCCCAGGCGACCGGCACAGTCAACATCGAACACGATCAAAGACTACAAAACATTGCCCAGGTAATTGATGACTTGCTCATTCCACAAAATAATCTGAAAAAGGGAATCATAATGCAAGAGACTGCAGCGGGACAAGCAGAGATGTCCGTTTATTCACTCATCTGCAATTACGAAATCAAAACCGAGAGTCTGGTTACAGAGAGGGGAGATGTTAAGTCTACAATTGGAAATTTGTTAGCTACTGCCAGTTGTCAGAGGATAGCAGCGTCGTGCAGAGTGGACGAAACAGAGAAGGGAAATGTGAATTTGTACAAAAGCTGCATTGAAAAGGGAGATCTGCATTACCTCAAAAGTCTTCACACCGAGGCATCTGAAGACGAAGCTGATCAGAGCCTTCTGACTAAGGAACAGATTGAAACAGTTCAGGGGGGTGTGAGGGAAGCAAAGAGAAGCCTCTATCAGCAAAAAGAACAGGCAGAACGATCAATTTCTGATGTTTTACCAGGGGACGTAAAGAACACCAAAAAGGTTTTTTCATCAGAGTGCTCTGTCAGTGTTGACAGCTGTGTACCAAAGGAGGAAATTGTCCCTGGAGATGTCAAGGCAACAATGCAATCATTAGAACGTGCAAAGCAACGGAGCATGTGTGTGGAGCGGGAGGTCATTACACCTGGAACTATTTATGACATGGACCTGTCAGCTCAAGGTCCTGAAAGCGAAGGAAACCAAGCACAAAAAGAAGTCATTATATCTGGAGACGTAAAAGCAGCTAAAAGGTCTCTTGAAATGGCAAAGCAGCAAAGCATGCAAGTAGAGCGGGAAGTCATCATTCCTGGAAAAATATACAACCTGAATATGTCCGCACAAGAGGAAAGCTCATCAACAGTGGCACAATCAACATGTTCGTCCTCCTCAAGATGCCAGCAAATCAGGACTTCTCCGAAGGTCAGTGATACAGAGAAAGCTCAGGAAAGCCATATCTCCTTTGAGGCTTGTCAACAGAGTGCAGCTATAGACAGTAATAGTGCCCCAGAATCACTGCCACCTTTTGTAAGTTGCGAGTTTAATAGTCAGACAACTAAAGATGAGACAGAACAAGTTATCAGAGGAGATGTGAAAGCAGCTATTAGAGCTCTGCAGAGTGCAGCGACAGAGCAGAAGCTCCTAGATAAGGAAAATATTATAAGCGGTAATGTGCAGTTGGCTCTCAAATCTCTTGAGAAGTCTAGCGTAAATGTATCCAAAGGAGACTATAAAGCTGCCATGATATACAGAAATTCAGGCAGGGCTTGTTCAGAGAGGAGCAAGACTGTTCACAAGCAGTGTGTTGTGGTGCCTGTGCCTCGATCTGATGCAAAATTATCTCCTTCAATTTCAGTAACCTGTGAAGGACAACCATCTATTACAACACAGAATTCAGCTCCCAACCCTGTAGCAAACGGAACCTCTAAATCACCCCGCTCTGAAAGGCCAAGTCCACCTCCACTGCCTCAAAAGACTGAGAAACCACAGGAGCAGAAGCCAGCTTTACCACCAAAGCCACAATGGATAAAATCTGTAGTTGTGGAAGAACCAAATACATCACCTAACAAAGTTTCCTGTCCTGTTAAAGAAAATACAAAAAGTGTAGTAATTCGTCCAAAGCAAAGCCAGTTGTTTTGCTCTGTGGGTAGCCAAGAAACTACAACACATGGAAATCTCAGTAAACAATGCTCACATGAAACATACCAACAACAAAAATGTGTTAGTGAAGAAATGCAAGTCTCAAATCAAGCAAATGTATATCTGCCAATCAAGCCAAAGGCTCAGGAAAGCAGCAAGAAACAGGAAGCAGCACAACTCACAGAGAGGAAATCAGACTGCAAAATGACCGTGTCAAACAGCAGTGAAGTGAAAACAGAGAAAAATGTGAAACAGAAAATCAATGCAGCTGAGGAGATACAGATACGTATGAGGGGTTATGAAGATGGTGAGCATGAAATCAACTCAAGCTTGAAGGCAGCACTAAATAACTTTGAAGGAAAGGACAGAGACACTTCCAAGAAGGCAGCAATCACAGATGATAATGGTAGAGGTCATAAAAAGACAGAAAAGACTTCTGTCCAAGAATACAAATCAAATCTCAAACCTCAAGAAAAACAGCACGAGCCCGGACTGCAGACATCAGTCACTACAGGCCATGTGCAGGAAAACAACCCGGACCAAAAGCAACCAACATTTGAGGATAAAGTTGTTTTAAGAGAGAAGAAGGCAAGAGAGACAGAGGATGAAAGACGACAAAGGCTCTCTGTACACATGGAAGACATCGTAAAAGGAAATGTAAAGGCAGCCATGGAAATCTTTGAAAACTTTAGGAAAAGAGAGGAACTCAAGGGGATCCTGTCTCAAGTGCAAGAAATCGAGGGAGAGGCCAGCAGTGTAGATGACACTTCACTGAATACATTATACCAGAATGTCCCTACTTGGATGGGTACATCAAGGAGAAACGCTAAGCAAAGTAAAATAGAGGGAAAGAAAGTTGAAGCAGAAACCCAGGATGATGATCTGGAAAGCATCTCCTCAGTTGAGACGGCATTTGAAGATCTGGAAAAAGCAAGCAAGGAAATAATGAACCTGAAGGAACAGACTTTAGCAAAGCTGCTTGAAATCGAAGAGACGATTAAAAAGGCTCTGTACTCCGTGTCTAATCTGAAATCTGAGGCCGACATTGCAGGGTTGTCGGGGCTGTTCGATGAGTCTTTGAAATCTGAGCAAAACTTTCAACCTGCCAACAACATCAGGAAGATAAGCATTGTTTCAAGCAAGGCCAAATCAGGTCAGACAAAAGAGACAAGCGATGTAAATCTCCAGACAGATTTGGATTCAAGTCTTTCCAAAGAGGAAGTGTCGAGAAAAGGGCACAATAAGCCCCTTATTAGACAGTCTTCCTCTCAGTCTTCACCATCGTTCATCTCCATTCACTCAGCTGCCAGAAAACCAAGTGATCAACCAAAGCCAACCATGTCAACATTTAAACCAAAAACTAATAGCTGCTCTGACAGTTGTCAAAATGTAAAGAGCGATCTGGAGTCCGCAGCTGCCAAGTCTTCAAAAAATGGCCCACAGCGCAAGGTCAGTGTTCTTGAAGTGCAAACCGCAGAGCAACCCGCAGGAATAATTGGCACGAAGACTGTCAGTGAAACTTATGAAGAGAGCGACAGCTTTGGCAATGTATTTGTTTCCTCCAGGACTTCAACATTCGTCACCAAACAGTCTGACAGTAAAACATCGGCCCTGTTTGAAATTAGTCCAACCAGATACGAAGTCGTGACATCCCCACTGATGCGAAGATCCGGACGCTTTTTTGAAGATAAAGTGTCGAGGAGCACCAAGGACGACGGGACGGTATTTGTAACATTCGGCCCACCAAAGGAAACGCACTGAACGAGCCACTTATTAGTGCGTTCCACGGTCCTTTAACTTTAGGAAAGCAGTTTTATTTACGTGTGTTTTCATCCCATTTTTGTTTTTTTTAGTGAAACTGTTTTGTTAGTCTTTAAACTGAACTCATGAAATCATGAAAATGTTACCTTTAAAAACTTTTTGTCTTATAGATTTTATACTGTAACCACATGATAAAGTGTTAGGATCTTTTAACAAGGCTAAACACAATTAGCACTGTTTATTCTTCTGTTTTAAACAACTGTCAAATAAATGACAGGTTAGAAGATGTGACTGTTATCTGTGATTTTTTTCTTTATTCTCATTCCTTGAATTATAAATATAACAAATGACCACAGAGCAGCCATATCATTATCACCAACCACTGATGCTACTTTTCAGCATACTATAAGTAGATTACCTCACACACAGAATTTACAATAACTCATTTTCGTGTATATCGACTTTGCTTGGCCCGAAATCAAAGTGATGATAATAAAATGTAGAATCTCTAAAGTTAAATGTCAAAATGCAATTCAGTAATGACAATTTTTGTTTAAAGGGGTAAAAAGAAAATCAAGCAAAAACTTAAATTAATCCAAAAGCTTTGTGTAGCTGAGACATGGCTTGATTATTCTACAACTCTTAATTTGTTGTTTAAATATTTTGCCCAGCAAAATTGTCACTTAACTGTATATAAACAGAGATGAAATGGCGCAGCCACGTCGCCTTGCTGCCATTTTTTTTAACAGAGATTACGGCAATGGAAGATGTTCCCGTGGCTCCCAAAGCCCAGTAACTTGTAAACCACAAATATAAAATTGACTCCTTTTTAAAAATCCAGTGGTATTTAGTTTGAATGAATATCCAATCTCTAGGCTAATATATGAAACAGCAGTACATTGGTGCAAAACCAATAATTCACACAATACTCCTAAGTTACTTAAAAAAATTCTACAAAGAGTATTTCTTCACCAAATTACTTCATAAATTGCTTTTTAAAGGAAACCTGGAGTCAGATGTTGCACAGCTGTAATGATGATGAGATTTCACACCTCCGCTATACTTTTTAAAATGTCAGTTTCTGTTTTGGTCACGTTTTCTCTACTTTTGCCTGCAGCTATCCCCCAGACCTTCATTTCAAAATACCTCTCTTTCTTCTCCCGTTGTTAGTTAGTTTGAAAATACAGGATTTTGCAAACATCAAACACACCTGAAAGCCTCACTGTTGCTGTTTTTGCCTAAAGTTGAATACCTCATAAATGTGACATTATCTAGTTATGTAACTGCTAAATACCAGGAATCAAACTTGTCATGCGACATTAGGAGTACACCTTAAAACATCTTAGATGTGAGTTGTAAGCAGTGTTGGGAAGGTTACTTTTAAAATGTATTCCATTACAGAATACAGATTACATGCCCCAAAATGTATTCTGTAACGTATTCCGTTACGTTACTCAATGAGAGTAACGTATTCTGAATACTTTGGATTACTTAATATATTATCATGCTGTTTACAACTACATGAATGTACTATTGCTGTGATTTAATACTGTTACTGGAGGTCCGCGGCTCCGAACCGTAGTAAAGGGACCTCTGGCTAATACGGTGGGTTCTGTGTCGGGCTCGTAGCTGAAAACTAGCTTTACTTTGTTGTCTGGGTCAACTTTGCTAGCAGAGACAGAGAGAGGCGTTGAAAGGCTGCTCCAACAAACTTATTGTTTTTGGAGGAAAACACGAACACGGTGTACAGTCGAGTCTTAATAGCTTACTTACAACTGGGCTCATCAGGCACTCTTCTTGGCTGCAGTGGTTATTATTATATTTACATGCTTCCAGCTCCCGTTTTTGCTCGATGACAGCTCGTACTTTTCTTTTTTCTCCCTCCCTTGCTCACAGACACATAACGGGTATGGCAGTCCATTCTCCCTGCAGCACGGACTACACTGCCCATGATGCTACATTCTTTAGAGCTATACCTGTAGCATTCTGCCTATTAGCTTAGCACAACAACAACAACAAAAAGGCCTCTCTCACCCAGGAAACACGCAGAGAGAGCGTCACCCTGTAACCATGGCAACCGTAACGCTGCTGCCTGGAACAACAGAACGTAGCTGTCAAACAAAACCCAAACAGTCCTGACCCGCCACAATATGAAACAGGGAAGTACGTGTAATCCATTTATTTCAACAAAGTAACTGTATTCTAAATACCACCTTTTTAAACGGTAACTGTAACGGAATACAGTTACTCATATTTTGTATTTTAAATACGTAACGGCGGTACATGTATTCCGTTACTCCCCAACACTGGTTGTAAGTAGTTCCTGTGCGTTTCTTCTAACTTATTATTTTAAAAAAGTACACATAATTGTAGATTATAGATCTCTCCACTACAGGTGGCTGCATTTGTAAAACATTACAGAAAAGATCCTGTCATGTCAAACCTACAAGACAAATTAACCTTAAACTAAGTTTGTTTTCATCATCGTAGTTCCAGCCGCCTGCCAAGGAAATGTGTTCTGCCTGTTTGACACCAGTCTACCCAATGGAGAAAATGGTGGCTAATAAACTTATTCTGCACTACAACTGTTTCTGCTGTAAACACTGTAAGAAGAAGCTCAGGTGAGATGTTAGAACAAAATTATAGAAATTGGAAAATTTATCATATAGAACCCAATCAAAACGACCAAGATGAAAAGATTTAGTATTTGCATTAATAAATGAAACACATAAATCAAATAAATCCTCAATATCAATGAATAAATCATTCACACAAGCTGATCTAGCACAACAAATCAATAATGTGAGAGAAATAAAATTAGATCTGATTTTATATTTGGGCTTTTTCATTTCATTGCAGCACACACAACTATTCGTCTCTTTATGGCGAATTCTACTGCATTTCTCACTACAATCAGCTTTTTAAAAGAAAAGGAAATTATGACGAGGGCTTCGGTCACAAGCAACACAAAGACCGCTGGCTTGATAAAAATAAAGGGACAGATGAGCCAGATGCTAAGCCCACTCCCAAAATGTCAAAGAACAAGTTAAACATTTCTAATGGCTGCAGAGAGGCTTCTGCTGAAGCATTTGCCACAAAGTCATCCCTGAGAGCGTCGGGAGACAAAAGTGTTGCTGATGTTAAAGGTAAACTAAAAATGAGCTGGCCGCCAGAGAAGAAGAATTCTCCGCAGCGAACATATGAACCAGCTCTGAAAAATAAAATCTCTGACATCAGCAGAGCAGGTGCAGTTAGCATGAGCTTTTCAGAGCATTGGAAAAGCGACCGGTTCAGTAACAGAGAAGGAATGAGAGATAAGAGGGGGAAGGAACAGTCTACAACAGCAAGCTTTATCTCAGCTGAGAAGTTTCCCTCAGAGAGTCCTGTCCAAACTAACCACTCAGAAACGAGAATTTCTGTCACAAATCAAAAAACAGTTCACACAAATGTGGCCCCCACCTCAGAAGCAAACCACAGCCCAGTGACCAACAAGCTGGACAGTTCTCCAAATAAAGCTCGGAAATCTGTAAGGTTTGCCCCAAATATTGATGTCGCTCGATACGACCGATCCTCTCAGCTGAGCTCAGGTACAGAAAATGAAATGGTCGCAGATCAGTCTGAACAAATAAATAAAACCAATGATGGAACAGACGTGAGTGAAAACACTATACTTGACGATTTGGCATCTGAATCCAGCGAAGAAAATAGAAAAAGTGAGATGTACCTTGAAATCCCTGAATATAAGCACCGTGAAGAAACAGCCAATATGTCAAACCAAGAGCATGATGCGAACGTAGGGAACAGTTTCAAAACTCCGCAGAATGATATTGAAACTCTGAACGGGGATGTGCAGAAGGTTAATGACTCACTCAACACCCAAAGTCTTACTGAAGCTTTCACTTCAACTACAGACATCATGACACAAAAAGAGCCTTCTGAGAAACTGGATGTCAGTCCAGGGAACCCTGTTAGCGAGCATGAATCAGAAAATGTTGACACAGCACAAAGTCCTGCAGGACCCGTGAATGGAGAGGAAGTCAGTCTTGAAAAAAGTAAAAATCAGCCTGAAAAGCTTCATGTGACTCTTGGACAAGAAGAAGGTGGTGATCAGAAGAAGCCTGTTGGGAGAACAAATTCTCTGAAAGGCTCTGACAAACAGGCTGAAAAGGCCAAAGGCAAACTGGGATCGTGGTCAAAAGGAAAGAGCCCCTTGTCAAAACTCTTCACATCGAGTGGAAATGACAAAACAAACAAAGCAGAACAAAAGGATGCCAGGAAAGCAGATGTCAAACCTAGCAGTGGACTCTTAGGAAGGCTACTTCAGTCATCCTCAGAGAAGGCTGAGGACGTCACAAAATCAGCTGCTCAGGACAAGCGAAGGGATGAAACTCATGTTGATGACAAAAAAACAGAGAATGAAAAAGGCTCTGTTACAAAAGATGCACAAAAAGAAGAAGACCCATCTAAAGTCGCTCCTCAAGAACAAGCGCTTCAGAGCGACATCACGGACAAGTTACAGTCCTCCGAGCCTGATGCACTTAATAATGACTGTAGATCTTCAGAACCTTCCAGCCTGTCCATGATAAGTAGTGAGACAGGTGATGATTTAACATCCATAGCGCAAACGGATGCAATTCTAACTGATGATCAAGAATCTCATTCACAGAGCAGTGAGGCTACAAACCTGCCTGTCTCTGATCTAGAAATAGAGTCTAAAGATCTTGACCCTGCAGCACAATTACTGAGCACACCGCATGGGCAATCAAACAGTGAGTTAATACCTGAGAAAGGTGATGATGCATTAAATGACGTTTTTGGAGATAGCGTCACGTCACCCTTTGCTGACCCACTGGCCACAGAGATAAAAACAGATGAATCTGCCCAACAGCTGAACAAACATGACCCACCGGCTGAAGGAGGAGGGAGCTTGAGCAGTGGAATGCTTTTTGATCTCAACCACAACGGTGCACAAGATTCCTCTGATTTCTTTGGTCTGCCTGACACCCCCAGCACATTTTCAACTTCTATGACTGACACAGCTTTGCTTGAACCTGCTTCTACTCAAAGCTCCAGCCTGGTTGACTCTGGACCAATATCATTTGAAAATGAAGCAATCATTGGCATGTCAGGTCAACTCACCATCCCTGACTCAACACCTATAAGCCAAGATGTTAGTCAACCCTTGGATCCTTTTGGCAGCGAGAAGCAGACAAGTGAACAGGGCTTTGACATATTCAGCTCTAATGATGATCTCTTCAATCAGCCTCCTCCTGTTAATGTGCTCGATCATGGAGGAACTGCTTTCCCTGATGACATCTTTGGAAGCAGCAATGTCTCAAACAGTGCAGATGTGTTTACAGGTCTACCAAGCGGTCAGGCTGCTCAGAGTTCACTGGATGATTTGTTTGGCTCTGAAGCATCCTCTGTTGTTGCACCTTCAGCTCAGATGGACCTTTTTGCTGATGACATTTTTGGATCAGAAGCACAACTACTGCCAGTGTCTGAGCCAGGTGGTGCAAATGTATTAGCTGATAGCTTGTTAGCATCTGAAGAAAACAATACTGAGCAAAAATCAGAGAACAGTAGCTGGATGGATGATTTGTTGGGTTAAAGAGATGACTGTTATAATAACTCCAGCTCAGCCTACCTTTGCATATGTGGATGTCTTACTTTGTCTCTCTTCAGCATTGGGTACCACCCTTTTATGGAGCTGGTTGTACTTGGCATTCAGGCCAGAACAATTAAGCTCAGGGAGAGGAGGGTGTTCAGATTGGTTAACCTGTTTCAACTTATTCTTTTGTTGATGTTGTTGTTGTTTTAATTTGCTCTTACAACTACCACCGCTACTACTAATAGAAATAAAATAAACACTTTTTCACACACATGTATATAATTAAGCACTTGACAATTAAAAAAATAAACAGTATAACTGATTATGTTTAAATTCAAATTGCATTTTATTCAGAAAACTGCATCAAATATTGTAAAAGTTAAAGCTTTATGGTAAATAGCACATCTTCACATTACATCTGCAAAATGCATGCATTTTATTACATTTTACAAGGGCAAAAACTATATTTAATGAATAAATTGATGTGCAGTGACATGTTTTATTAATAAATACTGTATGAAAAGTATAATATAACATTTAAAGAAGATTGTAGAATGTGAAGTAAATGAGATTTTCTGTTGTCTGTAGTGAGTGTTGTCAATATGCTAATGTGAAAATTTCATTCTGAATTATTAAAATTAATAAAACAACCTTTTTAATGTTTTCTCAGGATGACACTTAAATACAATGTGATTCATTAATAAATGTAAATAACCTAAAAATGTTTTCTTGAGCTGTGTCTTGGGTCTCTTTCTGCTTTGTGTGTTCTACACTCACAGCCACTTCACTGGGTACACCTGTTGAGTTCCTCATTATCTGATAAGCCAATCACATGACAACAACTCAATGCATTTAGTCACATAGGCTGAGACGTCCTGCTGAAGTTCAAACTGAGAATCAGGATGGGAAACATTTGAGTGATTTTACACACAACACGGTTGTTGGCGCCAGACAGTTTTCTGTGTATTTCAAACTGCTACAAAATCATCTCTAGGATTTACAGAAAACGGTCTGACAGAGAGAGTTTTCATTTCTGCTGTGACAGGGTCAGAGCTTGGTGTAAACAGCATGAAAGCATGGATCCATCCTGCCTTCCAGCAACAGTTCAAGCTGCTGGTGTTAAAATCGCACCCCTTAGTAACACTTGAGCATTGTTGAAATCCTGCAGCCTAACTGTGTATGGAACATTGTCCATGCCCATCCCTTTATGATCGTAATATGGTAATAAAGGGCGTCAGGGGTGGAGAGCTATAAATACAGCTCTTGCCCTTCATGCTTGACGGTGGGAACAAACACTCATGTGTGCTTGGAATTCTATATCATCGATTAAAAAACTAAGATAGTCAAATTGATGATTTGAGAAAGTGTCCTTGTTAAAATGACATATTGTTTTGAACCTAAAGTTCTATGCAAATGTAACATTTCTGTAAAAACTGGCACTTCCATAGAGCAGCTCTTAAAATAATTTATCTGAAAATCAAATCTTTTGGAAAGCTACGAGAATGTGTGTCTTTTCCGATACCAACTTCTGCATAGTTCTCCTTGCTTTCATATTTTCAAATATCTGCAATTACCCAACCAGGTACTCCGTTTTCCCTATTTGAAGATTTTGATTTTACAGATTTTTACTTTGGATGAAATAATGCACTCACTGAAATATATTGTGACTCCATAACAGGCATCTGTTTCACGCGTTCTGTACAATGACTAACCATTAATGAATAAAACTTTATAAGTTATAAAACATGAATCTTTAGCTAAAATGGCAGTTTTTGTAATGAATCCCTTAATGCTGACAGTTTTATGTCTGACCAGTACAGCTCTGTTCCTAAACAGACTGCTGAGGATCAGCTCAGAGTGTAGCTGCTCCCCTACTCACTTGAACACTGCGGTCCTGTTGTGAGCTGATTTTTTTCTTGATCCTAACAAAACAAAGAATTTCCAGAGTAGCAGACATGAAGCAACGTGAATCTTTATTGAAAACTCTTTGTTCTTGTTTGCTTTTTGATACAGAGAAAAAATAAAGAGAAGGGGTGATAGGAGTCTTAAAGACAATCAGTCAGTTGCTGGGAGACTGACGCAGAAACAGAAACAGCACAGAGCTTTGAAGAGTTTTTGGAGGAAACCTTTTTCTTTCTTCTTGGTTTTAAGGTCTTCACAGCTCTCTGCAGTATTGGTAACTGGTATAAGTGGTTCACACGTGGATGATGTTTCTGAAGGGTGTTCCTCACTGGCTTGAACCTCAGACAAAAATGGAGATTCAGCAGAGGCTGATAGAGAACCTGGTGTTACCATATCATCGTTAATTTCTGGACTTGTTGATTCTTCCTCAGTTCCAGTAATGTTTAAGTCGTTCTGATCTCTTGTTGGGCATTGAGCAGCTTGTGTGTGATGAACTGGCTCGTTGGGGATCTGGGGCTGCAAGATCTTACAAATGTGGTTTGTTGCTACACCAGCGATTGTAGTGAGCAGGGTAGTGTGGTTTGCAGTGTTGTTGAGCACAGTGTCGTCTGGGTGTTTCTCTCTAATTTCTGCCAAGATGGTTTGGACCATGTCATCTCGCATGGAGCGGGAGAAGATGGCCTTGCTTTCCGTTGCTCTGGGAGTGTTGGAGACTTGATCCAGAGTGGCTTTTGTAACACAGGTGGAGAGTTCGCTCAGACTCTGAGAGGCCAGGTTCAAAAGGGGGTAAGGAGGATGCTCCCAGAAGCCTTGCAGGACTCTGGGAACTACCTCTATCCCTACTTCTTGGGGGCTTAGCAGTCTGGAGGTCTGTGTTTCCTGCTGCTTCTCTTTAAGGATCTCAAGGTATTTGTTGAACATGCTGAGGAGTTTAGGCGTTCTGTAGGTTAAAGTTATAAGTATTCAGATATATTGAGACACTGTAGCTGAATTTTCCATAATTGTATGTCAAATGGGACTCACTGAAATTTGGGAGGTATGGCCTCTGGATATTTGAGGAGCAGCCGAGCCTGTAGCTCAATGTCCTTCATTTTATTAATAATGTTCACTGCCCACACCTGAAACAAATCAAATCAAAACAAAACAAAAGAAGAATACACATATAAAGTGCATTTCTGTTGTTAATGAAAATTCTTTTTAAAAATCTACAAATTACTATAAGGTCCATCGGTTTTCTTGTCTTACCAGTTTCAGAAGACCTTTGGTTTCATTTTCTTCAAATTTCTCAATGTCAAACTCCCAAAGTCTTAAAATGGACACAAAGCAGGTTTTTATCTCAGCATCATCACAAACAGACGTTCATCTATGGTCTGTTGGTGTCACGGTAACTCACTGCTCTCTCAGTGTTTTTTTGTTCTCCTCCATTAAAAGGTTGATCATATCTTCAGCAGTTATATGAGATGGTATCTGATTTTCCTGCTGATGTCCAAGGAATGCCATCATCACTGCAATCTAAAAATAAAGAGACATTTAATCATGAGCACTAAAAATAAATCAAAATTTACCAGATATTTTACGTCAGTTTTGACTTGGATGGATTGTGGTTCTTACCTGAGTCTTGTAGCTTTGAAGGTGCCAGCAGGTCTTTAAAGCTGTGTTGTACTCAGGTGTGTCAAACAACACCTGTCAAAGAAACAAGAAGTTACTCATTATTAGTTAACTTGATTCATTGTATTTTTTTAAAAATACACCAAATTCTTCATACTGTTTAAATGCAGTAAAATTAAAGACTCTCACATACCCCAGTAGGTTTGCAGACTCCAATACTTTCCTCCATTAAAATGTTGTTGCTGCGTATAGCAAAAATGGTCAAATACAACGTGAGCACTTAGCTAAAAGGTCAAGATGAAAATGGTTGTTTCTCCTGCACAAATGAAGTTTGTTATTATTGAAGCAGAATTCTAGAACTGTCTTATGATTGATTACACATCGCAGCAGGTCACTATGGTGACACCATGCAACTTTCATGTTGTTAAGTACTATCATATTTGTATTTATTTTACTACACTTTGTTTTCTGAATAAATAAAGTGTAGGCTATAGCTATCCTTAAGTTGCTGCAGTGAAAAGATGCATGCAAGTCGTCATTCAGAAAAAAAGGAAGGAAAAACAACCTGAACAATCATGTTAATTCATATTATTTGCCTGTTTATCTCCATTTTCTCATTGTAGATGTCAACTTACAAGGTTTCTTTAAAACACTGGGTTATGAGTTGTGGAGAGGAATGATGCATGCATTTGAAGTGTGACAGCACCGGCCCTTTAAACAGCCAAGAGGGAGAGATCTCTGTGTGTTCTGTAGTGGGATTGTAGGATGCTAAAATACGAATTACCAGGTAAATTATACCATTTTTGATACCACTGGAAAAAGTTTTACCCCATCCCACAACAACAAAAGTTATGGTGAAGAAGTCATATTTAAAACAAGTTGTTAATTTTCAACTAATGTTCGAAGTTACACGTTAGATTTAATAAAATAATAATTTAAGATTAGTTAAGTTTAGATGGTCTTGATGCACGCTCAATCATCCAGGTAAGTAAATCTCCAAAAGTTGATTCTGTTCATCCGGATGTAGCGTTTTGTGGGAGAAACGTTTAGATGGTTTATACATTTTACATATTATTTAGACAATTTCATTAATGACTATTAGTTATAGTGATATAAAGACATCACTATAGATGACATTTTAATAAATTACTGTGAAAGGAGAAAAGTTAAAGTTCATTTTCCACATTCCACATTCTTTTCTCATCTCACACGGCTCCGCCTCAGTCTCCAGCTCTTCTAATTCTTCTAAGCAGGTCTAATTCTGCTCTGGATTTCACTTTTTATTTGCTTGGATTATGTCTTCACACTCTGGGCTCTCAGTTTCTGTGGCTGCTCTGCACAGCCACAAACCTGCTGGGTTCTTCACCCGTACTGAATCTGCTCTACGACATCTCAATATCTCATAAGCATCCCACAGTCTGGCAGCTGCTATGTTAGTGACAGGTTGATAATGTGCCTATTGGTTAATTCCTAATAGTTAAAGGTCTACTATTAGCGTGTGCGACAGCCAGATTAACATTCTTGATAATTGTTTAATGCTTGAATGTTGTTGAGACGGGAGCTTTACTGACACCTGAAATTCCTACTAAAGTGCTGTTTCGTGTTATTGTCACAGTCCTGGGTCAGTTGACCCAGTGTTTTGAGATTTTGGGGGCTTTCCAGTTTTTCTTTATGTATTATGAGATATTTGGGATGTGTAATGTTTGTATTATTTCTTCTACTCATCCCATTTATGTGTTTAGTCTTGTTCTCTCTCGCAAATTGCTCTAGAGCTCAGCTCTCCCCCAGTGTTCAATCCTCGTGTCTGTTGCTCTTTTGTCTGTCAAGTTTGTGTGTCACATCCTGGTTTCAGTATTCTGTCACCTCCTGTTTTATTGTGACAGTCCCCCATCTCGTGTGCGTTATGATCTGTTTTACTTACCATGTCTCATTAAAATAAACATCTCCCCTAATGACCTTTTTGTGAATGTATTGTTTTTTCCCCCATGTTCACTGTCAGGATGTTGAGTCTGCTGAGTGTGTCTGCATTTGGCCCCTCTCGTTCCTCGTACACCCTTATACATGACAGTTCTGAATGTTAACTACTTCAGATGTTAGTGAGGGGAGGAGCTGTGTTCCTGTCTGTGAAGCTGTGCTAGTTTGGTTTCTTCGTGCCTATGAAGCAGACCATTTTTCAAACCAGGATCTAGTGCTGAGACGGTGAGGTCTGCAGCTGTGCCAGCCATGCTCCAGCTTCCCCCCACAGTCCAAAAATATGCATGTTAGGTTCATGCCTATGGTGTGAATGGTTATCTGTCTCTATGTATTGCTCTTGTAATAGACTGGTGAACTTTTCAGAGTGCGCTATAACAGCCCCCCTGCTAGTCTAAATTGAAAAAGTGGTTAAGAAAATGCATGTATGGATAATATATTGTGTATACCACACTCTGCCACTGTGGGCTGTATCAGGGACAGGAGGAGTGTGGTGGACAGCTTTGTTGAGTGGTGTGAGCTAAACCATCTACAACTTAACATCACAAAGACAAAGGAACTGATCATGGACTTCAGGAGGTATGCTCCTCCTCCTACCCCTGTCACCATCAGAGGGGCTGACGTGGTGGGTACACATTGACTGTAAACTGGACTGGTCCAAGAACACCAGTGCTGTGTTTAAGAAAGGGCAGAGTCGGCTTTTCCTACTGAGGTGGCTCAGGTCTTTCAACGTTTGTGGGAAATGCTGACCATGTTCTATCACTCTGTGGTAAAGAGCGCTGTGTTCTTTGCAGCCGTGTGCCAGGGCAATGGGGTGAAGACAGCTGATGCCAACAGGCTGAACAAGCTGATTATAAAGGCTGGTTCTGTCCTGGGTGTCAGACTGGAGAACCCGGTGGAGGTGTCTGAGAGGAGAATGCTAAAAAGGCTTCTCTGTGTCATGGACAACCCCTTCCATCCCATGCACGCCTCCATGATGGACCATCGGAGCACACACAGCAAAAGACTCATCGCCCCTAAATGCAGAACTGACCGCCACAGGAAATCCTTTCTACCCATGGCTATAAGGCTGTCCAACTCTTCCTCGCTCTGTAGATGATTTTCTTAGGATTACTATCAATGTCTTTTTGTTCTCATTAAGATTAAGATTACTTAACAGTATGTTACTGAATATATTATTGTATATCTTTATTCTCTTGCTTTATTGAGCTAAGATAAGACAAGACACATGTCTTGTCTTATCTTATCTTGTCTTATATAACAAAGTAAAATATTTCAAAGCAAAAACAGAAAAGGCTCAGTATTACACTATAAAATGTATTACACAGTATTGTGCACTAAAGTAACTTAGTGTGTGTGAAGAGTTGCGATAGTCAGTGCAGGTTGAAATAAACTCGATGTGAAAGAACAAATTGGAGGTATGGAGAGAGAGCAGTCGACCGCTTTTACTTTATTTTATTTTATCACATTTGAAAAAAAGTATTTACAGTTTCTTTGTATCATTTCTTTTATTTGTGGGAAACGACTGGATTTGTGTTATATAACATGCAGCCCATGAAATTTAAATTTGGTGTTAAATCTTTTTTATATTTAGATTTAAATTACATCAGAATGAAATTATGACTTTGCACGAAAGTGCCAGATGGTTTAGGTGCCAGTATCAAGTGATGGTTGTCATCACACTCTACTTTCACTAAAGAGTATTTTTGGATTTAATGTTAAACTGTTTGCAAACAATGCCTTTAAAGAAAAGATTGAAAGTGAATCATTTATCACTAAATTATAGCGTACAAAACATGTAGTGCTTAGAAAAAATTAATTTATAATTATGATGAATAAAGGTATAATAAAGTAAGTCCATAAACTGATGCCAAATCATTAAAAAGCTCATATAAGACTGTATCTAAATGCTTGCATTATATAAAACTAAGAGATCTCTTATATCAAAAATCATTAATACAATAACGGTATTGTTTCACAATTGGTCCATACAATACAACTCTGTGGAGGTACGGAGAAACATACAAAGCAAACACTAATACAGTGTCTCTGCTGCAGAATAAAGCAAGGAATTATAAAGTGATCAGATTATTATGAACCATGGATTAATTAGTAGAATATGTGTCTTCAAATTTGAGGATTTTGATGATCTCGACAGTGCAGTGATGCTCTACAGAGCACAAAATCATTTCTTTCATAATCTCATATCATAATCTCACTCCCTAGTTTAGTTATCCATGGTTCTAATTCTTAGTCCCTCTCCTGATTTAGTTAGTCCCCTTTCGTGTCCAGTTGTTCCCTGTCTCATCTGTGTGTATGTCTGTCTCCTGTATGTTGTCAGTCTGGTTTTCATGTCTTTCCCTGTTTGTCTGTGTCAAGCTCACATCTTGTTTTTTGTTCTTTGTCTCTGTTCCGTGTTTGTCACTTCCTGTTTTATTTTGTTAGTCGTGGTCTCGTCTGCATTATGTTGAGTTTTGCTTCCTCTGCCTCCTCAAGCCTAATTTGTTCCTAGTGTGTTCCCCAGCTGTTTCCACTACCCTTATCACCCACCTGTGTATATATGTCCCAGCCTTGTTTGTCTATGGTTGTGATTTCTCTTATCTGTCTGTGTCCTGTCTTTTTGGAGTTTCCTGTGTTAGAATCCCCACATATTTGAATTCAAAACATATCATAATTATTTTGGTATATTTGTAGAAAGAGTTAAAAACTCAATACAAAACAACGTCAGTACACAAACATCTACATCTTGGTTGAATATAAATGTAGACTGGTAGTTGTTCTTCTTGTGGAACTAACTTGTCTGAAAGATATAAAACAGAAACAGATGAAAAAAATGATGACTGACAAAATAACATGTTTGAGATGCTGCAGTAGTTAAACACTGATACCCATTGCGCTCAGCCTCTTCAGTCGTCTCAGGAAGCTCTTTTCTTTTGGTTTCGGGAAGCAAGAAGCCGAGAAATCCACCTATCAACGTAAGGCAGCTGAAGACTGTGATAGGTATGACCGAGTGGTACGTGGCCAACAAGTTCAGCAGTGGAGCCAGTAATCCACCTAATCTTCCTGACATGGATCCTAAAGCTGTGGCTGTTTGTCTGAAACAGGAGGACAAAAAATACTTTGCTAAGTTGGTTTTGCCTTCTGTTCTTTTTTTGTTTTAACATTTTTAAACAAGTCAAGCAATTTTGATAAACATGAATAAAAACTGTGACTGCTTACCTAACTGATGTTGGAAACAACTCCTGCATAAAGACCATACAAATAGAGCCAGCCCATATCAAGAAAAAACGAGACGCAACAGCTAAAGATGTGACAGCAATGGCGTAACCTGACATAAAGGAAATTAATTAATTAATTAATTACTTAATAAAAGTGAACATATACATGATACGCAGATAATTAAAAATGTATTTTGCGATATAACAAAGCTTTTACCATCAGGAACAGCGAGGATAAGTATGGAAGAGAGTCCTCCAATCAGAAGGGTTGCTATGAATAATATTTTCCTCCCAAAAATCTCCAGCAGCCACATGGAGAGTAAAACAGATGGTATTGAAAAAACACCAAAAAGGAGTTGAATTAAAAAGATGCTCAAACCAAAGTTTTCCGTGTCTAAGTACAAACTGTAGACGGAAAGGTTCACTGAAAACCTTTAAAACAGGAGAAAAACACATTTAATCACACAGAAAAGTATCATGAACCATTTATGACACATTTAAGAAAGGCCATTTAATCATCAAAACATTAAATTACCAATCTTACTGTCTGAAAAAAGTTACAGTTTATTAAGTTTTTTTTAAATAAAGATTTGTGTGAACCTAAAGTGATTACAAATATAGTATATTTCCCTTTTCATTTATTAACCTCACTATAGATCTTGAACTTACCATGATAGTATTATAATAAAGAAATATCTGGTCAACAGTGATGATCCAAAGATGATTTTTATTCCTCCATTATTCACAGTGTTATTCACTTCAATCTGTGGGAGAAGTAATACCTAATGTAAGTAATGCTTACAATAACAAATTTGAAAATAATTTGTAGCATTTTATTGTGTCATACCTTCACTAGTATTATTATGATTTTAAGTTAGAACATTTTTTAACTAAGTTCATTTTTAAATGCAGAAATAGAGAATAGTAGAGTAAAAGGAAAATGTCCTTGTCTTTTAACAATCTCTCAGGTTCTTTCAGTATGCACAAATTGTAACAATTTTGTTTTTGTTTTAATTTCCTGTCTTTGATTTTTTTTAAGTGAAGAATTTACTATAAAGCCTTAAAAAGAGTCAACCAACTTTTTTGTTTAGTTTTTAAATTTTTAAATGCATTTCTTCTAATAAAGATTTGACTAATGAGGTAATTAGTCTTTGGTACTTGTTTGCAGTTGTTGGCAGGATCGAAGACTCTTTGAAATCCCAGACACCTGGCTGTAAAGTGGCTTTGCATTCTTAAGTGTAAAACATTACCAGTATTATATCACAGTAAGTATTCTAATTTTCTTTAGATTTCTGTTTTTCCTAGCCATTTTGGTAAGCCAGTGTGTCAGCAAAGAAATTCTCATTTAGTTGCACCGTTAGCTAGCAGCTAATAAGCTAACACTTAGCGAAGCGACTGTGTTAGCTTGTTAAGTTAGCTGACCGTGTTTGTTCACCGTGATAGCTGAGACAGACCACTAAGTTTTTAAACTATAGAAAACGTGTAATTTTAAACAGCTATTTAATTGTTTCCCTTTTTTTAATGTAATACTCTCCAGACATATATACAGACAGTATAACAAAGAATGATCTTTAAAATTTAAAGCGATGGACTTGAATGAAGTAAGAACGATCAGGAGCAAATGTAATGTAATGGTAATGGACATCGTGAGTGACAGGAGCTGGTTAAAGTCTTTATTTAGAGATATGACAATGTAGAGAAATGGCTGAACGTTTTAGGGGGAATATGTTGCTGCATGGCTGTTCAATTAAAGCAAAAGATAGTAGCAATATAGAATTATTCTTTTTCTGCTAAAAAAAAAATTCTTGCTATTTTTTTGTTTAGGCAAATTTAAACAGCCCTTTGAAAGTTAAGATTCTTGTTTTGGACGTCTTATTAAATTGGTGCTTTGAAAATATGTGCTATTACTAGAAACTGAATGTGCTATCCACTTCTTTCACCTTGGTTAACAATTTAGATCCTTGTTGTCAACACAGCAGAGGTGCTGGAAAACTTGAAGTATCCCTTTACACTTGTATGGAGGAACAAATATCACTGTATGGAGAATAGCCATAACTATCACTTTACCATAGTTCAATTACCTTTGCTCTTTTTTAATGTAGGTATACACAGAGTTCTAACATTGAAAGGAGTTAAAACAGAGCATGCCCAACACGTTCTGCACCAAACTTGACAGGTGTCTTAACTTTAATTGACTTTATTGAAGTAGAAGACTCACAAAACAAGTAAGTCTTTCGTGGTTCCACGGTCATTGACCAAGTGTTTTGAGTTTGTATGGGTTTATGATGCATTTCTGAATTTATTATGCGTTCTACTAGGGCTGGGCGATATATCGAGTTTTTTTAAAAATATCGATATATTTTTATACGAGATATAAGATGTGACAATATCTTTTATATCGATATAGTCTATGTTACGTTATAATTATAGTTGTGGAGCCACAAGTTTGCCTCTCTTTCGTCCACTTTTGTCTTTACGCAACGTTACTCGGCCTCGCCTCTCCTTCACTGAACACAACTCCCCCTCCCTCCCCCATTGCTTCACCTGCAGGCAGCGACAAGATGGACACGGCAAATCTCCGTTAACGAGGTACTGCGCATCGCCCCGTGCGTGGGGCTGGACGGCGTCAACGTGTTAACGAGCTAACCACGCTAACGAGCTAACCACGCTAACGCCATGTACGGCCTAAAATCCTTTCATTCTCTCAAAAATCGACAGCGCGCCTTATGTATGAATTCTGGTTGTGCTTGATGACCGCGAACCGATTTTATGTGGTACACAGCGTTCAGCAATCTGTCAAAAAAATGTTTTAGTACGACTTTGGTAAGCTACGGAGCAGCACCGCTTGATGGATTGTCAGAGCATTACGGCTACCGAGGAGCCTCGCGGAGTGATACGTACTGTGCTTCAACGTAATATTACCGTATTGTGTGTGTATAAGGACCATAAATGGCACCTGTTAAGAGACATGGTTACAAAGAGGATTTCAAACTCCAGGCTGTCAGTCACACAGTAGAAGTTGGGAACAGAGCAGCTGTGAAATCTGCCTTTGTTATTATGCTCAGCGTCTGTTAGTTTACATTTTGACAGCACAATTGCGAGCTCTTTGTTATGCACAAAAACAACATAGCTTTCTTTTATTTATGGAGCATTATTATTTAATAAATGCTCATAATTTATTTTTGAGTAGTTTTTTTCATGCTTTTCGTGTCATGCTTTGACTAAGAACTCTCTTTTTGTTCTTACCTTGTGGCTTTAAAAAAAATATCGAGATATATATCTTATATCGCCGTCCAGGTAAAAAATATCGAGATATGAATTTTGGGTCATATCGCCCAGCCCTACGTTCTACATCGTTTAGACTTGTAGCCTCACATTATTTCCCTGTGCTTCCTAGTTTAGTCATCCATGTTTCTAGTTCTTCTGTGTCAAGCTCACATCTTTTGTTCTTCGTCTCTGTGTTCCGTGTTTTTTACTTTCTGTTTTATTTTGTTAGTCGTGGTCTCGTCAGCATTATGTTCAGTTTTGCTTCCTCTGTCTCGTCAAACCTAATCTGTTCCTTCTGTGTCCCCCAGCTGTTTCTACTACCCTCATCACCCTCCTGTATATATGTGTCTCAGCCTTGTTTGTCTATGGTTGTGACCTCCCTCATCCCTCTAGCTGTGTGTCCTGTCTATTTGGAATGTCCTGTGTTAGAGGCCTCAAGTATTTGCCAGTTTAAGTTAGTTATATTCAGTTCCCTGAATTTCCTGCAGTAAAGTTGACTCTAAGTTAGTCCTGCATTCGAGTCCTGCATATAGGGTTCAACTCAAATGACTATTTGACATGAAACTCAAACCGAGATTTTGACTTTTTTTTCATTTTTGTCTTATTTGTATTAACATGATCAATTTGTTTTTGTATATATGTTTGATTGGCCTGGTGACCTGTCCAGGATGCACCATTCTTCTTGTCTTATGTCAATTGAAATATACCCCTACCACAAACATTATGTACTTTTATTTGTTTCTTTCCTTATAGTTCTGTTCTTTGGCCTTTCCCATGTATGGATGACTCGGGGTTTTTCAGAATCTGCACAGTAAGTCTTGAACACTACACTGTACTTCTCTATAACAGGTAAACAGCTCACAAAATACTAACATGCTTTTAACATACCTTTATTTAGCTGGTCTAGTGTTTTGGAGAGGTTTGCTGATTTTTTTTCTTCACTTTTTTTCTTTTACTTCTTTAAAGCTATAAAGAAAGTTAGTGTCATCTTCTACTTTCGGCTGCACCCTTTAGAGGTGCCTGCCTCTGCCTCCAGCTCACCTTATCTCTAGCATCCTCCCCTGCCACACTAGCCCGCTGCTCCTCCTTCACTACATCCATGAATACTCTTAAAGGTCTTCTTCTTCTCCTGCCTTTCAGCTAATGTCCAAACCATCTTAGCATTGCCTCTCTACTTGTCACTTGGGTTAGGTGGCCTTAGAAGTGATTAGTGTCCAGAACGCAGGTCATCTGTTTTAAGCTATCCATAATTAATTTTTTCTCAAAACAACTATAAAAATACAGAGTTGTTACTAAAATAATGGATAGTTCTCAAACAGAACTCATACACACATCAAGGGTTACTAGGTGAGGCTTAAATACAAAAAGGTATGATGATAATTTGCAGAATCCTCTGGCTCATAAGTGGAAACCATCTCTGATAAATTAGAGAGATGATTTCTCTCATTCATTCAAGAAAAGTATAATGAGCAAGATACAGATACTACAAGGGCCCTCGTTATAGTAATCCATGCTGATAACCCAGGTTATTATCAGCCTGTGAAAGTCTGTCATCATTCAAAGTAACTAAACTAAAAAAGTAACTATTGTACTTATTTCTTTTAAGTTATGTCAACTTATTCCAGTGGGACAACATGATTGAAAACTTGAGGTAGGAGTTATTGAATGTTTTTTAATTTAATTACTAAACATGTTAGTTTTATTGTAGTCAAAAGATATATGTCAAATGTAATGAAAAAATTCCGTTATAAACTTTAACCTTTAAATTCATCAACTTAAAAAGTTTAAGGCAATTATTTAAAGTTTAAACTTTTTGGGCTTTACAGATAAACATTTTGCTTTCAGGTATTTTACAGGTGCCATCGATGTTCTTGAAAACTCCTCCCCTATTGAATGTGATTCACTACCTTGTCCAGAAGAGACTCTGACACAGGGTGTTTGTTAATGGCTGCTGCTTTGACAATGAGCTGTTTGGCTTCTTCTTTTCTGCCTCTGCTTAACAGCCACCTGGCTGACTCTGGAATAAACCTGATAGAACAAAATGGCACTTCAAACAAACAGACATTTTTAAATGTATAAATGGCTCAATAAATAGAGTGAAATGCACACCATATGTAGATAATAAGCACTGCAAGTGGAACTGCTGTGATCAGCTGAGCCAGTCTCCAGTTTCGGATGCCATAGATCATACCAGCGAGGACGCACTGTCCAATTGCACTAAACAGCTGAGTCACACAAGTTCCCCATGATCTTTTGGACGCCCCAATCCATTCAGTGGCTGCAATAAAGAAAACATATTAATTGCTATTTTAATTGAGATACAAAGAATACAAAAAAATATAAATTACAAAGAACAAACCTTCAAAGGTACACAATCAGCTGTTATAAATATCTCGGCTGACTGTACATATATTTTTCTATTACTGTTTTACACCTGATCAGACAGAACATCATCAACTCCATCAACAAGGCCAAACAAAGCTTCTACTCTGGTATTATCACTTCTTGTGAGGGCAACTTTAAGACTATGTTTTCACTTCTCAACAAAACTCTTCAGCGCCCTAATGCTTTACCACCACACTTCTATTCTTCTGAAACCTATAACTCCTTGATGTTGTTCTTCACTACAAAAATTAATAACATTCGCCAGCAACTCAAATGCTGTGTCTACCCCCTCTCCACAAACTTTTCTCCATTTTGAGCCCTTTTCCACCTTTCATCTTCCTGATTTATCTGATATTACTGAGATCATATGTAAATCAAAGCCCACCACATGCTTCCTATGCCTACAGGGCTTGTGAAATCTTGCCTCTCTTCCGTACTCCCACTCATCTCTGCTATCATTCACTCTTCACTCGCCACCGGCATCGTTCCCTCCGTACTCAAGATTGTTTCAGTCACTCGAGTACAGAAAAAACCTTCTTTAGACCTTTACAACTTTAACAACCTCTGTCCGATTTCTAATCTACCCTTCATTTCTAAAATAATTGAAAAAGTAGTTGCAGCTCAACGTCATTTACACCTGGTTAATAATAACATCTATGAGAGATTTCAATCTGTTTTTTTGCTCATGTCACAGTACAGAAACTGCTTTACTTAAAGTCACTGATGATCTTTTACTTGGAGCTGACTCTGGTCTTCTCAACATTCTCATTTTGGATCTGAGCTCAGCCTTCGACACCATCTCTCACTCCATCCTTCTAAGCAGACTTTCCTCTCTTGGTATCTCCGACACACCCCTAGCCCGGTTCAAATTATATCTCCTTGACCCCTCCCAGTTTATTCAACTCAAATCATTCCGCTCTCGTCTCTTCCCGGTCACTTCTGGTGTACCCCAAGGTTCAGTCTTAGGCCCTCTTCTCTTCATAATTTACATCCTCCCTCTTGATACCCTTTTCCGTAAATTTGATCTTCATTTTCACTGTTTTGCAGATGACACCCAGTTATATCTCTCCTGCAGGCCTGATTCCTCTCTCTCACCTTCTTCTCTTACAAAATGCTTATCCCAGTTAAAATCCTGCTTCAGCTCTAATTTACTTAATGAGGATAAAACTGAAATCCTCCTTATTGGAACTAAATCAAACCTACTGAAGGCTAATCATTTCTTACTCACTATTAATAACTCCACAGTTTTCCCCTCTCCTCGGGTTAAGAGCCTTGGTGTCATCCTAGATAGTTCACTATCCTTTAAATCTGACATCAATAATCTCACCCGTTCTGCCTATTTCCATCTACACAACATTAACAGATTTTGTCCTTCTCTTTCCACCCAGTCTACGTCCATTCTTGTCCACAGTCTCGTTACCTCCCGGCTTGACTATTGTAATTCTCTCTTGCATGGTTTCCCCCAAAAGTTAGAAGTTGAAAATCTCCATTTCAATCACATCTTGATTGTCTGTGGTTTACAGATGCAAAATTACATAAATGTGTCTTTGTCCTTTGTCCATCCTCTTTTTGTTTAGAAACTGAATATATTTTGCCTCTTATGTAAATTTAAATATGTAAAACGGTCACAAAGGCAACAGTAAGATAAAAGTAACAATACGAATAATAAATGGGAAGAGGTGGAAGTAGAAAGTGTAAATGGAAAATATCAGATCAGTACAGCCTTGTTGGACCTAAAAAACATTATAAGAACATCATCTTAGCCATTGAGAGTACAAGTGGCAATTATTTTACAGTTAAAATGATTGTTAGTTGCAAAGTTTGTGCAAAGGTAGTTTACTCTTCATACACAGTATGATGCTGTTGACTCGATATCCTCCAACTCCAAATCCCACTAGAAACAGAGATACTATATATAAGTAGACGTTGGGACAGAGAGCTGTTGTCACGGTGAATACAGACAACAGAACTGCTGGAATCTGAGTTGCTCGTTTGCGGCCGAACCTGAAACACCAAGAGAAACACGCAGGGATACATTAGCTTCTGTTATGATACTAAGCACACTAAATCACAAGAGCTGCTGGTTAATGTTGTGCCATTAAAGAGATAACAATGCAGTCATCGAAAATCTTAACGAGTGTGTGCGGCACACTCTTGACAAGAAAGCAAAGAAACGGGTCTGAAAATTTCAAACAATTTCTTTTTTAAGTTATGAAAAATATTTAAAAATTATTTGGATAGCTGTTGCTAAGATAGGAAAGTATTTCTGTAGTCAGATAATGTCCAAAAGGAACCATGAACTACTGCAAGGAGCACACTTACGATTCAGCAAAAGGTCCAAATACGAGGGAACCAACAAGAACTCCAGCCATGTACATTGCTTGAATCACTTCCACCAAGCTGGCCTGGCCACACACTAGATCAAACTGTGAGTATTTGTAAAAATAATAATAATAATAATAATAAAACAGACAAACAAAATAATTAATGTAATGTTTCATGGAGGTGAGAGATCTACTGAACAACGAATTTCACTTACATCAGTGACTATGGTGGCTTTGTAGAGCATGTTCCCATACACCCATCCATCCTGGCACCCTGTGGTCTCATTGAGTCCGTACTCTCTGATAGTATCAATGTCCCAGCTCACTGGGACAAACATCTCACACTTGCTGAAGGTCCCATCCTCCTCTCGAGGCACGGTCAGGTTGAGCTGCTCCTCTGAGGTCAGGTTAGGAGCAGCACTGAGGATCCAGTCTGTGTTGCAGTGTCTGTCTGGATCTGATTGGATGAAAACAAAACTGGCAAAGAAAAAAGGCTGAACAAAGTTTGGATAGCAAAGTGCAATTAGAGTGATCTTCTGGAATAATCCAAATTCCCCAATGTTCCTTAGAATCTCTCCAAAGTCTGTCATTTTGAGCTTGATGGTGAAGGTCTGAAAAACAAAAAGCTGCAGCACAGACTCATACAGTGACTGTTAATGTTTAACCCAGCTATATTATCGTTTTAGCACACATATGACCCTTTATTTTAATTGTTCTTACTTGATGGTACTGAACTGCTGTTATGTCAGCACATTCATATATCCTCTATACAACTGTGTAAAAACTCTCTTATCACTTATCTTTATGCTTACAGTCTGATCATTTCTTTCAGTGCTGTTTCAAAAGTCCTCACACACACACACACACACACACACACACACACACACACACACACACACACACACACACACAAACCCAACCTATTGTTGATTTCAAGTCTGCTGCTGTAAATATGTACGTTCATTAGGCTGCAGAACATCTGAGTCGGCAATAAGCAGTAAACAGAGCTACGTCTCTTAGTGGTGTGTAATCAAAAAAGCTGACACAAAAAAGCAGAGAAAGAGAGACAAGTAACACTGCAACTCCAAAGAGATGATGTAACAATGTTTGCCTGCAATCGAGAAAGATCATATAGTTTATAATTGATGTCTGAACAGTAAAGGGATTAATGGGTAAAAATGTAACTAAGGAAAAACTAAAGGATTGTTTGCTTTTCGCAGTGTTAGCACACTCAAGGTATAAACTCCAGTTGTATACATTACTCAATAGCAGCTATAAACATTCTCGGTTTATCCAGGAATACATTTGCAAAACAGACATTTAAATGTAAATGGACTGATTCTTATATAGCGCTTTTCTACTCTCCCGGAGTACTCAAAGCGCTCTATACAACATGCCACATTCACCCAGTCACACCCATTCTCACAAGCACTTTATCTATACTTAGTGCTTTTTCTAACTACATTCACACACATTCATACTCCGATGGATGCATCGGAGAGCAACTTGGGGTTAGTATCTTGCCCAAGGATACTTGGCATGCAGACTGGAGAAGCCTGGGATCGAACCTCCAACCTTCCGATCAGTAGGTGACCTGCTCTACCTCCTGAGCTACAGCCACCCCCAAATGTGTAATGGATGTGTTTCTAATGGAGGTGTTTCTACAGTTCTTGTGGATATATTCATATACATCTATCTATCTATCTATATATATAGATATATATATTAGGGGTGCAACGATACACAAAATTCACGGTTCGGTTCGGTTCGATACTTTGGTGTCACGGTTCGATATTTTTTCGATACAAAAAAAATGTTCATGCCTTTTTAATTTGTCATTTATTAAATTTTCACGGCACATTCTGCACCACATCTCTGTACGTTCATCATTTGTTTGAAGCCAGCTCACCTCCTGCAACCACTTTTCCGAGAATACGCGCTTCTTTTGTGGTTCGGACTCCTGACATTTCTTTGGAGGTGGAGGAACACCAAAGTAATTGCTTAAAGGAGCTTCTTCGACATCTTTAAGAGTTCTAAACAAATGTCTGTCCTCCTCCTGAAAATCTTATGTACGCAAACACGTGTTGCAACTTCTTATCTTGGGCGGTTGTTTACTTTGACAGCGAATGCGCACCTGCGGACCACTTATGTGCAGCCCTGGTTATTTAGCTCGTCATATTGCAGCCACAGAAATTATTTTGTCCATGAAACCATAAAGCTGCACTTTCTTTTTGCCTTATAGTCTGATTTGTCATAATTTTTCCGTTTTCTGGTAAGCTTTTCTTTGGCTGTCACTTCTTCACGCTGACCTGTCTTATTTGGCTCAGCAGAACTAAAATATATATCCTGCTGCTTTTACACACGCACTCACATAACGCTCAGCGATTCTCTGCGCAATCAACCTCTCACATGTTTAAGCTTGCTGCGGGAGATTTCACTTGTCATGTTTGCATAGTAAGCTAACGATTGATAAGACGATGTCAGAGGAATTGGTGCGCAAATTATCATCACTCACCAATCAGTGCTGTCGCTCTCTATACACAGTTCGCGCGATTGCAAAGTGAAAGCAAAAAACAAGCGCAAATTCAAACGCGATTTCAATATGTCACATATTGACAGTGGCTCACCGATGCCAATGACATAATTACCCAGCTACATTTCCGAAAGAATGCAAAAGCATTGACATATATTTTTCCTTCCTACGATGGGCCGACGGGCAGGGCAGAGATAGATTTTGGTAGCCCGACTGGAAAAATCGATAGCCCGGCTAGCGATTTTGCGAGCCCTGTATCTAATCGAGAAATCACTCATCTTTGGAAAAGAGAGTTTATTACAGAGAAATGGCTCTTTCCAAAATAAAAGCTATACTATACGCTTCTTCTGGGCTATATTCTCAGCAGCATATTAAACATATCAGGTCCCCATAAGGAGAATCATGTGCTAACGGCTGTCTAAATGACTCGGGTAAAGTTTGTAGCATGCTGCTTGTTGTTTTTGTCTGCTTCCACTTGTCTTTGCACTAGGACAGGGGTCGGCAACCTGCGGCTCTTTTGTCCTTATACTGCGGCTCCGGGTGGTTTGGGAAAATAAATGAGAAGTATTTAGCTGAAGTGTATTTTTTTTATTTAGTTCTTTTTTTAACTTGTAGTTCTAAATTGGAAGATTATTGTGATTTTGAAATAAAAAAATAAAATTATATCTTATTATTTTTTCACCGCTCAAAATAAGCGTCACACTTGCGGAAGCCGGTATACCCGCTGAAACGCCGTGCATTTATCAAGACTTTCGACCCCAGGTAGGCCAGATATGGATCTTCGGATCCACATTATGTCAGCAGCTCCACCGCGAACTATGTTAAAACAAACACCGCTCACGCCTCACAGATGACAGCTTACAGTCCTGCGTAAAGATGAAAGCCCCGATTTGCAGGTTCGGGACGATAAGTCTTATTGTAAACATATCACGACAGACCCGACGATGTTTGCATGAACACGCTTTTCAGCATCTCTTTACTGACCATTTTTCACACACGGTTGCTGTACGCATACAGCCGGCTGTAGCTTTTCAGCTCACAGCCCGACAACACAACAGCAGAGAGAGCACATACTTTAAGGTGGCGAGGCGTGATTGCGGGTGCCGCTCAGGTGTGACCGACTCCCATGCAGCGGCGCTGCAGACCACGCCCGCCACACACATTAACCTGGCAAAATACATATTTAGGCAGAATTTTGCAAATATATATTTTTCCTTTTTTAGCAGCATAGTGCTTTTTTCCAATTACTTTTTACTTAAGTCAGGTCAAGGCTCCAAAAGCCCAAAGGCGATATAAGGGTGGCGGCTCACAACAGTTTTTGTTTGCTACATGGATCATTTTAGTTCAGCTGGGTGTCTTTCCTTTTGTTATAGTTCTTTAAGAGTTCAAAATGTGTTAATTACATAAATAAAATGTAATTTTCTCTGTAGCACTTCATGGATTTCATAAGCAACACACCTTAGTTGCTCTGTGGATTCTTTTAAAAAGCAGTTAATAACTTTTCTGTTCAAACAAGCCTTTTGTTGATCTACATATTTTATATTCTTTACATTATTTACATTTGATCCTTTACATTGTGAATAATGTCTATTGATTGTATTGTTTATTTTAATATTTGTGTACAGCGCTTTGTGACTGCCTGTCTGTGAAAAGCGCTTAATAAATAAACTTTACTTACTTACTTTAGTTGTTCACACAAAGCATAAAGGTAAAAAACAATATATGCAGTGTTATCTTCATTTTAGATTTCAAAAAGTATTTGCGGCTCCCAGTGTTTTCTTTTGCGTGGAAACCGGGTCCAAGTGGCTCTTTGGGTGTTAAAGGTTGCAGACCCCTGCACTAGGATGATGTCGCGTAAATGTGCAGTCATATTCGTTGTGTTCCCACTAGTGCTGTCAGCGTTAATCTCGTTGAAATGACGTTAACGCCACAACAGGCAAATCTCCGTTAATGAGCTACCGCGGATTGCCCCGTGCGTGGGGCTGGACGGCCAACACGTTCACGAGCTAACTGCGCTAACACACTAGTTCCCACCCATGTAATTGAGCATTGCGTGGCACATCCAACATACTGTTTTACTTTAGTCCATGACGTGCTTACCTTCAGGGCCATACGTCACATAAAAACCAAAATAGTTCCAAACGCCAGATCTGAATGAGGGTGGGGGAGGTTCAATTTGCCATGTTGCAATGAGAGCTTAACTTCTGTCTGCTAGCTTGCCCTGCGCTCAGTGAATCTGCGTTCGACTACTCTGCCTAGGCTGCACTGTCGAGCGCAGATCCACTGAGCGCTCAACACAGACAGCATCGTCAGAAGGAAAGTTGATAAAATAAATTAAAATTTTTGTATTGTTCAATACATATGCGTACCGAACCGAAAGCACTGTATCGAACGGTTCAATATCGATACGAGTATCGTTGCACCCCTAATATATATATATATTGTTGATTTCAAGTCTGCTGCTTTAAATACAAGTTCATTAGGCTGCAGAATCTCTGTGTCAGTAATAAGCAGTAAACAGAGCTACGTCTCTTAGTGGTGGGTCAAATTAAGAATCCTAAAGTGCAGCTTTGCACTTTAGGATTTGTACTTTGTACTTGTCTTGGACAACATCCGCCTCTCAGACACCACCCTAAGGGAGTCCAGCTAAATCCCCACAACATTACTGGCCTTGTGGATGAGTTTAATGAGTCTGTTGGCATCTGCGACCCTCAACCTGCTGCCCCAGCATGCAACAGCATAGAGGATAGCACTGACCACAACAGACTCGTAAATCCTGAGCATTGTCCGACAGATGTTGAAAGACCTCAGTCACCTCAGAAAATAGAGATGACTCTGGCCCTTCCTGTAGAGTGCGGTAGTCGCCTATCAAAACTTTGCTAGACCCGCCCCTGTACAGTTACCAGCTGTCAGGGAGATCTTGGTGTTATTTGTCTCGCAGAAACAGTTCATAACTTCCTTTCAACTCATTCATGTCACCTAAGAGGTAAACCTGTTTCTCCATCACCTGTTCAGCTCTGATGATTCAGTAAGGACATGTCAAGGCTCAGAGGCCCGTGGCGTGGAATGGACTCAGGCGCAGAACCAAAGACCGGAAGCTCGAAGTGATTTGCGAAAACAAAAACTTTTATTTACAAGTGTTCCTAACATAAATATTCAAGACAAAAAACAAGATTAAGCTTTGTGCAAAAGCGTGGTGTCTGTGAGGTGCGGGGCTAGGGCGAGCATGGAACAGTCAGGTCACTAAACTGCTGAGACTGGAGTGGGGCTGGTGGAAACTGTGGCAGACCAGGGCACTGAAACGTAGGAGAGGAAAATCAGAACAGTCCAAGGAGTTGTGAGTGTTTCTCCATTTGACAAGCTGGGGGGCTTACGTGTTTGCAGGCGGGGATTCATTGGAGGTGGGGCGAGGCGAGGTCCAGGCGAGTGCTGAGTCCAATACAGGTGTGCAGGGAGGCAGGCAGGTGAGAATGGCAGTTTGTCTGAAAAGGATTAAGCAGCAGCTGACCGGAATCCAGAAGCAAGGCTATGGCAGGGTTTGGAATGACGAGTCCAGGTACCAACTAGGAGACAGGAAGAGAGAGGTAAGTAATGCACACTGATAAATACACAGGAACATGAGGCTGTGAACTAACTGAGGTTACCAGACGATCTGGCGAAGACTCATTGTGTGCACTGCTCCTAAATACTGCCAGAATAATTGCCTGCAGCTGAGGAACGGGGAAGGGCAGGAAGGGCTCCACCCAGAGGAGGAGAGCTGATGCTGTGGAAAGTTACTCAGGCTCGCCCAGACCATGACAGGACATCTCCTGGTTTCATCTTCATGTTTCCCTCATGTATCCAAACCGATATCATGACCAGCAGCTTTTACAGCTGTGGCTCCAGCAAACATCAGCTGATACTAGAAAGTAATATTAAATAAATTCTAACAACAGCTGATCAAGCTTAAATGTGCTGCTGTTGTTTAGCGCAACCTCCGCTGGTTTCCTCTTTCTGGCGCAGAGAGAAAAGCTGATCAGCTGATCATTGATCAGTTTCATGATTGAATTAGCAACTTTCTAGCTGAAGAGGAACGGGACAAATCGCGTTCCTTTTCACCTCAACTTTAAAGTTCGACCTCCTTGGCTGTAATTGGTCCAGCCCAGAGTCGATCATGACCAACTGGCCAATCCACCACTATTCATTTATACCGCTAAAAACAGAAAAGAAATAAAACCCCATTGGCCCATAAAAATGAAAAATCACGAGCGGCCCACCGGGCAAATGCCCGGTATGCCCGATGGCCAGTCCAGCCCTGGGTAGGCTCTTACACCGAGGGCAAGAGGGGTCTACATAAGAATACATGGCTGCCAGCTTTCCATTGGTGAGCTCTTAAGACTCCTATCAACTGTATCAAACCATGACATCTAAGGATGGCCTCCCACGAGACATCACTAATTGCTGAACTTATGTCCAGTTCCCATTGCCTTCTTATTTCCTCAAAAGAGGTGGGACAGATTAATTAGCCTATACAGGGTGGAAATTACTCTGTTCTTTGCAGGTGACAGTGATAGAATATGTTGTCCACTGGTTATAACTGTTGCCACTGGGTTAGAATAAAGTAACTTTATCCACGAAATGAAACCTCTTGTTACTGTTTTTGACCATGATATGTGCCTCAGTCTGCATATTAAACAAGTATGTAGCGCTGCTTTCTTGCATTTTGGATGGTTGTTGGTGCCAGACAGGCTGGTCTGAGTATTTCAGAAACTACTGATTTATTTAATTTCCCCACATAGCACATCTGTAGGATTTGCAGAAGACGTTAAAAAGAAGGGAAAATATCCTGTGACAGGAATTGCTGCGTTAATATCAGAGATCAGAGGAGAATGACCAGAGAGGAAGGCCAGAAAAAAAATCAAATGACCACAACCAAAGTATGCAGAAGAGTGTCTTTGAATGCACAACATGTCGTACTTTGACACAGATTTGCCACAGCAGCTGAAGACCACGCCAGATGTCACTACAGTTTAATTGGAAAGGATTTAAAAAATGTTGCCTGGTCTGATTAGTCTTGATTTGCAGTGACATTCAGATGGTAGGGTCAGAATTGGATGTAAACAACGTGAAGGCATGGATCCATCCTATTTGTGTCAACAGGGCAACCGTGGCTCAGGGGGTTGGGAAGCGTATCTGTAACCGGAAGGTCGCCGGTTCGATCCCCGGGCTCTCTGTCCTGGTCGTTGTGTCCTTGGGCAAGACACTTTACCCTACCGCCAGAGGGGCCGATGGCGCGATATGGCAGCCCCAGGGCAGCTGTGGCTACAACTGTAGCTTGCCTCCACCAGTGTGTGAATGTGAGAGTGAATTGTAAAGCGCTTTGGCTGCCTTGAAAAGCGCTATATAAATCCAATCCAATCCATTATAACAGTTTAGGTTGGTGATGGTGGTAAAATGTGCGGGAGATAATTTGTCAGCACACTTGGCCCTTTGTACTGCCTGGGCATCATTTAAACACCATAGCCTACTTGAGTTTTATTGCTGACTGTGGCCATCCCTTTATGACCATATTGCACCCAGTTTCTAATGGCTCCAGCAGGATGTGGCGTGTTGCAAAACACAGATCACTTCAGTGGACCAGTATCTCAGAGAAATGTTTCCAGCACTATGTTGAATCAATGCATGAATTAATGAATTAAAACTCTTCTGAAGGCAAAATGAGGTCCAACCTGGTACTAGCAAGTTGTGCCTCATAAGGTCATAAGTATGTAAAATATACACTGACTGTCCTTACTGTTTTATGAGATACACATTGTACAAACCTGGTCATATCCAACATCATAATACATTCAGTGTACTTAAAACCTTTTCAACTGTTCATCAGCAAAGACTAGACGAAAAACTGTTTTCAGATTTTGCCTGTCCAGCCTTTTTGTATCCAGTTCCTGCACATGTTTCTGCATTATGAGTCAGTTGTAAAGCTGGTAAATTATCATTACCAAAGGTATTTTTATGAGTAAGTAGATAAAACTAACTTTAATGTAGCATGAAAGACAATACAAAAATGATCCCAGTTGTGCCAAACTAAAATAATCACCCCCAAAAAGTTTCTAATGGTGAGCATTATTATGTACGCAGACTACTTGGTGACATTTATGAAGAGATCATGGTTTGGATTAAGATTTGATGTTATTTTTGGTGTCATTGTGAAAAAGCCGTATCTTAAGGTTAATTTTATATTCAGGTGTGATGAAGTGTTGAATAAATTGTTGATAAATTAAAAACTAAGACTATTAAAGAAATTATAGAAATCACTATGCCACGTGGGGGGTGTGAGAGGTGGACCCAAGTTGGGACACAGACGGAGGAAAAACTGGGGTTTACAAAAGGCGTGCCGTTTTGTTTAGGCTGAAAAACATGAATACAGCATAAAGCAAAGTGTATTGGGTGACAAACTAAACTAAAACCTAGACTGGGAAAACTAAATAACTAACAAGCAAAGAAGCGACTGTGGAACAACTATGATTAGTATGATACAGTGATAGTATGGAACGCAGGGCACACGACAAGATGAGGAACATCCTGACAAAGACTGAATGACAATACGTAGACTAAATACACACATGAGGTGATCGGGGAAAGTGGAAACACATGTGGACACAGCTGACACAAATGAACATCATGACACCACAGGGAAAATGAAACAAAAACAATGAACATAGAACACGAGACCCCTTCAAAATAAAACAGGAAACATAACAGGACACAGACATGACGCAAGCATGATAACATAGGAAACACAGACATGAAATATGACAGACTAACATATGCAGACTCAACAGGACGAACCTATAAGGGAGACTTAAACACAGGCATAACTGAAAGTAAGACACTGAGGACAAGACCATATAGTGAACAGGAAAAGACTCGTAACTAAGAGGACACAGAATAACCTAAACTAGACCTAAAACTCAAGGCAACTGATAATAATACTAAAATTTAACATTCTTTCAATGTAACATAAGAATTCACAAATACAACAATAAACTCAAAATGCTGACACACTACTTGTACTTGTACTACTTGGCTAACCTTTTTTAAATTCTCAAAGGCTTTATTAATTTCTTAAAACTAATAAATTCACACTAAATTATAACAAAACAAACGTTTAGGACTTTATGCAGGGATACTGTATAAAGCCCAAATTAATCTCAGAGAGATACAGTGTAAACTCATAGGAAATGCTATTTTTAAAGAAGCAGGGGTCAGAGCAAATATTAAAGGAGGGGTAATCACGTGGGATAGCAAGATTCTATTGTTCACTATTTAAATTAAGTGTAATTAAACCAGTTAACAATGTAATTATGTATTTTTTAAAAACATGTCAGAATTAGTCGGGTTGCACCTATAGGCAGTTAATTGTAGAGTAAGGGCTCACAATTCTGTATGGAATACAATGATTTATACGACATGACAATAGGATTCCTCTATGGGCAAAAAGAGAATTTGATTGCAGCAGTTAATGGGAAACAGGTGATGGAAACAGTGTTTATTTAATCACTTATTATTACAGTTGGTTCTTTGTACTGCAGAAAGTTAGCCAAAGTTACACTGAAAACCAAAGTGTTAACAAAATGATAACTTATTAAGACTGCGGTCTCCTCAGATGTATCTTCAGACCCTGAGTCCAGAACCAGGGACGTCTATAGTACATGATGACTGAGGTTGTGGTTAATTTAAATACATCACATATTTGTAAAGATGAAATCCATACAAAAACATCTACATCTTGGTTGAATACGAATGTAGACTGGTAGTTGTTCTTTTTGTGGGACTAACATGTCTGAAAGACATAAAACAGAAACAGATGAAAAAAACAATCATTGACAAAATAACATGTTTGAGATGCTGCAGTAGTTAAACACTGATACCCATTGCGCTCAGCCTCTTCAGTCGTCTCAGGAAGCTCTTTTCTTTTGGTTTCGGGAAGCAAGAAGCCGAGAAATCCACCTATTAACGTAAGGCAGCTGAAGACTGTGATGGGTATGACCGAGTGGTACATGGCCAACAAGTTCAGCAGTGGAGCCAGTAATCCACCTAATCTTCCTGATATGGATCCTAAAGCTGTGGCTGTTTGTCTGAAACAGGAGGACAAATGGTATACTCACTAATATCCCCCATGTGTTCTTTTCACACAAGTCAGGGTATTGTTCACAAACATGAATAAAAACTGTGACTGCTTACCTAACGGATGTTGGAAACAACTCCTGCATAAAGACCATACAAACAGAGCCAGACCATATCAAGAAAAAACGAGACGCAACAGCTAAAGATGTGACAGCAATGGCATAACCTGACATAAAGGAAATAAATAATTAATAAAAGTGAACATAAACATGATAAGCAGACAATTAAAAATGTATTTTGCGATATAACAAAGCTTTCACCATCAGGAACAGCGAGGATAAGTATGGAAGAGACTCCTCCGATCAGAAGGGTTGCTATGAATAATATTTTTCTCCCCAAAATCTCCAGCAGCCACATGGAGAGTAAAACAGATGGTACTTCAAAAACACCATAAAGCAGTTGGGTTACAAAGATGCTCAAACCAAAGTTTTGCATGTCTAAGTACAAACTGTAGATGGAAAGGTTCACGGAAAACCTTTAAAAGAGAAGAGAAACACATTTAATCAGACACAAAAGTCCCGTATCATGAACCATTTATAACACATTTATGAATGGCCATTTAATCATCAAAACATCAAATTGCCAATCTTAGTATTTAAAAACAGCAACATGTTTTTGTATTAACATATTTCCCTTTAATGTATTAACCTCACTATAGATGTTGAACTTACCATGATAGTATTATAATAAAGAAATATCTGGTCAGCAGTGATGATCTGAAGAGGATTTTTATTCCTCCGTTATTCACAGTGTTATTCACTTCAATCTGTGGGAGAAGTCACGCTTGCTGTAACACCATCATAGCAAATTAAGAAAAATGACGTGAAATGAATCCATCAGTCTAGTTTTTTCCAGTTCCAGTTCAGGGTTGACATTACATACAATGAGAGACACCCTGAGCAGGTCCCCATTCTATTGCAGGGCTAATACATAGATACATCTCTTGTCATGAATATGTTGAATAGTAAACATAACAAATAAACAGCTATTTTACAGGTGCCATTGATGTTCTTGAAAACTTCTCCCCTGTTGAATGTGATTCACTACCTTGTCCAGAAGAGACTCTGACACAGGGTGTTTGTTAATGGCTGCTGCTTTGACAATGAGCTGTTTGGCTTCTTCTTTTCTGCCTCTGCTTAACAGCCACCTGGCTGACTCTGGAATAAACCTGATAGGAAGAAAATGGCACTTCAAACAAACAGACATTTTTAAATTTATAAATGGCTCAATAAATAGAGTGAAATTCACACCATATGTAGATAATAAGCACTGCAAGCGGAACTGCTGTGATCAGCTGAGCCAGTCTCCAGTTTCGGATGCCATAGATCACACCAGCGAGGACGCACTCTCCAATTGCACTAAACAGCTGAGTCACACAAGCTCCCCATGATCTTTTGGACATCCCAATCCATTCAGTGGCTGCAATAAGGAAATATGTTAATTGTTTGTTTATTTTAGATTAAGACCTCAGCTCAGATGGAACAAAATAAATACATAACAACAAAAATAAGTAAAAACATTGCACATCAGCTGCTATGAATATCTCGGCTGACTGTACATATATTTTTCTATTACTATTTTATACCTAATCAGACAGAACATCTCAGTGTGAATGGATAATGACCCAAACCAACCAACAACAACCCAAGAGTTTCTCAAGTATGTGTTTAGTTGAAGACAAAACTCACTGTCGAAAGATGGACACAAAATTACATAAATGTGTCTTTGTCCTTTGTCCAACATCTTTATGTTTAGAAACTGATTATCTTTTGTCTCTTATGTAAATGTAAATATGTAAAACGGTCACAAAGGCAACAGTAAGATAAAAGTAACAATAAAATGGGAAGAGGTGGGAAGTAGAAGGTTTGAATGGAAAATATCAGATCAGTACAGCCTTGTTGGACCTGTAAAACATTATAAGAACATCATCTTAGCCATTGAAAGAACAACTGGCAGATTATTTTACAATGAAAACTAGTTAGTTGTAGCCTTGTCCAGAAGATCTAAAAAGTTGGTGTACTCTTCATACACAGTATGATGCTGTTGACTCGATATCCTCCAGCTCCAAATCCCACCAGAAACAGAGATACTATATATAAGTAGACGTTGGGACAGAGAGCTGTTGTCGCGGTGAATACAGACAACAGAACTGCTGGAATCTGAGTTGCTCGTTTGCGGCCGAACCTGAAACACCAAGACAAACACACAGAGATTCATTAGCTTCTGTTATGTAAATCACAAGCAGTGTTGGGGAGTAACGGAATACATGACCTGCTGTTACGTATTTAAAATACAAAATATGTATTGTAGTATTCTGTTACAGTTACCGTTTAAAAATGTGGTATTCCAAATACAGTTACTTTGTTGAAATAAAGGGCTTACATGGCAGTCTTTTCGTGTTTCATATGTTAGGCTGTCCCCTCTCTTTTGTTGGTAACTCCACGCCGGTGGAAACCCAAACAAAACACGCATTAAGAGGCTCTAATGCCTGCGACTCAATCTCGCGGCCCATGTCACCTCTACATGCAGCCCGCATAATGATGTGAAAGAAATATTTTTTAAAATTAGGTGTTTGTATGGCAAATAACCTTCAGTAATAGTAATAAATCACACAGCAATAGGACATTCATGTAGTTGTAAAACGCTTGATAATATATTAAGTAATCCAAAGTATTCAGAATACGTTACTCTCATTGACTAACGTAACGGAAAATGTTACAAAATACATTTTGGGGCATGTATTCTGTAATCTGTAGTGGAATACATTTTAAAAGTAACCTTCCCAACACTGATCACAAGAGCTGCTGGTTAATGTTGTGCCATTAAAGAGATAACAGTAATGCAATCATGTAAAAATAGAGTTTTTCACGGGCAGTCCTGTGAAAAGCTACACCCCATGTTTCAGTAACACTGAGGAGGGTAAATAGCAAGCGCTGTTAATCAACTGCACTATCACATAGAGACAGACAACCATTTACACAAGAAGCACCAGTTAATGTGACCCTAATAACTGCATGAGTTTCAACTGTGGGAGGAAACCAGAGTACCCAGGCAGAACCCACTGCAAACTTGACCAGATAGTGGTTTTGAACCCAGGACCTTCTTGCTGTGTGAGGCAACAGTGTTAATCACTGCGCCACCAAGCTGTCAAGTGAGACTTAAAAAAATAGGAAGGTTATGATTACAAGGCTTGATACAGAATTTTCTGTACGTTTTTGTCCTCGACAGGTTAAACCACAATAAATAGCAACAGCACATATGTGGTGTGTGTATGATTGTCTGCCTCTTATTACCCCAGTGGTTTTCCTGTGGTTTGAAATCGTGTATGATCTTGTGAATTTTGTTAGTTCAGTCAACTAACCACTCTAACTAGATTGTATTATGTCATCTCAACAAGAATAAATTAAGTTGCTGAATTTCATGCAAACCCTGCATGATTTAATCATTTACCATAGAAACATGAAATTATTTTGTTCAAATTACAAGTTTGAATCTTGTTAATGTAACAACCACCCAGTTTCATTTTTTTGAGTGTACCTATATTTCCCTCAGCATCAATCTGGGGAATTGTTGCCAAAGCAAGTTATTTTTTTTCACAGGACTGCACAGAGACTACACAAGAGTCCTCTAAAAACTCTCTTTTCAGATGACTGGATTTGCAGTTTTGTTATATATGTAGGGAAGCAACCCTTTAACATACTACATTAAAGATCTAGAGAAACGCATATGGAATACTGACTTCATACAGATTTCATTGTAAGTCTAATTTAACATCAGCACATCAGGAAAATATGGGTTTATCTGAAAAATATTCCATTCTGTTTCTACTCAGATTTTACACACTGTCCCAACTCTTTGGAATTGGGTTTGTAGAAACATAGTTTTATATTTTGAGATACATATATCTTTAATGCTGACTAATTATTAGGCAACATTTAGTTTGTTGAAATCTTGAAGTGTGTGTACAGCAAACTCTTCACACGTCTATTTGTTGTTAAACTTGTGAAAAATGTTAAAAATTATTTGGTTAGCTGTTGCTAAGATAGAGAAGCAAACATTTGTTTTGTAAAGGTGCTGAAAGACAAAAGTTATTCATTCCCTGTGAAATTATATTAAAGTATTTCTGTATTTTGGAACCATAAACTACTGCAAGAAGCACACTTACGATTCAGCAAAAGGTCCAAATACGAGGGAACCAACAAGAACTCCAGCCATGAACATTGCTTGAATCACTTCCACCAAGCTGGCCTGGCCACACACTAGATCAAACTGTGAGTATTCGTAAAAATAATAATGATAAAACAGACAAACAAAATAATTAATGTAATGTTTCATGGAGGTGAGAGATCTACTGAACAATGAATTTCACTTACATCAGTGACTATGGTGGCTTTGTAGAGCATGTTCCCATACACCCATCCATCCTGGCACCCTGTGGTCTCATTGAGTCCGTACTCTCTGATAGTATCAATGTCCCAGTTCACTGGGACAAACATCTCACACTTGCTGAAGGTCCCATCCTCCTCTCGAGGCACGGTCAGGTTGAGCTGCTCCTCTGAGGTCAGGTTAGGAGCAGCACTGAGGATCCAGTCTGTGTTGCAGTGTCTGTCTGGATCTGATTGGATGAAAACAAAACTGGCAAAGAGAAAAGTCTGAACAAAGTTTGGAAAGCAAAGTGCAATTAGAGTGATCTTCTGGAATAATCCAAATTCCCCAATGTTCCTCAGAATCTCTCCAAAGTCTGTCATTTTGAGCTTGATGGTGAAGGTCTGAAAAACAAAAAGCTGCAGCACAGACTCATACAGTGACTGTTAATCTTTAATCCAGCTATATTATCTTTTTAGCACACAAGACCCTTTATTTCAACTGTGTAAAAACTCTCTTATCACTTATCTATATGCTTACAGTCTGATCATTTCTTTTTAGTGCTGTTTCAAAAGTCATCACACACACACACACACACACACACACACACACACACACACAAACCAAACCTATTGTTGATTTCAAGTCTGCTGCTGTAAATATGTACGTTCATTAGGCTGCAGAACATCTGAGTCGGCAATGAGCAGTAAACATAGCTAAGTCTCTTAGTGGTGTGTAATCAAAAAAGCTGACACAAAAAAGCAGAGAAAGAGAGACAAGTAATACTGCAACTCAAAAGAGATGATGTAACAATGTTTGCCTGCAATCGAGAAAGATCATATAGTTTATAATTTATGTCTGAACAGTAAAGGGATTAATGAGTAAAAATGTAACTAAGGAAAAACTAAAGGATTGTTCGCTTTTCGCAGTGTTAGCACACTCAAGGTATAAACTCCAGTTGTATACATTACTCAATAGCAGCTATAAACATTCTCGGTTTATCCAGGAATACATTTGCAAAACAGACATTTAAATGTGTAATGGATGTGTTTCTAATGGAGGTGTTTCTACAGTTCTTGTGGATATATTCACAAAAATGTGACTGATTTATACCCAATTAAAAGATTCAGAACTCCCTCTTGTTTCAGTCTTGCATAATATGCAGAACATAAACACTCAATGACCACTTTATTATGTACGCTTACTCAGCTTCTTGTTAAGACACATTGGCAAATGGGCTAGATATCACATTAGGGATGGATGATATGGCCCAAACATAATATCACGATATTTCAGAGTATTCTCATGATAACAATACATTTGACAATATGACAAAATACATAAAAAGTTATTAATTTGACAAATTAATCATAACAGGTATATTTTTATATTCTATAAAAAGAAAAACATAGCTAAATTACACAGGTAACTTTTATGTATTCAGTCTTAAAGTATAAAAATAAAAATTCTCCTTCTGTTCTTTGGATTGAAAAAGTTTGTATAATAGAATAGAATAGAATAATCCTTTAATTGTCCCACAAGGGGAAATTTGGTTGTAACAGCAGCCAAAAAGACAAATATACAAACAAACAGTACACAGGACACGGAACAGAAACATACACAATTTTTCTTACATATTTACATTAAGGACAGTGGTTACTATATACAGAGATTACTGTACAGTTATTAAATTAAATAAAAATAATTACAGGTAAGAGGCAAACCAGGTTGTAGTGTGAATCGGTTAATTAGCTTATTGCAGTTACAGCATTGATGTAAACATCTATGTTTGTTGGGAGCAGTTCTGATTGTACAGTCTGACAGCTGCAGGGAGGAAGGACCTGCGGAAACGCTCCTTCATGCATCGAGGATGCAGCAGTCTGTCACTGAAGCAGCTCTGCAGTTCAGCAACATTTACATGCATGGGGTGGGAGACTCTGTCCATCAGAGATGTTATTTTGGCCAGAGTCAATTCAATTCAATTCAATTCAATTCAATTTTATTTATATAGCGCCAAATCACAACAAATGTCGCCTCAAAGCGCTTCATAGATACAGAGAAAAGCCCAACAATCATATGACCCCCTATGAGCAAGCACTTTGGCGACAGTGGGAAGGAAAAACTCCCTTTTAACAGGAAGAAACCTCCGGCAGAACCAGGCTCAGGGAGGGGCGGCCATCTGCTGCGACCGGTTGGGGTGAGAGAAGGAAGACAGGATAAAAGACATGCTGTGGAAGAGAGACAGAGGTTAATAACAGATATGATTCAATACAGAGAGGTCTGTTAACACATAGTGAGTGAGAAAGGTGACTGGAAAGGAAAAACTCAATGCATCATGGGAATCCCCCGGCAGCCTACATCTATTGCAGCATAACTAAGGGAGGATTCAGGGTCACCTGGTCCAGCCCTAACTATATGCTTTAGCAAAAAGGAAAGTTTTAAGCCTAATCTTAAAAGTAGAGATAGTGTCTGTCTCCCGAATCCAAACTGGAAGCTGGTTCCACAGAAGAGGGGCCTGAAAACTGAAGGCTCTCCCTCCCATTCTACTTTTAAATACTCTAGGAACAACAAGTAGGCCTGCAGAGCGAGAGCGAAGTGCTCTAATAGGGTGATATGGTACTACAAGGTCATTAAGATAAGATGGGGCCTGATTATTTAAGACCTTGTATGTGAGGAGCAGGATTTTGAATTCAATTCTGGATTTAACAGGAGGAGTCCTTCTGTCTCCCACCACCTGCACTGGGTCCAGGGTGCATCCCAGAACAGAGCTGGCCTTTCTGATGAGTTTATCCAACCTCTTCCTCTCAGCTGCCGATAAACTGCTGCTCCAACATACAGCACTGTAAAAAATGACAGATGCCACCACAGAGTCATAGAAGGTCTTTAAAAGCGCTCCCTGTACTCCAAATGACCTCAGCCGCCTCAGCAGGTAGAGTCTGCTCTGACCCTTCCTGTAAAGAGCATCAGTGTTGTGGCTCCAGTTCAGTTTATTATTCAGGTGAACACCCAGGTACCTCTAAGAGTCCACTATCTCAATGTCCACTCCCTGGATGTTCACCAGTGTCAGTGTGGTGGGTCTGCGTCTCCGGAAGTCCACCACCAACTCCTTCGTTTTCCCGGCGTTGATCAGCAGGTGGTTCTGCTGACACCAGTCAACAAAGTCCAGAGTCCACTGTCTGTACTCTGAGTCGTCCTCACCTGTGATGAGGCCGACTATGGCAGAGTCGTCAGAGAACTTCTGTAGGTGGCAGCATGGGGAGTTGATGGAGAAGTCTGCAGTGTAGAGGGTGAAGAGGAATGGTGCCAGCACAGTTCCCTGTGGGGCCCCCGTACTGCAGACCAGCGTGTCAGAGACACAGCCCTGTGACCTCACATACTGTGGACGTTCTGTGAGGTAGTCCAGTATCCACTGGGACATGTGGTGGTCCACTCCTGATAGCTCCAGCTTGTCTCTCAGAAGTCGTGGCTGGATGGTGTTAAAAGCACTGGAGAAATCAAAGAACATGATCCTCACAGTGCTTCCAGGCTTCTCCAGGTGAGTCAGAGCTCGGTGCAGGAGGTAGATGATGGCGTCCTCCACCCCAATGCCAGGCTGGTAAGCAAACTGCAGCGGATCCAATGAAGACCTCACCAGGGGGCGCAGATGGTTTAGAACCAACCTCTCGAGGGTCTTCATCAGATGCGATGTCAGGGCTACTGGCCTGTAGCTGCTGAGGTCCTTGGGATGGGAGGTCTTTGGTACCGGTGCCACACAGGAGGTCTTCCACAGCTGTGGTACTTTCCCCAGTGACAGGCTCAGGTTAAACAGATACCCTAGGATGCCACACAGTTCATCTGCGCAGCATCTCAGGAGCCTGGAGCTGACGCCATCTGGACCTGCAGCCTTCCGCACCTTGATCTTGCGAAGCTCATTCCTCACTTGAAGTGCTGAGATAGAAAGAGTGGATTTTGGGGGAGGGGTGTGTATGTTGGAGTCCACAGAAGCCGGGGGTGGGTGTAATGACTGGGAGCTGGGAGGTGTGAAGCTGAGAGGTGTGAAGTCCTGAGATGAAGGAGATTGCGGCAGGGGGGACGATGCTGTGGGAGGAGTGGGTGTTTGATCAAACCTATTAAAATATTTATTTAGGTCATTCACCCACCCCAAGTCTCCTGCAGCCTGGGGGGTTGGTTTTTGTCCTGAGATTGTCTTCAGGCTGTTCCAAACCCCTCTGATGTTGTCCTGTTGCAGCTGCTCTTCCATCTTCCTCCTATAGTTATCCTTTCCTTGCCTTATCTTCCATTTCAGCTTCTTCTGAACAACTCTCAGCTCCTGTTTGTCTCTGGATCTAAAGACTCTCTTCTTCTCCTTGAGGAGAGCCTTAATTTCAGGATTTATCCATGGCTTGTTGTTAGAAAAACAACGTACCTTTTTGATGGGTACGGTGTTGTCCACACAGAAGTTCATGTAATCCGTAATGCAGTCTGTGATGCTGTTGAGGTCATCCTCCAGGGGGCTGCAGAGGTTGTCCCACACAGTAGAACGGAAACAGTCCCTCAGGGCCTCTTCAGTCTCTGCCGACCATTTCCTTACTGTGCGTTTCACAACTGGTTCTCTGTGTACTAGAGGTTTATACACAGGCTGGAGATGAACCAGATTGTGATCTGAGCCCCCCAGGGGAGGAAGAGGTGATGAGCTGTATGCCTCCTTGGTGTTGGCATACAGTAAGTCCAATGTTTTATTGTCTCTGGTGTAGCAGGTGACATATTGGGTGAAGGTGGGGAGAGTGGAGGACAGGGAGATGTGATTAAAGTCCCCAGAGATCAGGAAAAGGGCCTGAGTTTGGAGTCTGCTGGTTACAGTGTGCAGGACCTCACAGGCTGCTGCAGCGTTAGCAGAGGGCGGGACATACACAGCTATCATAATCACGTGTGTAAACTCTCGCGGTAGATAGTACGGTCTCATGCTAACCGCTAGCAGCTCAATGTCCTTACAGCATAGCGTCTCTTTGATAGATAAGAGACGCTATGCTGTAAGGACATAAGGTATAAAAGGTATAAAACATAAATACTGTAAGGTATAAAACATAAATACTAAAAAAAATAAAATAAAATCCACCACAAAATCTAAAGTGCCGTTTAGAAAAATAAAATGAATAATTCTCAAATCTTTTGAGCATAAACAATCAAACAAAAAATAAGTTGCTTTTAAATGAAGTATAACTTCACTATACTATAACTATAAATGAAGTATACGTTTCAAAACATACAACATCCATTTCATATGTAAACTCAAAAAAACAACGCTGCCAATCAGTGGCAAACCGTAGTTATCACA